>NC_051155.1:227516794-227860697 GCF_013339745.2 Dermacentor silvarum
CCGCACTTTGGCACTTGGGGGCGCTCGTTGCAAGCGTCTTGCGCACACGCGCTTCGTCTCAGGCGTTTGGAAACTCGCGAGGAAAAAGTAAGCGCCAACAACTGGCGGAACAACGAGCAAAAGAACAGCGTGAAAGCAAGAAGCCGAGCCACCAATCACACTATACCTCTCCAGCCGGGCGCGACGCATCAGCAGCAGCAGGAACGGGCCACGCCTATCCGAGCAAACAGACCGGATGCCGCGCCATTCACGCACGATGTGCGCACCGCTGCGTTGAGCGCATGCAGGTTAAAGCGGCTCTTTGGCTCCGAAGCCTTTCTTTCCCTTTTTAATTTTTTCTTCGCCTGTGGCATGCGTGAAGGTGTCGTGCTTAGCAAGTTTGGACGCCTGAGCAGCAGCACAATAACATGTTTGTCACCTGTTTTATTTATTTATTTTGCTTAGCACGGTAGTGTTTTATTGTATGCGTCGGCAGAACTCAAGATCCACTTTTAAGACGAAACCGAGCAAAACGCAGCGAAAAAAGTTCGCGAGGTATTGTCGTGGCACTGGAGGGAGAGGAGGAATGTGTGTGTGTGTGTGTGTGTGTGTGTGTGTGTGTGTGTGTGTGTGTGTGTGTGTGTGTGTGTGTGTGTGTGTGTGTGTGTGTGTGTGTGTGTGTGTGTGTGTGTGTGTGTGTGTGTGTGTGTGTGTGTGTGTGTGTGTGTGTGTGTGTGAGAGAGAGAGAGAGAGAGAGAGAGCTCTGCAGTACGGGTGTACTTAGGAGAGAGAGAGCTTGAGAGAGAGAGAGAGAGAGAGACGATGTGAGAGAGAGAGCTCTGCAGTAGTATACTGCTAACCCCAAATAGGTATAGTGAGATTGTCAGTGATTGTGAGATGTCAGGGAGGTCTTCCAAAAGTAGGAACTTGTAAGTATTTTTATAGCAGCTGTTAGAGACCTTGTTAACCTAGTTTAGCAAAACGAGAGCTGTTTGGCTGCTATACCTCAAAACGGAAAAAGAAAAGTAAAATGTCAATATGAAGTGTCGGATAGGCGGAAACACTGTTTGATTAAAAAAAAAAAAGGACAAATCAAGTAAAGTTCCTCAGGCATTTCCACTGTGCGCAGGACAGTGATGGTTCCTTCGTACTATTTTCCCGGGGACGCTGAGAACCAAGGAGGGGTTCACACGCAGTATAAGCCCCGTTTACACTTTCTCATTAACTGCACAGCGTAATTGGTGGAGGGAAGCTGGTGCTATTTTTGTTGGTTCTTTGAGGGTCATCCGTGTTCTTCCTCCTCCACAAAGATTTACCAGCCTGTTTAGCAGACTGAATTATAGCAGCCAGCTGTACTTATCCGCGCCATGTGCATCAGCACCTCGCAACGCCCTTCACTAAGCCATTAGTGTCCCCGTCTCAAGTGGGCATGGTTGCAAACATTCCGCGTTTCAACAACGTCTGGTACATTGCCCGTCATAAATCTGAGGCGAAACAATTTCAGTAACAATGACGGGAAGATTATCGTGGGTCGGAAAACAAAGACGAAAAAAGACCTTTACCACGTCACAGGAACGTATCTTGCCTGACACAATTTGGGAGAACCATACGTCGACGTAGGGTATGAAAGGTTCGTCGGTTGTTCCGGCGGTTCTTTCGAAGCACCTGAGAAATAAACGTTTTACTCACCAAGGACCTAAACGAAGGCGTCGTAGCTTAGTATATAGCATTCGTCCTGTAGTGTTCTCTTCTTTCTCTGTCGTGTCATTTATGCGCAGCCACAATGACAATGGCAACGTGGATGTGAATCATTCGTACAAGTGCACCCGTTTCTCACGGGCTTGCTACGGCAAAAAGAAGGGAACGAGGATACGTTAGAAACAATAATAAAGAAACTGCGGCGGCACTGAAAAACTAAGCTGATTCATATATATATATATATATATATATATATATATATTCGAAAACCCTTTATAATGTTACGCACAGAACCATCTCTAGCAAGTAAGCCCGAGAGACGGCGGTAACCAAGAAACAAACGCAAGAATAGTACCAAAGAGAAATGAAAAAATGTGGATGTGTAATGTCAAGGGATCTTTAAAAGTCTAATAACAAGAAGGTGCTCCCGATCGCAATGAAATGAAAGAAACCGAAAGAGGCCATCAGGCGAGGAGGGTGGCCGTCATCTTTGGGACATCCTGAAACTCTCGAGGCACCCGCCACCTCTCGATGTCTCCAACCTCTGCGCCCTTCCCGTCCCTGCTTAGCTGGTGGTGCCAAGAGCGGGGACGTCGCAGGCATATAACAGCGGGTGAATTTCTCCGAGACGGGCCCAGCCCGCTCGCTCGCGCGCAGGGCTGAGACACACGCGGCCACAGCCCAACCCAGCGCTCGGCGACGTAGGACAGAGAAGAGGGCTCGGGGGGTGGGTCGGTGCGCGCGGACCCTTTATCTCATCGTGCGCGCGCCTTGCTGCTCGCCGTGCCTCGCGCGCCGCAACGGCTACGGGCACGTTTTCTTGACACGCAGGCGCCGATACACATTGCGACGCCAGCCAGCGAGGACGCTGCTACGCTCCTTCCCTGGCGCACCCGCATGCTCTCCCCATCAACCGTCTTTCTGTTGCAGCCCCTCTCCTCGGTTCTCTTGTTCCGGCGTCTGGATGAGAGAGAGGAAAGCGCCCACCCCTCTGGGCGCCGGGGAAAGCCTCGAGCGAGCCGCGACCGCTGCTGCGAACACGCGCGCAAGCAAAATGCGCGCGCGCGCGCGCTTGTAAACACGAAGCAGAAGCTAAACAAGTGCGTCTGTTAAAGAGTACAGGATGTCGAGGGTGGGAGGAGGTTGAGGACAGAGGGCGAGATAGAGACCCGAAAGAAGGAAGGAAGGAAGGAAGGAAGAAAAGAAGAAAAACCCGGGGCTTTCCCCTCCTTCTCCAAATGAGCTTCAGGCGCCGCCACTCGCATGCGCCTGGGTTGTCCACAACAGTCGCGGCAGCGTCGCCGCATCCGCTTCTTTTCTTCTTCCGCCTCTGGTCGCAAGCACGCGCTACCGCACGAGTAGCAGCAGCAGCATTGGCGCCCCCGCAACCTCTTCACTTTCGCCACCCTTCTTTCCGTTTGCCGCTAGACGCCCGGCGCGCGGAAGGGTTTGCAAAACAAGAGCGACTGTGATGAAGTAAAAATGGGCGCAACTGTAAACAGCGGTTTGAGAGGGACCCCTTTGCACGAAGAGAGTAGAGAGGGTGCAACCGGAGAGGGCCGTTTATGCTGAGTAGCAGCAGCAGCAGCAGCATCGGCGGGTGGTGCGACCAGAAGCACAAGCACCGCGAGAGCTCGGCCGGAGCGTGCGCGGCCATTAGTCGTGAAGGATGGCAAAAGCCATTAGGACTGTATTATTATTGCAACTGCTGCCTCCAGGCCAGTCGACGGTGGGCATTTGCGGGTGCGAACGAGAAAAAATAAACATCGATGCGTCCACTTGCACGAAGCGCCCGCAAACCGCCAATGAAGCCACTGGAGAATGTGAGGTCAGACAGAAAACCGGTGGGCGTTTCTTCACCCTTCGTCTGCTTTGACTTCGGAATTCGGGCTAATAAATGTTACTGGACAAATTTGTTTCCATAACATCACTACGGTTGGTATATTAAGGGCGCACCAGGTGTTATCATTCCATAACAAGGCCGTTGGGTATACAGTCCCGATGTTTTCTTTACAAAAGTGTTGGGTTCAAAGCCTTAGGCAGGAGGTGGATTGCTTGAAGAAAGCAAGTGCTCAACTCTCAAGAACCGTTGCCATAGGACGACCGTGGAGCGAGATTTTCACGAGCATTGGCTCTAGCACATAAGTGTGCATGTTGCTTGAACTGAGTATCGAATGTTATATTTTACAATGGAAGCTACCCAACAGACTAGTAAACAGAATAAACTGATTATAGCGCATTGAGCACTGTAGGCAGAATCATACTGATTCGCAAGCACAGAGTGTCTTACATAGTTACCATTTGTATCACGTGAATATTCAGCCCTATCTGGCAAATTGGACTATTTTGCGTGGACAGCCTCTTCGCCAAAATTACCAATTACGCACCTGACACCCAGTACTATTGCTCCTATTTACCAAATCACCATATTGTCATGGTGATTTGGTAAATAGCCATACTTGTCTTTTTGTTATCAAGTTACCGATCAGCACAAGGCACTGTATCCGAGAATTCCTTAATGTTGCCATAGATTCTGTAGCTAAGGAGTCATGTGTAATCGTATTTTGCGGCGACGCGAATGCCATCGTAGCGTTTGAAGTGTAAGTGAGCACAGGCGAATATTTTTGAAGGGACTGGCTATCAATTTTTATAATAACCGTGCACGCGCGCGTGTGCGTGTGCGTGTTATTTTCCTTTTTTTCAGTGTGTAACGGAAAGCTTACCGGTTAGAGTGTCTAATCATGCAAAGGTAACGCGGAAAAAGTCAGGAACGTTTGTTTATCAGAATTGTTTTAATCTGCAGTCGCGATCGCGTTTATGAGGTCGTACGCTGGAAGCATGCAGGAAACAGTGACGGGTAAGCGCAATAGTGATTCTACGCCGGCATTGGTGGGACGCAGACAAAGCAGACAAGTCTATTTTGTTAATAAAGCCGATGTTCATGCGTTGTAATTTTCGTATCTCACAGAGAGACCACCGAACTCGAGCTACTCACTCGCATATTAGCACGCGTACAAAAGTCCTCATGGGCTCCACCATGCAATGAGAGACGCAATGGTCCTGCAGTTTTCTCGATCCCGCGAAGGCAGCGCCGCTTGTTAGCGTAAACTTTTTTTAGATCCCACGACCTCCACCCCGGCCCTGGACGACCAACGACGTCTTGTCGCCAGAGCCCGGGATGCTATCGCGGCCAAATGATTCCTGGAATCAGGGACCCTCCCACCTAGAGTGATCCACAGCTCAAACGCTCGGGAACACGTACTGTCTCGAAAATTAAAGTTTATTTCATCATCATCATCATCATCATCATCGTAATACGCATAAAATAAAGCGCGAACGCTTGTATCATATGAAGGCTGTGATATTAAACAATGCGTAAGCGCACTCAATAACAGCCGACTCACGTACAGTACTTTGCGCCGATTACGTGGTCAGCATCCTGCTCTATATATAGAGCAGGATGCTGACCACGTAACCGGTGAAACCTTCGTACTGCGGTGCGAAGAGATGAGGTGAAACCTTCGTACTATAGTACGAAGGTTTCACCGCATCGTAACGCAATATATTGTTTTTCGCGACTTGCTATCAGTTTAAGAATTGTAATTCCTATACTTAAACCGGGAACAGCACGCTCAATTCTATCACTCTAAATTTTGGTTTTATGATTTTAATCAAAATTTTACGGCACGTTCTAGAGGCGGTTGTCGGATCCTTTGGTGTACCGTGATACATCTATAAACAGCGCGTCACGTTATAGCGACCATGAAGAATCAAACAACGCCAAAACTGTGAATTATGAATCTAATTATTTAGCAGAAAAACGAGCCACACTCAAATCACAATGATGCTAGTGCAGCCGATGGTCGTCGAATCTGAATACATGGATGAAGTCGGTCCGCCATTTTTACTTATATATCGCGCTACATTCCATGATAATCGCTCGTGCTCGCTTACACTCCAGAATATACAGCATTCGCGTCGCGCGCGCAGTTTGATTAGACAAGACGCTTTCTCTCCGGAATGCGCGACATCATTCCAGACTTTTCAGATACAGAAGGCTCGCCATCCCGGCCACGGCGGCCACATTCCGATGGGGACGAAATGCGAGAACACCCGTGTACTTGGATTTAGGTACACGTTAAAGAAACCCACGTGGTCCACAGTATTCCAGAGTCCCCCACTACGGCGTGTCTCATAATCAGATCGTGGTTTTGGCGCGTAAAACCCCATAATTTAGTTCATTAAGGCTCGCTTGCGTCGAACGATAACTTGATAACAGTGAGAATCTGGTGAAGAACTGTCACCGGCAAAAAGCAAAATAATGTATACGCTCCACAATAATATAGCGTATTTGCGCAACATAGTGACAGACCTGTTCACTCAAGAAATCGCAACGTCATTTCGCATTTCTAAACTCTACGAAGTCAACAATAATTTCTGCCATGACCGAACGCGGGCCGTAATCTCATTTGTCGGCGCTTTTGTCGAGGTGATGTCTTCATGACCGCCGCCATAAGCGCGCCTTAGCTGTAGTCATGTAGTGGTGGTCAAAAACTATCCATCTACATTTTTTTATTGTTTGTCGTTTTGCTCTTTCAGCGCTGTTTTTAAGAGCAGTAAGAAAAATATTCGGTGTCCCGTACATATAGAGGATGCGAAACAAGCGTTCCTATTTTTTTTATTTTTTTGCGTTCTCTCGCCTTAAAGTAAGATATTACCCCGATTTGTACCGCGTAATCTGCGCGCGCGAATTCTCGCCTAATGGTGATGACCTCAAAAGACTTGGAAGAAAAAAAAAACGCAGGAGGGGAGATAGTTATATTGAGGTGCCCTCATCGTTGCCAGGGCGTCAGGGAGAAAATGCAGCCTCGGCATCAAAAGAGAAACAAGCGCGTAGCCTAATAGGAAAGTGCGCAGTGGAGTCGCCTAATTACGCGGCCAACTACCAAGAGGATACGCATGCTAGTATTACTGTATTTCTTTTTTTTTTGCATTTCGGCAGAAAGCCGGTGGGCGTGATACTCCCGCTAATTCGCTTCTCTCCATTTTGGTGCGGGGAGATGCCAGAGATGACAGGCAGTCCTACCTTTCTTTCGCTGCGGCCAATACGAGAAGCCGCTGTGGCGGGATCGGCGCTGCGCTGATGACCCGCATTTTAATAAATGTGTAGACTAAAGTGGGTGCCAGACTGCGCAGCCGCATTTGCGTATTTACTTTGCGCGTACCGCCGCCGTGATCAGCGCTAGAGGACAGACACAGCGAAGCCGCGGCTAGTGGCGGAAGAAGGCCACCGTGGCGGGGTGCCTGCTGGCAGTCCGGGGCCGCACCTTCTCCACATCTGGCGCTCAACGTGGGACTCGAACCCACGACCATGAAATTACGATCGACTCTCATGTTCCATCGACTGAGAAGACGAAGAACGCTCCCGCCGATGGCCGCGGCTTCTCCAAAACATTCAGACGTGTTTGAACGCAGTATTAACGCGCGCTACACAACGAGAGCCAAGTATGGCCCACAAAGTAGTAGTGGCATGCATTGTAATTTAAGACAGAAGTATGATTGATTGATTGATTGATTGATTGATTGATTGATTGATTGATTGATTGATTGATTGATTGAGTGAGTGAGTGAGTGAGTGAGTGAGTGAGTGAGTGAGTGAGTGAGTGAGTGAGTGAGTGAGTGAGTGAGTGAGTGAGTGAGTGAGTGAGTGAGTGAGTGAGTGAGTGAGTGAGTGAGTGAGTGAGTGAGTGAGTGAGTGAGTGAGTGAGTGAGTGAGTGAGTGAGTGAGTGAGTGAGTGAGTGAGTGAGTGAGTGAGTGAGTGAGTGAGTGAGTGAGTGAGTGAGTGAGTGAGTGAGTGAGTGAGTGAGTGAGTGAAATGCGGCCGCTGCGACTGAGAATTGATCCCGCGTCCTCGCGGGCTGGTTAAGCAACGGAACGCCATAGCGACTAAGCCACCACGGTGAGTCTTTTTATGACGGATCAGACGCGTGGCTGTTTTCGATAACTTCAGTTTCATCAGTTGTGATAACTATACATATGTGGTTCTCCGAATGAGTCAATGTTCTAGCAATATTACAGCGAAACGTTCGGTTACAGCGAAAATAATTTTTTTTTTGTTCACCGCCTAGTTTTCTACCTGAACGCGCGATTGTTGTTGTTTTTGTCACTGTGGTGATGAGATATGTGTTGTACATTTTACAAATCTGTCACCAGGCAACAAAAGTTGCAAATCACAACGAACAGTTAAAACGGCCGCAAGCCTTCCTGCATATGTTTTCATTCATGACATTCCACCGCCAATTTCGTCTCAGTGAAGCAATTATCGTGGAGTTACTCCAATTCTTCTTCGTCGTGTTACCGTTGCTGAGATTCCGAAAACTGAAATTTTATCCATCTCGAAAACAAATCTTGTCGGTGCATTACCCGGCACCTGCGACGAATGCTCCAATGAGCCCTTAAGAGGAAGCTTTAGCTCGGGCCCAACTTCAATGCCACCTATTCAAATAGACGTGAAACGCGGAAAGGATTTTCTGAGATAACCCCTGGGCTGCTTTTAATGCAACTTATTACATTTTAAAGAGAAATTGAAATTCTAGTTACTGTTGGTAGTGATATATTGATATAGCTCCTGAATTGTATTGCAGCAATTTTTGAAAATTGTAGGTTTAATAAAGATGGAAGCCTGAAGTTTACAAATTTGTCTCTCTGCATCAAATACAGATAACGCTGATCTTTTAACTGTATCCGTTAGAACATCTAAAGCGGACAAACTTTATATATAAATTTACAGCTTACGTGAATTTTTTTTAATGTCCAGAAGGGTTTTGGAATGGTCGTACTGACTTAAGAATGATGTACTCCAAAGCAGTATCTAATACAGCAATTTTGTCCGCTTTAGATGTACTATTAGATGCAATCAACAGAAATGTGATATCGTTTTTCATTGCTGAGTTAGAGAGTTGTAAACTTGATAGTATCATTTTCTGAAAATTTGATATTTTCGACAACTTGGATAAAGAAGTCGACCGCCTAAACGCATCCAAAAGTCACTAAGTCCTATCTTTTTCTTTTAAATACAACAAACAACACCGATTTGGGTGCAGTGGTTGCCGAGAAAAACTATTTCTCCTTTCCCATGTATTTAGATAGGATCCCCCGAGCTAAAGTTTCCTCTTAATAGATAAGATCCCCTCACCGTTACTGTCGTATATTATTCCATCACCACCTCACAGCAGGTAAGAGCCTCATGCCGACAGCGTCGCACATTTCCCGTTAGAAAGAGCGAGAAATTATTGCCCAGAAAATTTTAATACAGTATAAAACTATGATCTTATCACTAGCACAAAGAAAAACGTCGTAAAAGCAACCCGCGTATTGAGAATTACAAAGCCTGCTATTGTTAAGCCGTATACAAGCTCGTGCCAGTGAAATACTCTGCCGATGTTCCCGAAGCTGCACATTGAACCGCATCCGGCCGGCCACATATCAAACTATTGATGACGGTGATGATAGCACGATCACCATAGTGATGGCCAATCGTGAACAACGCTAGCGTACGAAAACGTTTGTGAATAGGGCCCCAGATTTAACGTGCAGTGGTAGCTGTTACGGGTCCTTTTGATTCTGAATGCGCTCGTGTGATGTGCCATGTGGGCCGTTCCGTATAAAGCTCCCGGGTGAAACGAGCCCACAACTTACGAGGGTGACTTTAGGTCAACGCAGCGTACAAGCGAAAGCGATAAGACAGACGTTCGGGTCAGCATATATGGGATTGACAATAGTCTATATGGCAGAAAATCTATAGACGCATCTCTATGAATGTCTTAAGATGGCCTCCGTACTTATGGCCTTGCACTACGATGTCAATGAACTTTTTGCAAACAACTTGCTCGGTAGCCTATAGACCGCAATGAGCATATAAAATTCACTTGCTAACGGCTTTTTCGCAGCAGACAGTGTATATTGCCTAAATGCATAGCCAAAAGGACAAATCTCTAGGAAGTCGAGGCTGTATTCAAGAGAGAGAAAGAAGAATAGGCAGAGAGGTCAACCAGACGCTCGTCCTTCTTTCTACCCTAACTGGTGAAAGGGTCAAAGGAGAGAAAACCGAGTAAATAGAAGGAGAAAGGGAGAGACGTACCACATGGTGCCGACGCGTGGGGCCCCCCATCAGACCTGCAATTGATTACAGAAGTCAGTCGATTTCAGGAAATTGTAGCAATGCCCGCTTTGCTTTCTGAGCTCCTGACGCATGAGACAACAGCACAATAAACTTTGTCTATATGAAATATGTATACACTGTTTGGACTGTATATATTTGTTTTACAAGGTATCACTGTTCAGACTGGCATGTCTAACTTCGAGCGTATCAGTTTTGTACTACGCGCCGGCAGCGACAGCGTACTGGTCAACAAGCATTCGGCTCTCGCATTGATCAGGAACTGTAAGCGCCCCTCCACAGGGGACGTGCGGTTGCCTAACTCCTAAAGCAACGTTAGAGCAGCCGTACAGAAGAAGGGAGGAGCAGAGAAGACAAGGAGGTCCTGGAAGGGTCGCCGGGAAGTCGCAGTCTTCCGAAGCTCCTCCGACCACGGAACTCCCACCGCCACGGCAAGTATACAAGAGCGAAGGTCGCAGATCCAATGGACCGGCGAGAAAAAAAGCCAAATGAAGCAAGAGACGGGAGAAAGCGCAAGAAGTACGAAGGGGGGAGGGCAAAATTAATTACCCACGCAATCACTCAAGCCTAACCGCACTGAATCAATCGTTGGCGGGAGGGGGTCTTCCCGTGAGCCTGCGGCGGACCGACCGTCCGCAGCAGGACACACCGAACGCAGTTGCCAACTTCCGCCGCCGGACCTCTCCGTCCGTTTTCCGTTTTCGCCTTCCCTTCGCTAGGCAACCCCATCGCACTCCTTCGCTCAATGTTTCCTGTGTTCCATTTTTCGTTCTTTCCGTCGACAGTCCCTCTTTCGCCTCTTTTCTATGTCTTTGTCTTCTGCTTCTAAACCATATTTTCTTCTTTTTCACTGACTCTATTTTGTCTTGTGTGCGCGTGTTTATCTGCGTCCCTCTGCGTTTCCATTTCCTGTTACTCTACTTTTTTTTCTCTCTTTCTGTACGTCTCGTCCTCATAGCATCCGCCGCAAAAGACAAACGTTCGTGCCAATGAGCAAGAAGGAAAACAAGAGAAATAAGCCAAAGAAGAGCAAATTGTAAACGCTGTAGGGCTCGTTGCGTACAGGAAGCAAAGGGTGAGAACCATAAATAAAAAAAAGAGATCAGGGACAGAGAGGGCGACGACTCCTAGTCTTCCTCGTCATTGTTCCAATTCTTTATATTCATTTCCTTTGCAACATAGTATACGTGCGCGTAGATGAAGATTAAGAAAAAGAAAAGCTGCGTCGAACTGCTGGCCGAGGCCCTTTGCGGATGCCAGTTTCTGGCTCTTAATCGTTCCTGCCAGCAGGTCCTTATTGCTTCTTCTGTACTTGATCGTAGCCGGTCGCATGAAAAACGAGCTCGACCGGCTCGACCCGTTCGCGCCATGGACGATTCCCCTTTACGCATAACGGCATCCGCTGCTAACGGAACTCATCGTGCGTTTGCTCTCTTTTTCTTTCTTTTTCTTTTGCGATAGTATCAAATTTCTTGCGGCATTTCTTATCTTTGTTTCTTTTCCAAAGCTTTCTGTTGTGGACACTCGGCCATTATTTAAAGATCATGACGTATAGGCATGACATGTACGTCTTGGCGCCATATAGGCCAATGTACGTTTACTAACTTCGCAACTGCGCATTACCACGCACCACATTACCAATTGCTTAAGGCTTCCTGGACAGTGTAACAGTCTCTGTATGTGCATGGAACGCTGTCGTATCATTTCACATCACTTCGGCACCTAATTCTTTACATTCCATATTGTCCTCCCACTAGAGTAGGGTAGAAAACCAGGCGCGACTCCGTTAACTCCGTTGTCCTTTTCCTCTCGCTGATGCTATATATGCGACTCCCTTCGGCTGTCCCGTAAGAATATAATCCTCCCGTGACAGACGGTACGTGTCATTGGCTTACGAAAGAGACGAAAGAAAGTAGAAAGTCAGTTAGGCTTGCCAGAACAAAAATCCGGTTGTCTTCCCCCTATACTCAGGGCCGGGATGGGGGACAAAAAAATATGAAGTAAATAAAGAGACAGAGAGGGACGGGGTGAAAGGGCAAGGGAGTTATTGATGTTGCTCCTAGTTTGTGTTAGCGCGAATAAGGGGTATATAACTGTTGTAACCAAACACTAGCATCGTTATTGGTAAAGTCGATACAACGGAAACTAGCGAACGGCGCATGATACACTCTCATTTGCTAACTACTTGAAGCGTCGCGTTAATAAGCTTCTCAAACATTGTCTTGCATATGGTTACTCGTCAGTTAGAATGCTGACGCGCTCATTAACTTCGTATGTCGTTAATCATAATTGAACCATGAATGTGACAATTATAAGCATGAAAAGACACATATATACTGTACTGTTGAGTCATTATTACCGCTGTCAGGCTATATTCATATGGTACCTCATCGATACCTGCTATTATCAACAAAATCATTCTTCACTAGAGTCGGTAAAAGCAGAAATTTGCGCGACTAAGTACACCTCACTTGCAACTGGATGTGGCCACTTGTTAGCATATACTAGGCTCTTATGTTGAATGCAGCTTGATGAAACGTATAAGTTATTTAATCGGAAACAACCAATGAGTAATGTATTTGACGAGAGCTAATCAGTACATAAACACGACGACCGTCTCAAATTGTGTAGTATCCTCCTGACACTGAAAATATGCCGTACAAGCGCCAGGTTGCCGTTTTTCACTTTCTTGAATGCAAATGCTTTATAATGGTGGCAAAGGCCAAGAAAAAGTTCTGAAAAACAATATCTAGCTTGGCTCGACGTCATGACGACGCCTACGTAACACTTTCACTGTGGGACATTTCCTGCCACAAAATTAAAGAAAAAAAAGAAGAAATAGCGGTCATTCGTTACAGAGCCAATCTCGGAGGCGACATGAAGTCTACGACAATTCTTGAAAATCGAGCACAGTATAGAACAAGCGGCTACTACCGCGTAAATTGGTTGCAGAACTGTATTATCCCCTTATTCCTATATATCGATCGTTTATTCATTTTCCCTTTTTTTTTGTCATGTTTGAGTTGTGATGGATGCAAGATGTGAGCAGGGAGGCAATACAGGCACGCGTGTACAAACGGTGCCTCATAACAAATTAACGTGGATGAAATGTGTGATGCGTCCACTTCAGAGCCGAATGCCTCTCTACTTCTTCGTCTTCTTTGTTTCTTTCTTTTTTATCTTTCTTTCTGTCTTATCTTTTCATTCCTTTTCTTTTCTTTCGCTCGACGTCAAAAGAAGAACGTAAAACGGAGAAATAACGACCCACTGTGCCATTTACGCCGACAATAGCATCCACAGTACTCGCGTCTGGAATATGCTGTAAAGCTTACGAGCTTTTATTAACAACGACCCACTTGTTTCAGCTTTAACTAAAATCGTTCGGCGCTTCCTGCCAAGCAAGATCAAACAGTAACGACTATGCGCTTCTTTTTCTTTTTCCTTTGTTTTTCTTTTTTTATGCCTATACGGTCGCAATCGGCAACAGTAAATGTTTGTGCCAGCAACACTTTTTTTGTATAGGATCCTCCGGAAGTGGCGCCAATTTCGCAGACGCGCATAAGCGACAAAACGAAAACAAAATTTAAACAAAAAAAGAAAAAGGAATCGAGCGTGGGAGAATGTTTCGCAGTTCCACGCATATCAAGGGACGACGCCGTTTTTGTGAACGTTCATATAAGCCAAGTAATACTTCTTTATTTCTTTATGAGTTGAGAAACTGCTTCAGAACAGATTTCTGTGGCAAACCCAAAGAACGAGAGCATTTCTTTCTCTCTCTCTTTTTTCTTTTTTCTTTTTCTTCGCTCGCGTCTCAAGACGACGCCGGAATAAAAAGACCGAGAGAAGTGTTCAGAGTCGGAGTAGGCACAGAAATGAACAAAGACGCGGTACAGCACAAGCGACGAAACCAGGAAAGGAGCGAATGAACACTCCTGTGCAAATGGCTTCCGTAATTAGCTCTCCCTGTTTAAATACGCGAAGATAAAACAAGAGGAACAACAATGAACAGCGCGGACTGAAATAAAGTCGGTCGTAACAGAAACCTGGCTCAATCAACGCCGCGCATAGCCACAGTTGCTTACTTTAAATGTGTGGTTGTGTAGAGGTTGTGTGGTCATTTGTACGGCCGGCTTATACTCCTCACCGCTAGAGTGAAACGAAATAAGTTAGTGAACACGCCGGAAGGAACGAGAGAATGGAATGGTTGACAGTGAGATTGAGGTAGAGTTGTTGGGAGAAGGTCTTACGAATATTTTGAACGCTCTTAGCGGTGATTTCATCCTTCGCACTCTTTTTTCGGCTATATTCGTCGTGCTCGTTTTGGCTGTAGTTTGAAATTTTAATTAGTGATTGTATTTAGCGTGCGTGCTTGTGCGTTTGTTGGTGGGTAAGTGTGGGTGTGTGCGTGTTTCCCAACTTCAATGCTTACGTCCTAACAGAACTTTTAAAGGCCGATTTTCATAATGCACTTTTGAATAGTACGACATGGCGAAGACCGATTTCAGCGTGCGTATCGATCTCAAATGGTTGACACGTCAACTGTCATTCGCTGTGTATGAACATTGCACATATATGCCGTGTACAAGCAAATGGAGCGAAATGTGACGCCAGACTACCCAATGATTGTTTTCCTTTATTTCGGCGCCTTGTACAGAAGTATTGTTAATGTTTAATTTTTACGACTTCACCGCATGTCACACACAAACACACGCACGCACACACACGCACTCACGTACACACGCGCGCGCGCGCACGTACACACAAATATGCAGTATGTTCTAAATTATGCAACATTACTGATCGCCTGGAATGGGGCGACGTAAAAAAGATTGTTAAGAACATGGCGGAGAACTTTGTTCGTACTTGAGAAGCTTTTTATCAGATATCTTTCTGCAACTGCTTACATCTTCGAGAACTCTCGCTTGGAAACCGAAACACGAAGACTGTACGTAGTTCCTTGAGTATAATAATGAACTGTATCGTTCCGAAAATTCCGTAAATACACCATCTAACGCCATCTTCTCTTTGCCCACTGAACCGTTGTTCCACGTGTTCTAATGAGAGCTTTGTGTGGCACAAGGAGGTTCTCGAAAATTCCGGCGCTTCTTATTATACAGGTGATATCTCCGACAGTCTGTACGCTCCCTTTCTATAAATACATTTCTCGGAGTATTGTGCAAAGCACCTACCTTGTATTGTTTTCTTACTCGGGCATCGGGATCTTGCTCTGACTTCTGGAAGAAAATAATAGGCAGTGGGCTGAAAAAAAAAGAAAGAGAGAAGGGCGATCCTGGCCTATGAGTCCTACAAACGAGCTAGCCGAAGGTGTAACAACCGCTCGTGTCGTATAGATCAAACAAAAAGAAAGACGAACCCCAAACTAAACGCCGGAAGGTAGGGACAGCAAAGGGCGAACGCACGGGCTTGACTAGGATGAGCCTACGGCTCTCGGAAAAGCGATTAGGCCCACGTATATTTTATAGGCTGCACATTCGTAGGGCTAATCCGGCGATAACGCAACGGGGGCATCTTCCCGAGACCCGCACGCTGCTGGCGAGATTACAAAAAATAAAGCGAAGAATATGAGCGAAAGTAAAGACGTAAGGCACCCCGAGAGAGAGAGAGAACGACCTCTCGGCTAAATCCAACGCACTTCTTCACATTGTCTACTTCTGCCTATCTCTACATTCTCACGTTTACTTTTGGTTTGTTCAGAGCGTGTATACCTTTTCCCTCGTTTCGTCTGACTCGCCCATAGCGTAGAAAAAAAGTCCAAGAAGACAAAGCGCAGAGGTACTGGTCAAACAGAACCGAACGCCGTCTTCAAGGGGTACCCTCATTCCTCTGAGGGTATCTCTCTTTCTCTCTTTCTCTCTCTCTCTCTATCTATCCCGATCGTTTTCCCGGCCAATGAGGGGAGGCGAAAGAGGGACAAATGGCAACAGTTCGCCAAAAGGATACACAGGCGGACGTTCTGGTAGTGATGAGAGGACTTGGATGAGGGCAGAAGAAGGGGGAGGGGGAACAGGAGAAGAGTGGTGAGGGGGGCTCAGCGGCGCAGGCACTTACACAGAGGGCAGACAGAGCGGGGCGCAGACCAGCAGCAGCACACTATAGCGTACCACGGGAATCCCGATCGGTCGCAGAGACGTAACGAACGGCGGCCGCCACCACCGCCACCCTGTTAAAAGCAGATAAGGGGAGGGGTGAACAGAGCCGGCCGGGCGTCGTCCGTCCGGGCGGCTCTGGAAAAGGCGTCGACACCCTCGCTGGCCCGCCGCTCTCACTTGTTAGCGCGCCGCGCCGGGGCTTATTTTCTCTGCGCCGCGGAAGACGACGACAAGCAGCGGCCGCTGTTATTGTTTCCTCTTCTCTCTCTCCCCAGTTCAAGCGATAGCCTTGGTTTGCCCCCTTCTGTATCTCTGATCGGAGTGTTTGACTCCTCGGCCCCACAGCGCCCCTTCGTCGTGAACTTTAAATGCGCCCTCCTGTGCCCGGACTATCGTCCCTCGATTCGTACACTTGGGTCGGGGGATTGAGATTTCCTGACGATCGCTGTGACTCGGGTAAAGAGGCAGCTAAGCTTCTGCGCTTATAGGCTGAGATGGGTGCGTTCGTTTCTCCAGTATCGTTCCTCAAAATGTATGAAATCGAAACGAGGAATGAAGACGCTGAGAGAGTCCGCAGTAACGACCGGAAGGATGAGCGATTGAAGGCGTTTTGCTGCCTTACGCGCCGACAGAAATAGTAGCGATGTTCGGATCTGGTGTTAGTACGATATGTTGACCTCCTTTTTCCGTTATTTTTTGCTGTAGATTCAGGTGTGGCAGTTGCGTTTGTGGTCTCGAATGAAAGATAGCAATGACCGTCATGGATGATGACCGTCTCTTCAGGTCCGAAAAAAATGTAAGAGAAAGTGCAGTGAAAAAGTAGAAAAGAATTAACAAATAGAAAGCAGAAATTTCTCGCAACAACAAATGCTGCGTATTTCAGAGAGAGAAACAAGCACAAAATGTATATTTCGCATATATCTCATACAGATTGTACGCACCTAAACTGTGCTCTTTAATGTGAACGTGAGCCTTATAATAATTAATCCACGAAGGGTCTTTAGCACAGTCATTTTGGACTCAACGCGTGAATTAACGCATTCATCATTAGGTGCACCCTTTGGTAAAAATTATTTGACGAAACGGAGCAAACGTGCACTTGATCATAGCTGATTGTGAGGCATCTAGCAGGTCTGCTGTTGAATCCACGCTGCTCGAAAGCTCCGTGAAGGAACACGAACTAACATATTTACCCTCCAAAGTTTTAAACCGCTGTGAGCTCCACCGGCGCGAATTTGTACCATCAGGATTCGGGAAAAACTTCTGCTTCTACTGACTTCGCTTCTTTATGCAAATGCTGGAACTCCTATCGCACGGCGCTAGAGGCGCACTCCTTTAACACGCATAGGAGCTGCAAGTAATCTAGAAACTGTAGAACTACGCTCTCACTTCCTTGGTGGCACTCATGGTCAATATGCGCAGGCTTCTCTAAGTGTACTAGAATTAGTAAACGATAAGTAAAGAATAATAGCACAATGCGGGGTCAGAATTATCAGAAGAATCTAAGACTTCTCGGGTCAGTAAAGCACACTGTTGCAGCTGTATACTTCAAACGCCGCGACCTCTCCCAATGCTGTAGGTACAGCAGAAATTATAAAACGCAATATCTTTAAACAAGGTTCGCACAGTGGTACGCAGTATTTCATTTGGGATTCATTCTAAAAGTGTAGAGGATTGCTTTCAGCCTGGTTTGGTGAACTCTGCTTATTCTATGCCCAACTTGTTGCTTAACTGCGCTGGAAGTAGAGAGGTTCTTTGAATTCCGACAGAATTTCCTGCGGCGCCCTGCCGAGAGCTAAGGATACCGAACATTGTTTTCCCATAGTGAGAGCTCGAAAGCTCAATTCATTTGAAAAGTGCTGCACGATAGAAGCCAGAGAAAAGAACTTTAGTTTCGTTCAGATAAAAATATATCTCGTCCTCGTTCTTTTGCTGCCATTTTCATCGGCACGTGAATTGCGTGCTCGTCTTATAAAAATATCTGTGCGCACGCAATCCCGCGTTCTTGAGCAAATGAAAATTGATACATGGCTTGTTTTGTAAAGGCTCTTAACGCTCCTTGTTGCCGGAGGGCGAACACGAAAGGGAAATTTAAAAACGAAGAAAACAGACATTATTATGTTTAGGCTCTTGTAACGCTATCTTCTGTTTCTCGTTACTTCACAATGAGAACGCGATCCAGGCGCAGAAGGAACAAGGGATGATTAGAAATACAATGAAATAAACGGAATGAGAATCGGTGGCTGAAAGGCAGAACCTCTTCGAGCGAATAGAGAGGGCGCGTGGCTACTAGGGCAGCTCCATCGCAGCAAGAAATCGAAGGGGCTGAGAAAGAAATCATGGCTGCGGGACCGATACACGGGGAGAAGAGAGTGCTGTACGCGCGAACACGGCGGGGTCTCTGTCGCCGCTGGGGTAATTAGCGTGGTCGGCCTCCAGTCTCCGTGTCGAACAGCGTGGGCACGGAAAGGGTTACCTGCTACGAACCGATTAGAGGTGACCCCCCCTGTAGATTGGGTGCTTAAAGTAGATTTCGAATGGGGTATCTTTCCCCCTGTCTTTACTGAAGGAGAGCACTCGGAAGTCACATCTTCAGTGCTTCAGCCAAGACACTCGAGTGTTTGAAATTGCTTTTTCGGAATTGTCATTTCCTTTAATTCGCCGTATTTTAAAGTATTAAAGTGAGCGACAGTCACTGACCAGATGGCAGACCGACTGCCTGGGTCCGTACGTATGATTGAGTAAAAGTGAGTTAGTACCGACCGACCGACTGACTGACTGACATAGAGGTTGAAAGTTGTTAAAGTCAGTGACTTACTGACGGCATACAGAGCTACTTCTTGAGTACTTCACTCGCACAGGTTGCAGAGTGTTAAACTATATCAGTAGTGGGCCACGCAAGAACGACCACGCCGGGCCTTTCGTGTTTTTTTACTGCCACAGCACTTAAAAGTTTGTCGTGTGCGTACGTCCGTTCCATTACGCTGCTGCGCACGCTGACGTCGTGTCCCTTCCCCATCCCCAGCATTCACTGCTGATTATCAGCCGCGCTCTCACAGTACGGCGAATGCAAACAAAACGTCTCCCTCAGTCCCCAGCGGCGACCGCACTAATGCTGCTGCTGCAATGCACAGTTAAAAGCTGGCCGGACTTGTTAACCACTCAGCTATATCGTGCAGCCTGCACGTATTGCGGTTTCTGCGTGTGCCCATTCATCGTTTATTCTAGCGCAATATACGGAAACACGGGCACAAAGAACTATGGACGAACGGTGCGCAAATTCGTTTGCGCACCTTTCATTCGTCCGCGCTTTCCTGTCTCAGTGTTGTCGTACATACCGCAAGCAGAAAATGCTAACAGACACCAAGTATAGCTCCTTTCATCGCCCTGTTAAACTTCACTTGAGTAACGTGCGCGCCGCAGGCTCGGATAGTAGCGGCGTCTGTCCATGTGTTTCGGATTCAACAGCACGCAATATGTTTGCTCAGCATTGCCGATGCGCGGCGCAGCAGTCGTTCTAAGTGCTATTCTCGCAGATACAGCTGTACAATGTTTCAGATGTATTGATTTGTAGTGACGTCATGCTGGCCGTTGTCGTCGTCGGTGTCATCATCGTCCTACCGCTGCCGTCATTGTTGTCGTTTGCATACAGTTGTGAGTGTTTGCACAAGACAGCAGGAGTCTTGCACAATATGCATGTGCTGTCCAGATCGCACTCCCGTCCACAGCTCCTCCAGAATAACAGAATCTGATCTCAGAGGCCATGCATTTGTGTACCGCTAGCGCCGAAAGCAATCTGCGGAAGTTGGAAACACATCCTGATCGTCATATTTTAAGTATAAGTTAAATTGAGGGCATTAATGGAGGGATTGGGCATGTAAGCCCCGAGACGGACGAATTGCAGAAGTCTGCTGATTTTCTTTTGTTGTCCTTGCCGGCGCACCTGCGACGGTGGCTCGTTCTATAAAACAATCTACCAGTGGTTGTTTTCATTTTTTCGGGAAGAAGGGCGGCTACAAATAAACACGCAGAATGCAAACGCAGGGGAGGACCAACTTGCACCACCATGGTTTCTGAAGTTAATAATAATAATAATAATAATAATAATAATAATAATAATAATAATAATAATAATAATAATAATAATAATAATAATAATAATAATAACATAACAAGTGCAGTGTTTGGTGCAGAGATAAGATCGAAAATCGTAATGTTGCCTACAGTTTCATTTATTCCCGTTCGCGCTTTCAGGGTGTCTTTTACCAACCTTTGTTCTAATGCATTAAATAGTGCTGCAATTACAACTTCCCGCAGAGATATTTAAGAGAAAACAGCGGGGAAATAAACGTCTAATAATCCCAGTATTGTCTTCATCAATAACTAAAAGACAAAAAAAAACAAAAAACACGCAATATGTTAAAGCGATTTTCGCTGAAGCTTCATAAGCTCATAAATTTTTATTACAACTCACTGAGGCCTAAAGGAGAGGCGAACAAACATGAAAGAGAAGCGCCATTTGCGTTGGTGGCTTTCTAAATTGAACCAATTCCTATAATACCAAGCTGACTATACTCCAGCAAACAAAAAAAAAAAAGAGCAGCGACAAATAAACTGCCGCTCGTTACTTCAAGAGTGCGAAAAAAATAACGGAAACAGGGAAATGTGCCCGAAATAAACGAGCAGCGGCCGTCTTCTGCAAGCGCAAGGCGACCGGCAGCGAACCACGAAACTGAAAAGAAAGCTCGACACCACGCGGTACAAGAACAGAAAGGGGAAGAAACGGGAGAACAACCGAACTGCAAGGGAGGGAAAAGACGAGCACCAGTTTTGATCCCGATAAGCCTCGATTCGAGCTAGCCAATTACCCTTAAAGCGATTAGGAACGAGAGAAAAATTGCGACGACTAGCTTCTTTATTGTATCAATCTATTAGGCGCCGCCGCGAGGACCCGGCCGCACGAGCTGGTATGGCGGAGGCTGAGGCGCCGTCGATTCTCCTCCCCTCTCTCTCTCCGTCGGCCAAATTTGGCGTGCTGCTTCTTGAAGCCCACCATCGGTCGCATTGTCGAACTTTAAACCATCGCTGTCGTTGGTCGCGGCTCGACACTGTACCGGGCTAGTGGGGAAAGAGACCAAGGGGAGCGCCAGCTGAAACTATGAATATCAAAGTAAAACAAAGCTTAGCTCGACGAAACCGCACGACTAAGTGTACCGCTGAACGTCACGGTTTCGCGGCTGCTATAGACTATTTCTCACTCAGTTTTCTTTTTCTAATTCATTTTATTAAGGACAAAAATTGCTGAAAGCAGAAGTGCGTGTCGTTTAGTCGTCATCCTTTTTGTTTCTCAAGACGAGCCAGCTTTGGTGTTCTTGGCCTCCTCCCGTCTTCTTTCTTTTTGTCAGCACGGAAACTGCCTAAGTAACGGCCTGTAGAAAAAAATGGCTTTCAACTCTACACACTTATTGGCTGAACATCTTAAGCCGGCTTTTTTTTTTTTTTTTGTTCCTGTTTATAAAGTCAAGCGAGTAAAGAAAGAAATTTTCGCTCGCGTTTGTAAATTTTTTTATCACCCCCCTCCCCCTCCCCTTTTTTTTATTGCCAACAGTCGCTTATAAGCTCGCTCCTGAATTTATCGAATTAAAGCAGCTGGTCCCTGGCAACATTCAGCACAGCAAAGTAATGTGTGCCACCATTGCCAATGGGCTGCACTATCTAAACGGTTTTTCTTCGTTGTTGTTTCTTACGCAGGAAAGACATCAAATAAAGCGAACAGATAACATGGGGTGGGTTAAGGAGTCCTACCGCGATTGTTCTTTAGTCAAACCTGTGATGCGGCACAAATGTTTAAACTGTCTCCACCCGGTGTGATGTGTCCCAGTATCAAAAAAACGCGCTAAAGCCGTTGTGTCTCGCTTAGAATGTCGAAGAAAAGGGAGCATCTGAAGAAGAAACGTAATTTCAACCAAACTGTCTGCCTCGGTTTTATGGACAAATATGCCTGTTTTCATTAACTGTTGCTAGTTCAGCAAATCGTGCTTTTCGGGTTCTCATAAAGCCACTGAAGTGTGATGTGCTGCCGTATGCTTGCGCAATGCTCGCATACGATGTTACACCAGCTGCAAAGAAAAGGGAGTAAGTTGGTAGGGCAAGAGGTGGTGACGTAAACGTCGAAAGTTTTGCTGTCAAACATGGCGCAATTTAAAGATTCAAAACGCCACTGCTGTATAGCGGAAAACCTGAAGGTCCACATGTTTCGGTCCTATAGAGCTCGAATTTCTAAGATTTCAAGCGACCTAAGTTAGTTTTCTTTTCTCATAAAAGCTGTTGTGTGTGTGTGTGTGTGTGTGTGTGTGTGTGTGTGCGCGCGCGCGCATGTGTGTGCGTGTTCTTCCTCCTTTATTTTAACACGAAAGTGTTTTATGCCGGGGTCCACCAAGACTTCACTGACGTATTTCCGTCACGGAAATACGTCATAGAACATAATACAAAGAAAGAAACCAGAAGAAAAAGTTCCACAAACATGCAAAATTTGGAAATCGAACCCACGACCTCTCGGTCCGCGACGATAGATCGCCGAGCGTTTAACCCATTGCGCCACAAACGCATTTGCAGAGAGCTACACAGACGCGCCTTATATATCTAACACTCCTCCGTGTACCCGCGCTCTTGCTCGGGGCGGTGCCGCCGCCTACGAGCAGAGAAGAGAAGTACTGCATTATGACACTAACGCGCACCGACAGTGAACGCTTCGGTGGTCTCAGCACTACGACGCCTCGATGCCAGCATTCGAAGGGACGCTGGCATCAAGAAGCACTACCAACGCCACCTAGGTGGCGTTCACCGTACTCAGCACAGCGGAGCGTGGCCTCCGCAATTAGCTCTGAAAATGTTTCTGAAGTTGATCGCGGAGGCTGCATTACGACGCGCTGTACGCGCTGATTTGACTCGGTGACGATTCAGTTACGTGCTTTGTCTTGCGCGTTGTATTAGTGTGTCAGTTACGTGCTTCGTCTTTCGCGTTGTGCTAGCGTGTGCAGCGTAGTGCAGCTTCCATATGCACGACGGTTGCTCATGGTCATCGACGTTGGTAGTCGTGATGGAGGAGACGTGCCACCAGGCGTCAGCGTGGGTGCATCAACGCCTAAGGGCGCTTTAGCCACAAAACACCAATAGACATTATATATCAATGTGCAATAAACATTACACTACTTCTGTGAAGACACGTTTCACTTTCGTGTTCTATACCGATTCCTATATAAGAGGGATCAACCACATTTTTATTTTATTTTTTATTTTATTTTTTATTTTATTTTATTTCGTTTCTAGGAAGGATGTGTTTTTTAACGTCGTGGCTTCTGAAGTTTTCTGCCGATGAACATTCTATACACAATGGAATGCATACCTACGAAACACCAGCTTGATTCTATCCTTATATTTAGTCCCTGCGAAATTCGTGCTCACTATGCTTAACAGGTTGTAGATTTGGATGACTTGGTAATTCATACTAAAATTTGCAGACTAGTTTGCAGAGGGGATGATGTTAGCGTGCCATTGCATCTGCAGAGGATGCGAGGGCCTGCCGTTCCTTGATAATTACAACGTTACAATCCGCTACAAGGACGCGAGAAGTTATCGAAGTGGTATGGATTAATTCTGAGAACGGCGATTGTGTCAGCTTTCCGTCCGCGTCTTTATGTCACAAAAAATGTTGTACCTTCACAGACGTGCCTTGATCACCAGCAAACAGAGTCATCTCGTTTTGCTTCGCGTTTTGTCTCGTTGTTTTCTTCTGCCAACCTTTAATTTAAACTACGGTTGGAAGACAGCGCCTTGTTTGTTATGCGTGTTCTTTCTCTTCTGGGGCGTCCTCAGAGCACTATCGCAAGTATAATTAACTACGCTGTCGTTACGTTTATTTTTTCTTTTATTTTATATTTCTGGCAGAAATTCGCCATGCCTCAAGTGATGCCCGTAAGTAATACCGTAACCATGCTTTGTTCGAAAGTCATGTGCCGGTTTGCTGTGCAGTTATGCTGGTCGAAGATCCGATGTCACTTCCATTCAAAATTCTGTTCTCGGAAGTCAGGACATACTTTTGCCGCTATATCTGCAAGTAAGAAAGTATTCGTTCGAGTCCCAAAGAACGATAGAAGATGTCCAACCCATTTTTAAAAGTCCCTGCTTTGAAACTCAGGCTGCCCTCTTCACGTACATTACAAATACACTACTGCCTTCTAGAATTAAAGGGAAGGCATCCAACCTCCGGAACAATATGAAACAATCATCACAAAAAGTCAACACTCCAGGCTGTTGCTTCTTTCAGCGAAAGTCAGGTTATTTTTTATGTCCTGTTCGCATTCGTATTCGGTGGGTCCGGTCATGATGGCGCGCTCACCGTGATGTTGCCTCCTTACCCGGCTCTCTGTTGTCACATCAGGCATGGCTTTCTAGCCTAACCACTACGCAGCCGAATTTTATTGCAACTCTTCCAACCAATGTTAAAGAGCTACAATAATTGACGCCTGATTACGAACGTATCTTTTTATTCGAGACACCTTGAACTCTTCTTATATCGTTCGGTATGACTCTCAGACAAGCTTCAATTCTATTATAACCTGCGCGACGTCTTTGGTACATCTCGGGTAGTTCTATTTGTATGAGCATCGCCGCTGTGCTTCTCTGGCATTCCTAGGGTATAAAGTTGTGCATGCTTTTCTTACGAATGCAGGTGGTCTGTGCCTGCGCCTGGTGGATCTTCACGTGCCGGGCGCGGTGCGCAGTGGCGAGCCTGTGCAACTGCGCTGTGAGTACGACCTGGAGAACGCCGAGCTCTACTCGGTGAAGTGGTACAAGAACAACGTCGAGTTCTACCGCTACTTGCCCAGCGACGTGCCACCGGGGCAATCCTACGAGCTGCTGGGCACCTTCGTCGACGTGAGTTGTGCTGGGCACCCTACGCGGCCACCCTATACCATAGTGGTCGTCCTCCGTAATAAAGAAGAGTATTATTTGCTGGTGCCAGTAAGAAGGATTATCTTTCGGGCTTATATAGAGATAATAGAGCGATAGTGGGAAAGTAGGACGGTTAACCAGGACTCAGCTCGGTTCCCTACCTTACTCTTGGATAGAGGAGAAGGAAGGTAATAATCGGCAAGGTGGAGACGAAAACGAACTGTAATATTCATCGCTGTTTCACAGACGATCGCTTAGTCCGGTTGACTTCTTAAACCGCGTGAGTACTCTTCCGGTTTTCTCCATGATGCTGTGATGCGCGAGGGCATAGCCCCAATATCTTGCTGTCTATAAAAAGTGTTCCATCTAGCTGGCTAAACGTATTGTGGACGGCAAGTCTCCGATTTTCAAGGGAAGGACACTCGCATAGTTATTGTTTTTTTTTCGGAAACACTGCTGTTGCGATAAGCGCTGTCAATCATTCCAACCAAGGATGAGTAGGCGTTCATGAATGTGACGCCTAGGTGCAAAGTACCAAATAAGATAACATCATATCGCGGACAAGGAAACAGATGGATTGGCACCAAACAGTGCGATCACAGTGTAAGGTATATTAGTGATGACCACAGGTCTCTCCTCAACACCCCACACGAATTCACCTAAGAATCAACATTCAAGTTGATGACTTAAGTGATTCGTTTACGGGGCTAGACGTGTGTTCCCTCACTGCTGTGTTTTTGTTTGGTTGCTCTAATTCGATTTTGCTTGCCTTTGTTTTCTTACTTGGTTCTTGCTCGTTCTTAAAATTAAATTGTGGGGTTTTACTTGCCAGAGCTACGATCTGATTATGAGGCAAGCCGTAATGGGGGACTCCGGAATAATTTGTACCACCTGCAGTTCTTTAACGTGCACCTAAATCTAAGTGCACGGGTGTTTTCGTATTTCGTCCCCATCTAAATGTGGCCTCCGTGACCGATATTTGATACCGCGACCTCATGCTTAGCAGCCCAACGCCATAGATACTAAGCAACCATGGCGGGTGTTGCTCGTTCTTACGTCCTTTCATTGTTTCTGTCATTTTTATGTCTTAGCAGCGTTTCTTTCTCTTACTTTTCTTTTTTTTTCTTCCCAGCTTGTTTGACAGGGCTTCTGAACGTGCGTACAGCCCTCTGTACAGGTCTGCATAGTTCTCGAGTGACCACGATCCGAATAAGAAGTTCAGCCTCAAGAAGTTTCGGAGGGGCATACATTCTTTATTCTCATATGCCCCGATACTCCCAAGAGCCTGTCAAGCTTCGCGAATTTGGCGCCGCGTACCGAAATCGCAAAACTTCGCTATTGTGAGAATCGTCTCTCAGTGGCCGGATGCCATTCGCCAATGTTGCGTTGTCCCTCACATCTGGCTGGCAGTTCTTCGTAAAAACCGTCTCATTATAAAAAAATATTGGAAATTGAATGGCCAATCACTTGCAACAACCGTTTGTTGTCGGCAGGCCTATTTCGCTAAATGTTCGCCGTCACGATGGGCCGAAGCCCCACGAATCGGTCTAGAGTGCAAACTGCTTTGTGAATTTGTGAATAAAAGCCACAGTTCTACGGCTACTTGAACAGCGAGATGGCTTTCTATCAAATTTAATAGGCCATTTGAAGTTTGGATGCGCTGAATGGCTCCGTTAAAAAAATTAGGGGCAGCTTCACACTAGTGGTGCGAAGACTGGGCAAACAACGAAGCTGGTGACCCCACCATCCTTTATCTTGGTTCGGCGAAGTTTTTCCGAGGTTATGCTTTGAGACTCGGCCACGTTTTGCGCAAGATCGCCCTGGAATCATCGACAGCTGAGGGAGCAACGAACACTCGGTCATTAAAGTACCTGGACGCTTCTGAACGCTCAAACTCTTTTACTCGGTTTCGCGGGCTTGTAACTCCGGATCTGCTGCGAATCGCCGACGTTTCACGCCACTTCGGCGGCGCGATAGTCGGGATCGGACCGAAGTCGTCTCAATCGCTCTCTAGTAGCAGCGCGGCGGCTTTTGCGCCGCACTTCCTCTTCTTTGGGAGTGACGCTCTTCAGCCGCCCCATCTTTGCGGCGATGTGCTCGGCGCGGAGGTGGCGGGGATTTTGTGTCGCCGCGGCGGCGACGCAGAGCTGTATATCCCGTGGATCGGCGCAGTGACGTCACGGCTTAGCCTCCGCCTCTGCACAGCCGCGGCAATGACTCAGCACGGCGCGGTGACGTCATGGCTCGGCAAAGCTAAGGCGAAGCGATGCGGTGAACGCGATGACGTCACAGCTCATGCAGTTGTTGCGAGGTTCGGAGCGGTTGGCGCAGCTGGGGCGAAGCGTTGCTAGGCAACGCATGGTGACGTAATCGCCAGGCGGAGGTTTTGTGGCGTACACTCGACGGACCATCCTCTAGCCTAAACAGTTTCGCTAGTTTACAGGGGTATGTGCCATTTAGCTTGGACCCTTTCTGCACTACCACCAGGTTCGGGCCACATTTCGGCGTTACACTTGACGGCAAACGCCCAGGTTAAACACCTTCGCTGTTAATAACACCAGGACATCAACACTATGCATGTATTCTTCAATGTACGTCTAAGCGAACGGTGTTGGGTAGCTTATATACGACTGTGCTATAGTGTTAGCAGATCGACCGTAAAATGATCTGTAAATGGGGGCTGAAATTCGTCAATGTTATGTAACGATTCCTCTCGCTCGTTTCTGCATTTTTTTTTTATCCCGCCGCTCACGACCAGTTTATCCTGGCGTCCAAGAAGGAGGAGCGTTGCTCAGACCACTGAAAAAAAATGTCGCAGTTTCACCCGAAAAGTGAATCATCAATTGCGATAGCAAATTAGTAGAGAGCTATACGGAGTAAGGATAGTAGTTTTATCAGCTGTATCAGCTTGGACATGTAGCAGCACCAGCGACGCGCAGAAATGTTGTCGACGCCGCCGGCGTTTTGCCCGCATTCGCACCGAACGCGCACGGCGTTGGTGACTGTTGCCGGTGTCTCTGGTGGCGGCTCGGAGGTTTTCGACGAGATCACAACGGGACACTCGTCGAGCAGCGTCGGAAGTCTTTACCACCTTCTCGCCTCGCAACGTTTTAGGGGCGAAGCTCCTTAGGGTGTGGGTCTGTCCCTCCTCTGTAGTATGTAGTAGTAGTAGTCGTCGTCGTCGTAGTAGGTAGCCACGTCTACTTTTATGAAAAAAAAATTCCGAAAGTTGTGTCCGTAGCGCGGAATCGAACCAGGGACCCCTCGCTTCCGAACGCGCGGCGCTAACCACTACGCAACGAAGCGCACATGGACACACGCACCACGATGACAATAAATACCCAACATTAACGAAAGGCTGCGCGTCTCTAACGCGTTTGTGCTAGCGCGTTACGGCCCGTGTAAGAAGCTGGTGTAAGACGCTGTGGCCTCTCCGCCTTACCCCCGTATTCATAAACGCTCCTCGACTTGAACTTGACTTGCCACCGCCTTCAACGCGTTTCGAACGCGCTGCCCAAGGCGGTGGCAAGTCAAGTTCAAGTCGAGGAGCGTTTATGAATACGGGGGTTATACTCTCTCAGCAGTCATGTGATGGCGTCGGCAAACGCGGTGCACGTTCCGGCATTTGTAAACGGCTGCGTAAGACGCTGTGGCCTCTCCCCCTTACTAGAGAGTACTGCACGTTTCTAACGCGTTTGTGCTAGCGTCCCCTTAAGCGGGAGATGGTGCAATTATAATGAAGGGCGCTGTTATAAAATAGGAATGACGTCACATATGGCGCGTGTCATTGGTGGAAGTCAATCGTTCGATTTAGTGTGGCGAGACGGGGCGAATTACACGGAAGATTCACGGTTTACCGATGATTCCCTCCGGAGCTTCGCCCACTCATCATCATTCACCCCGTGGATATGCGGTGTTTTTTATATAATTACGCATTTGGTGCCGCAGCTAAACGTCGCTTCCTCTCCCTCCATCCCGTCCCTCCACGGCCTTTCGCGCGACGGAAGAAGTCGCCTTTGCTCTCCGCCGTGCGCTCGCTCCCCGTGAAAGCGCGCGTCCCTCGCGCGCTTTCACTCGCACATATAGCATACGGTGCGCGGCGACAATTTCATCGCCGCTGGACTTCATACGGAACCTCACGGCAACGGCGGCGACGAAGCCGGCGGCAGAAATTCGCTTGGAGTGTCCATATAATTGCTATCGCAATAAAAGCCTGAAAAGTAAGTTGATTAGTATAGATCCGTTGCATTATCGCGGCCTTTCTTCCGAATTGAATGATTTCGACAATATTGTTACGTTGTCGTGACGGTGAAGAATTTACCATGCAACAACAGCGAGTCGAAAAAATATCTCTTTATTGAGCGAACCTGTGCCCACAAAAACAAGTTGCACTCGGGCTCAACGATAGTGACGAGCACATGCGTCTATTATCGAAAATTTGATCTGGCGATCAGACACGTCGGCTATTTATGCATGGCTCAATGAACCTTCCAGCATAGTCGCTGGTGCTTGCATAAGTTCTAAAATCCATGCCATAATTCGATTCGCGCATGCAACCTGATTACACAAAGCTCGGCGACAACATAGGCAACAGATAGAATCGGCTACAACAAGTGAATCTGTTCTAATGGCATGTAAGCGTGTCTTGCAATAACTTTTAACATTTCTTGGCCGGGGAAACGCGGTCACCGAAAAAGATAGAGTACGTGTGTCAATTATCTTTGCTCAATAAAATCGTCTATGTATAATGAATGCGGTAGCAAACTCCTATAAGCGTAGTATAAATATAAACCACATAAACTAAAGAACAGCGGGACGCAACCTATATCAACCCCTTGTGCCGTCTATCAAGGACACGAGGTTTGCAATCTTAGATGTGGGGTGGGCAATGAAGGCAGTTGTTCACATTACGCATGTTAAGTAATGAATCTCTATGACTGTTTTAAGCCGGGTGCAATTTGTTAACATGGCGCTGTGGGCGGGAAGGTCGTTCCAGTCTTGTGTCGTATGATAGGAAACAATTCACCGACAATTACGATACTCCCCAATGCGAATTTTGAGCGCAGCTGTATACGTATTTTCATTTCGCGATATATTGGCTGGCACGGACAATCTGTCTCGTGCGACGCGTTGCAAAACGAGCGAAGTGTGGCTCGACTGCCTCGCTAATCGGGAGATCGCGAGAGTCAGCGCGTGGGTGACGCGTGGCCGCGATACACAGCAGCCGCCGCGGACAGATATCCGCTCATGCAGCGCTTTGGTGAAGAGACGACGCGCGCTACTCTGGCGCCATCTTGTAGCCATCGTCGCCACCCGTCTTGCGCAGCACTACGCTCTTCTTCTCACGCTTTCGCCATACCCTCCTCCTCCGCTTTGCTCCTCGAACTCTCTTCGCTATCACCGTCTTTCATCCGCGCTCCGCGTTCGCTTTCATCCTTCGATATGTTCGTTTGCTCGGTTACGAGGGACGCCGAGGGACGGCGCCGACGCTCGCTGCAGGAACGGATGCCGAAGAGCTGCGCTCTAAAAATACTTCTGAAAAGTCTTCGTACGGGCACACTAGGGATATACGGCGTTTGGGTGGATTGATCTGATAAAAGCATTGCCTGGTAGCGAGGAATGGAAAAAGTTAAGACACAGACACAAACGCGACATTTTACGACGAGAGGAAAGATGAGGAAGGTCAAGCAGGGATTTTAGAGCTGATATATTGACGTTGTTAGAGTAATTAGAGATAATGAATCTGGAGGCATGGTTCAGGATGGATTCAAGCATATTTGTAAGGTTAGCTTGATGAGGTCCAAACGGCATTAACGTACTCGACCTTAGGTCTTACGACTTTTTTTATACGGTATTAGTTTTGTGGTGGCGGATGCCAAGGCTAAGTAGCGACGAAGTTAACTTAGGACTCGATTGGCAAAATCAGTAGTGTTTATGTGACCATATCAGATCATAGAAAATTTGAGTACCTATAGGTACAGATTGGTGTAAGTAGCAGCTATAATACAAATATATAAGATGCGTAAATGGAGGCTATGTAATCATAACGTCGGTGAAAAGACATTACAAAGGGCTTGTTAATATTGACGGACATTAGCCAGTTTCCTCGCCAATCCTGTACATTTAATAAGATAATTTTGCAAAACGTAAGACTGTGACGGGTTGGCTACGGCGCGGTATGGAACACAGTCGTCAACAAAAAGTCTGATGTTAGAATCAATGTTGAGTAGCAGGTTGTATGTATAAATTGAAAGGAGGAAGAGGTCTAGTGCAGTATACATTGGGGAACACCAGAGTGTACCCGAGAGAGGGGAGGCCTGCAAGAGTTAGCAACAACAAACTGCCGACCATCAGTTAGAAACTCACGAATCCGGTTGAACACAGACGGGTCCAAGTTTAGGCATGATAGCTTGAGCAATAAGTGAAGATGAGCAACATTATCAAATGCCTTTTCGAAATCAAGAAACAGCGCATCAATGCACACATTATGATCAAGTAGCGAGTGAATTTCATGAAGGAAAAGAGCAAGTTGGATTTCACAAGAGTGGCCGGGACGAAAACCATGCTGATTGGGGTGAAAAAAAGTGTTAGGAGACAGGAAACATGCTACTTCAGAATACAGAATATGCTCCATTATTTTGCAGCGTATGTTGTTGATGGATATGGGACGATAATCGTTTGACGATGAACGATGACCGATCTTGTATTCGACCTTCCCATCCCACCAGTCTGCTGGAACTGAACCTGTATTGAGTGATTGCTGACATATGAGCGATAAAACAAAACTAGTTACTTGTTGGTGTGCTTAACTACATTAGCGCTTATGCCGTCAGTTTCAGCTGATGATGATTTTTTTAGTTTAAGGTCAGTCACGCTAGCAGTACCAATCAGAAGAGAAAAGGTGAAACGGCTCATCAGGGAATGCGCTGAGGGCGGGAATAAACTTAAGTTCTGATTCAATTGGCAGGTGAAGACAAAGCAAAACGCACTATTTAGTACATTGGCGACTTCGTCTTTAGGTATGAGTCAGCAATTAGTATTACATAATAAAATGTCGTTTGATTCATCATGTTTAATAGCTTTGCAAGATCGTTTCGGATTGTTTCGTAGCATAGATGGGAGATTGTTACCGTAAAAGTTATTTTTGGTTTGTGTAATTGATGCAATGCATTCTTTCACAGCAGCGTAGTACTTCGTGCATGCAAAGTCAAAATTAGAATTCTTCGCGGATCTAAGTAGTTCATGGGGAGTGTGCTTGCTCGTTAACAGTAAGTATCGGAACATATATTACTGTGAGTCGTAACATTTCATTTTTAAACAGCGTCCAAATTGTTTCAATGGAGCGTGAGTAATGATAAACAGCGAAATCTTCGCAAGAAAAAACGGCTACTTCTTGCGATCAATCCCTTCTGGTGAATCCTGCTTTAGCGGTTCGTCTTGTTAATAGTGAGGTGTGGCACAAATCCCATAACGGCGTAATTACACAAGAAAAGAATGCGTAACTGAGTGAGTCGGTCCCAAATTCGCGAGGTACAACCTTCTATCTCTCTGTGTGCATGTGTGCTTATGCATGTGCATTTGCGTGCACGTGTGTGTGTGTGTGTGTGTGTGTGTGTGTGTGTGTGTGTGTGTGTGTGTGTGTGTGTGTGTGTGTGTGTGTGTGTGTGTGTGTGTGTGTGTGTGTGTGTGCGTGCGTGCGTGCGTGCGTGCGTGCGTGCGTGCGTGCGTGCGTGCGTGCGTGCGTGCGTGCGTACTTGCGTGCGTGTACGTGCGTGTGTGTACGTGCGTGTGTGCATATGTATGTGCATGTATGTGTGAATGCGTGTGTGCGTTCGTGAATGTGTGTTTGTGTGCGTGCGTGCGTGTGTGTGTGTGTGTGTGTGCGTGTGCGTGTGCGTGTGTGTGTGTGTGTGTGTGTGTGTGTGTGTGTGTGTGTGTGTGTGTGTGTGTGTGTGTGTGTGTGTGTGTGTGTGTGTGTGTGTGTGTGTGTGTGTGTGTTGTGTGTGTGTGTGTGTGCGCGACCTTTGTATTTTTTCGCATTCTTCAACCACCCCCATCCCTCTTCGCGCCCCGTTATTCCTCCATCTGCTCGCCGCCGTGAGGCCCGCCGCAATTAGTAGGAATAAATGCCCCCGGGGCGAGCGCGACGCCAGGGCGTGGCGCCAAACCCCCGTTGCCCCCACTAATTAATGACGCGCCCGCTCTCAGACCTCAGCCTGCCTGCCGGACTCCCCCCGCTACCCTAGCCTTCTCGTCGTGTGCTGCACACCTGCAGCCTTCCCTCCGCCCACAACGCATATCGTCGCTTCGCACGCGGCGGCGAGAGCAACTTGGACGACCCGCACAAGCCGTGTCCTCTGCTGGCTGCAGTGGCGACGTCATAGCTCGCTGCACCGCTGGCGGCATCGTCGTAAGCTGCCTGCTTGCTCCTCGATATTGCTTTCCCCCTCATGCTTGGCGTGAACGACAATTCAGATGGTTGTCACCGTTACGGATTGGTGACGCCACGCTGTTCAGCGCCGCGCAAATGATTTAAGGTTGACGTGAAATTGGTGCCCTCAGTTTGGTTGCGCGCTCAGCAGCCATGAAAGCATTGCATCTTGTTTATATATCGCATTTTCTCATTACTGTGACTCTCTTTGGTTCATTAAATCGCGATAGGGTTTGTGGCGCCAACAGTTTGGCCCATCACGTTAACTCTACAAGCGTTACATCGTTAACAAGCAGTCATTTAAGCCAGTTTCTGTGCGCACAAACAATATTTATGCATTATACCTGCTGTCGCAATGCATTTTAAGCGAAGCTTTATTGGCTCACTTGTGTCGGGGTCGGTGTACGCGGAAAACTATCATCATCAGCATTGGCTCAAGCGCCGTCGTCTTCTTCCGCAGCTGGCTCCGTTGGCGCCCCTCGGGCTGCGCTCGTGCGCGTGCTCGGCACGATCTCGTGCCACTGCTCCCGCGTTCGTCGTCGTCGTCGTCTTCCTCAGCTGGTTCCGTTGACGCTCATCATTCCAGCGTAGAATTTCACTTCTCTTCTGTCGTCGTAATGGGGAGGCCGCGTTTGGGGGTACGAGCCATTCACTGTCTTACGTGACGGATAGATATAATTTTGAAGCAATTTAATTTCGAAGAACCGCAAGCGGCAATGGCGGGCGAATGCTGCTAACCACACCGCCGAGCTAACTCGAGACATGGAACGCAAGCCACAACAGCGACGAGCAAGGAATCGTACAACGCAATGGAAGGAAAAGTTGCACTAAAGGGAAGGAACAGCAGAAGGAAAGGGAAGGAAAAGTAATAGGAAAGGGAAGGAAAAGTAGTAGGTCAGGTACACACATAAGCTTTGCTTACCCCTATTTTCTCAACAGGGGAAGGGCTGGTGATTTCTTTTTCTCATATATTTGCAATACTCGCTGGTTAACAGTTCTATCTGCTCCGCAGCTCGGTCAATGCCAAGTAAAGGCCCACGGTGGTCAATGGGTGGCCTATGGCTTGCGTTAAATTCGAGCGAAATCGCTCAACTGGGCCAAGTTCTAATGTATAATAATTGGCCAGTATGATGCAGCGATTCTTTTCACCACCATATAGTATGCCACTCTCACATCGTCCAATAACAAAACTGCAACACTACCATCCACCTCTTTGGACCAGCCGACACTGCGATGACGCACGTGCAGCATCTCTCCGGCCACGCATGAAGTGCGAAAAATAAATGAGGTCGGAGCAGAACCGTTGCTCTCTAAATGCATCGTGAAGGGAAATCAAGCTTTAAGAATTTCTCATCTGCATAATTTGTAAAGAAGGAACACCGGAGGTCGGCTTCTCACTTTACTTCGCGGAATATAGGCACTTCATGCGCGGAAATATGTAGCAACTACGTCATGAACATTTCCTGGTGGCACAATGGTTATGAAGTTATGCTGCTGAGCACGAGGTGCTCAGCAACAAAGCAAAAAGAACATAATTGGAATAGAATATTTATTTTGTACACGGGTTTATATGCTAGGGTCACGTTATGAATATCAGTATAACCCTAATTATCATATATACTCCAAGCCACAGCATTACAGACTGCAAGGACGATGCCGCGCTGGCGTCGTATACATTGTCTGGAAATCAGTCGGGTATACTTTCTCTGCTCTCGTCGGCGCCGCTTACCTCGTACTAAAGCATTGTCGTTGATAAGCCGACTACGTGCGTACACCATCGTTGACACGGCTCAACTACTTGACATCCAGCGTCGCGAATCGCGATGTGGTATACAGATAAGGCGGCGAAAACGAAAAGGAAAGAAACGCGCTGGCGGTGAAAGCGGGATGCGCGGCGCACACTCGCTTTTGGACTCGTGGGGAATGCGGGCGTCGGGAACAAAGGGGGGGGCGCCCTCCGCTTACGCCTCATGCATAATATGCAGAGCGCCCTTTCGTTTACGACCAGCCGCACGCTCTGCGCGTTTCTCATTGCCCCCCTACTACGAGCCCCGCTATTGGCTGGCAGTAAATATAGCCAGCTGTCTCGATCAGACACCACTTTCGTATAGCATCTGTTCTCTCTCGCCGCCACGGCAGAGCCGGAAATCTGCATGCTTGGCGTTTTGCTTTCGAAGCCTTCTTTCCTTCCCCTTTCGTTGTTGTTCCGAGCGCCGCTAAGAGTGAACGCACATTTGACCCTTTAATATTACACGGAGTCGGGTTATGTTGTTTATTTTTATTTCTTTTTCTTCGCATCCTGTGTGGCCTGGTATGATAGCTCGGTCGTTAGAGCGGTCAGCGCTGTTCATCTCGATCGCCGGCGGCGTTGAAACGTGTGTTGTTGGGGTGCAGGGAAGACGCTTGGCACTCATTAACGAGCAACACAGCGTTTAGCAAAACGTGGAAGCCCTTCATTTGTGCCTTCAGTACCGATCTATCGCTGAAAAATTAATAGGGGAGACTCAACGCGTCGTTCTGTGTTCTTCTGGCGCACATATACAAATCCCAAGAAAAAAAAGAGACAGAGCAGGAATGGTTCGTTTTCGAGTGGCACATTAAGTTCTTCTTTATGAATATGTATGCCGATATGATAGAGTACCGTTCTGACCAATGACGACAACAATCGCGAATGCTTATGAAGTCAATATTGACGTTTAAAGGACTGCTGAAATTGGCGCATGCAAGCGTGCTGGCTTTGTGACCCACTTGCGGCCAGGCAGGCGTGTTGCGCTGTTCGTTTTGTTCATTCCGTGATCGCGTGCGCCATGTGGATTGTGCAAACGCTATGCGCGGCTGAAGCGCGTCGAATGCAACATCGATTGTTGCAGGTTTACCGTATCACGTTATGAAAGTAATGGGTAGGTATCGCCTACACTTGATGTGCAGTGTATTTCTTGCTAGTGAAAATAAAATACGCGCAATCAAAAAAACTAAGGCAGCTTAGTTCTACGGTTTGTTTGTGCTCGTCTCTCTTTCTCTACCCCCCCCCTTCCACTCTCTTTCTCTTTTTATCCCCCGACTCCTTCCCCCCGTGCAGGGTAGCCAACCGGAACTATCTCTGGTTAGCCTCCCTGCCTTTCTAAGCATCCTTTCTTTCTCTGATAACAATATCTTTCCAGGTAAAGATTACTATGGCGCAAACTGCCACGGCGACGGCAGCTTGCGACGTGGGAAGTGACAGCATATGAAAAAAACAGCCTAGCAATTAATTTTATTGTTGTTGCAGCACCGCTATGGGTAGGCAATGCTCAGTTAGGAGTCCCGAGGAGCAGCGTGAATACGACGAGCGGCAAAGGGAAAAAGAAACGGCAATACGACCAGCGGCCGCGTGCTGTCAAAATAACTGTCACTCCCATTAATACCATTACTCTAAATTGTCATTACTACTAATATTATAAAGCAATAAGCCATTGCATACCCCCCTCAGCAATTGTAGTAGTGGTTCTCAACAGCTTCGCTGGGCATCTACTTTCGCAGGGCCGGGATGGCGAGTAAAAAAAAATTGTCTTTTGTAAATGTTATTTGCCATTGACCGCCACCGTCGCTAATAACATGTCCAGCATCAAGCTTAGCTGAAATTTTCTCTTACGAACAATTCTGGCGTAAGATCGTTTCGTGAATACGGATCCCTAGTGCCCGTATGTTGCTGTGCAGTCTGGTGAAGTTCGGAGCCTCCGACTTTAATTAAATTTCGATCATCTAGTTGCGCCATCGCTCACACGCCCCCCCCCCCCCCCCCCCTCCCCACTTTGTTCACGACATAGCGGCTGCGCTGCTAATCGATTGACGTTAACGTGCGAGAAATGCGCCCTGTTTGGCCCTTCGTTTATTTACTGTTCACCCATCTCAATTCGTGATGCTATTTCTCCACTCTAATCCCTGCCCCCGTTTTTCCCTTGTGCAGCACTCCCGTTCGGACAAGAACAACGTGTTCCTGGAGAAGACCGACCTAAACACCGAGGGCATGTACGGCTGCGAAGTGTCCACCGAAGGCCCCGGGTTCAAGACGGTGAAGGGAGAGAGAGAGCTGCGCATATACGGTAAGCGAACGCCTTCGTGAGCAAACAAACAAACAAACAAAAGGTAGATAATCCAATATACACGTTATTCCCGGCCTGCTAAGCATAATAAAGAAACTCCAAAATGTATCCAGGACTGAACCGGCACCGCCAAATCAACGTGCTGCCGCAAGAATTTAATTGAAGCATTCCGCATCAGTGATACTAAAGAATGCCAGAAGTTAACCGCTTGCAAGGTTACGTCAAGAGAAACAAAGCCAGAACTACCTTGCATTTTCTTCAAGACCCCTGGTTAGTTAGAGTCTGGTAACGACATCCTTGGGCCCACTGGTGTCGCTCAACAAGAGGGAGAGAGGCATAACTTAACTGCCCACGTGGTGAAAATCTATACACCAATGTGCCGACAAGACTCCAGGAGCGCGAAGAAGTGACAACGCCGCCTTAAATGAAAATTTTCTAACGACATACATTACGACACAGAGGTAAATTAGATTGTAGCGTTAACTTCAAAAGGAGAGGACAAGAAACGAACAAGGAATTGATATTTCAAAGATGTCATACGCACCAGCTAGAAGCACAGCAAAATTTTTAAAAATTATAAAAAAATAAAATGTAAAGGAAAGCGAAAAAGCGAAAAAGGAAATACGCAATGTCTGATATAAGTCTTAAAGAAAAAAACTAAAAAAAACATGAATCACGAGTGGTAACAACAGCGCATGAAGAAGGAAAGCTATGGTAAAATTGCAGTAACAGTTCCCGTTTAAATGAACATATGCGAAATTCCTAGACCATTCAATAGTACCTTGAAATTTCGCAAAAGAAGCGGCATCGTGTTTTTCTTGGTACGGCAGTCGCAGGCGTTGTACGTTTTCTGAGTTTCACATGCCACAGTGTGATCTGTCCTGTTAATTCCGATCAGGACCCCATCATCGCATCTTCATTCTTCTTGCTGGGATTTTACGTGCCAAAACCAGTTCTGAATATAAGGCACGCCGTAGTGGAGGGCTCCGGAATAATTTTGACCACCTGGGGTTCTTTAACGCGCACTACGACGCAAGAACACGGGCGTTTTTGCATTTCGCCTCCATCGAAATGCGGCCGCCGCGGCCGGGATTTGATCCCGCGACCTCGTGCTCAGCAGCGCAACGCCTTAGCTGACTGAGCCACCGCGACGGGCTCATCGCATCTTCACTTTCATCAATACAAAGCGGCGTCTCTGAGTTCGTCGATCTGGCCATCTATACCACACGTAGCATATATGTGCACACGTCGAATATGTGTGATGCCGGGGAGTCCACATCCTGGCTCTTCTGGCACATGCGCGATCAAATTCACAAAATTTTTCCTTCGTAAGAACTTCGTCTTATTTGTCAGTCGCCTTCCCTAGTAACATGTTAGATATGGCTATTGGCCGATACAAGTTCTTAGACAGAGGTAGAGACACAATAGTAAAGGAAAGACACGGAGAATAACATGAGGTGACTTCCTCATCATGAGAAGGAAACCTACACTCTAAAAAATTGGCTGTGGCTTAGGTCTGGTTAAACCTAGTCGAGTATAGCGATAGCTACAGACCCCCGGCTGCGCTTACGCTTCGCTTGTATAGTTAGACATGTTGTTATTAAACTTAGTGGTTTAATAAAAAGGAGAGACGTTGCGGTCAACCAACGGGTAAAACCAACGGCAGGAGCGGTGGCCGCGCGGCGACCGCGATGAGGCGAGTTGCCGGGGAATCGAGGCCCGTGGTGTGACGTCACACAGAGGGCGTGGCGAGCGCCCAACGGCAAATGTGAAAGAAGTACCCGCTATCCGCCAGGATTAAACCCAGGCCCGTTGCGTGGGAGTCGGATACTTTACCACTGAGCCACGCAAGCGCTTGCTATCACGCACCAGTAATATTCCCTTTAAAAGCCGCGCAGGCGCAGACGACGAGATGCGATTCAGACGAGGCGCGCAATCAACACTATCCCGATGTTAGATGTGCGCCACGTATTCTGGGTAACTCTTCGGTACACGCTATGACGTCTCCTCGCAAGGTAGAACCGCTGCTGAAGAAGCGAATCGTAGAGATATATGTGCGCGGCTACAACCAGGCATCATCGGGCTCAGCAGACTACTGTGCAGAGAGCATTACAAGCCGCAGCTCACCAGCAGTCTGTTGAGCCCGATGATGCCTGGTTGTAGCCGCGCACGTAGCTCTACGACTCGCTTCTTCAGCTGCGGTTCGTACCTTGCGACGATACGCCGTAACCCCTGCCATGAGGGATTTAAAAATATATATAGCGCAGGTCAACGAGCTCTATCTAGATGTGCGATGAGAGAAAGCTGGTTGGAAACTTTGTAATAATTCTTACAGCTTTGGGCACACAGAAATATCGGACAGGCGAATTTGACTGCGTAAGCTTTGAAGGTTTATTTAATGGACTCTTCGTGTCCTCTGTCACAGCTATCATCATTCTGACTTGCCAGAACATATGGGCAAACAGGATGGATACCTTCATTAATTGGTCCCCACCGACGATTTGATCTTACTCATTAAACGTGACGGTCTTAGCCATGGGACACCCGAACATCCTTTATACACCCATAAAGGTGTAAAAATGTTTAGAGTGATACAGACCTACAGAAGAAGAAAGATAGGTTGGAGTGCATACGGCAGGCATTTCCAAATTCTGACTGGGAGATTAGCACTGTCATTCAAGAGAAAAGTGTACAATCATTGCATTCTACTGGTGCTGACATATCAGGCAGAAACTTGGAGGCTAACAAAGAATCTCGAAAACAAGTTAAGGACCGCGCAAAGAGCGATGGAATGAAAAATGTTAGGCGTGACGTTAAGAGACAGGAAGATAGCGGTGTGGATCAGAGAGGAAACGGGGATAGCAGACGTTCTAGTTGACATCAAGAGAAAAAAAAATGGAGCTGGGCAGGTCATGTAATGCGTAGGGCCAGAAAATTCAGCGTCATTCCACTCTGTGAATGTGCATGACCAGCGGAACTGTATGTGAGGTCTATACACGACCAATGACGCGTCGTGGCACACTGATGTTTGTGTAAGAACCTTTCCAAGAGAAACGCCACAGTACCACTTTCCGTCTGGCCGAGACACGCCTATGTTGAAATCACCTAGAATTACGATGAGAGTGGAGTCGGTTGGGGTGATCTAACCAAAGGTGCATGCGCTTTGCGTTTGCGGCACGATCTTCGTCCGTATTACGTGCCGCCCGCCGTTGCCGAGCACATTCCCGCTTCTGTTCCCGACGGTATTCTTCGTAGGCGCGCTCTTCTTCCGCAGTCCTCACCGCACGCGGCCTACCCATTGCAAAGGTGGAAGGGAACTGAGATAAGCCTACGTGATTTGCCTATAGAGCCCGTGACGTGAAACGGCAATTCATACTAAACAGTGTCTATTCCGGTTTTACTTTTTTTATTACGATATTTTTTTTTCACAATACGTTATGACACTTCTCGCTATTAAACGCATCTGAGGCATACCTGGCGATACGCTTTTATCACCGTTTTTATCACCGGGATCAGCCGGTCGTGAGCTCTCAGGTGGCCGCCATCTTTTTTTGCCTACACACAAAAACCGCCAGAACGTCGCGTATACAACAGCTCCGCTGTAATAACCAGTGGACCGTTAGAGTTACAGAATGAGTGTCAAGGGAAAGGAAGCATCAGTCGAGGATAGCACAAAAATTACGTGGGGTGATGAAATGAGGAAATTTGCAGGCGCAAGTTTTTGCAAGCACATGACAGGGGTAATTGGAGATCGCTGTTGGAGGCTTTCGTCCTGCCGTGGACATAGAAATAGGCTACCGCTGATGGGGATGATGACTTCCGGTTGGCTGCCCTTTAAAGAAAAAATTTAAAAATGGGTACAAAAGGTGACAGGAAAGAAAGTAAAAGACCCATTGAAGGGAAGGATGAACATCATAAAACGATCTATGCGGACGCTGTCACACATTCCATCAAGGCGCCCGGGTTCACAGAGGAGGCTCACATTTGGTCAATGGGCTTGACAGAATGACATTCAGTGGCCGCATTTTAAAGGGAAGTTTTCTTTACGAACCCTTCCAGACTTTGCTGGCGTTGGTGCTGCATTCTTCCCGAATAGATCCCACAGCGCTCATATAACGGGTCGGCCTATATGCAGCTCCCATCTGTACATATTGTATACCTTACAAGTGTGCATTTGCCGGTTGCTTGCTCTGTTCTTTCCTTAATTACGCAGTGAAACGACAAATGGTCCCTAAATATCCTCACTGCGACAAATATACGCCCTGAATAGTACAATAGCACAATGTCTTTATTAAAGCGAGGCTTTCCATACCTTCTTTGGCCACGTAAAGTGGGCCAATCCCGACGATTGTGTAATGCGTGGTCACATGGTGTGGTTCTTCCCGTCTTACCGTCTTGCCTTCAAGGCGCGTAATCGCTATGGTGCAAAACGCGTTGCGGAAGATAAACAGTTTTATAGCATTTAATTAACCCACACAAAGATTCAAATAGACGTGTTGGACCTGCATATAGTTTACAGCAATTATTACAGTCCCCATCTTGCCCTTCGTCATGTCCTCACACGAGTCTCCTTTCCCGCTATCGCTGGGACCGGCCACACGATGGTACGAGTGATGGGAAATGAATAGAATTGAAGGAAAATAATCTTTTTTTTCAATATACGGACCCCAGCCGCCCATGGCCGGCACCGAAGCGTGGACCCTGCCACCAGAGCCGTTGGCCACGATTTATTTCGACGCTATTATCGGAAACGCGCGTGCGGCGCTCGCACGAATGGTCCGTATTCCGCGCCGCTGCTCGCCGTGTAATCTGCCGTAAAGCTGCTCAAGATATACGAGCGCTGCAAAAACTGCGTCGCCGTATAACGAGCACGTCGCACTGGCCACGCCCAGAGGCGCCGGGAGCATCGTGGTTTTACAAAATGACCACGTCGCGGCGGGGTTCCCACGTTAGGCCTCTGCCCCCGTGCGCGGTGATAGGAGGCTGTCCGGGGACCTGAAGGTTCCTCGACGCCAACGCCGCTGTAAAGCGTGGTAACAACCACGGAGTTCCTTATATCCTCTTAAGACCCCTTGTACAATACAGTGCACGTTGCCTTCAACATACATTTTTTTTCAAAATTCGCTCGGGAGTGATCACGCAGAGTATACATTCTGGGTATGAAGTACGGTGCATGTGTAACTGTAAAGAAGTGGTTTAGTCATATTCTTATCATCCGCTTTCGAAACATTTGACACTGAATTGATCTAAACCTCTGTGTCCTCCCAGACGGCCGAAGGCATTCTTGAGGTGTGTTTGGAAATCACAGAGATTGCGTGAAAATACCGGACGCGACAGCAACACGGCAATGTAGTACTATACACGTAGTTCCATCTTCATCTTTGCGTTTAAGCAATCGAATGCAGTTTTTACCATAGCAAACCTGAGGAGATGATGTAGATACCACCTACATCGAGATGCAGCTTTTATCAACTAACGGCGTTATTTAAATTTTAAAAACTGTTTTTCAAGTTCATAACCTAACAGTAGACAATAAAAACCACCTTGAAGAGCGATTATGTCTCATAGTTGTGTTCGGGTCTCAGGAGGATTTACAGAGAGAGTTACAAACCTGGCGTTGTTGCATATTGAAATGCCGTGATGTGGTAGCTTCGGATCAGCATTTTCCTTGGAGAGCGAAGACTTCAACTATATATCAATCGTGAGGAGTACCGATGCCCGCTAAAGCTGCAGGGGAAAATGTGAGGTCAGCGTTCACTGAGCGTCAGTTTCAGTCATCTGTTTTTGTTTTCTTCTCGTACTTACTATATTTAATGCGAATAAGCAATATTAGAAGGTGTATTACGAATGTGCAAAGACTTGTGACGATTTCTTTCTGAGAAATCACTATTTGAGCAGAAGTGGCAACCCTTAAAGCCGACCGACGTTCGAAACAAGCCTCGCACACCCCCGCTCCGGCTTTCCCATGGCGGCACAATGCCTTTTATGAAACTCTCATAGACAGTTCTTCTTCTTCTTTCTGGGGTTTTACGTGCCAAAACCAGTTCTGATTATGAGGCACGCCGTAGTGGAGGGCTCCGGAATAATTTCGACCACCTGGGGTTCTTTAACGTGCACTACAACGCAAGCACACGGGCGTTTTTGCATTTCGCCTCCATCGAAATGCGGCCGCCGGGGCCGGGATTCGATCCCGCGACCTCGGGCTCAGCAGCGCAACGCCTTAGCTGACTGAGCCACCCCGGCGGGTACTCTCATAGACAGTGGCGCCAGATTTAGATATGGGTAGTATTGCGATAAACTCTATGGTGAAGTCATACTTCCTCATCTCCACAGCCTTGCGGCCGTACTGGAACGAACGGATTCTCGGGAACTATCCAGCACCGAGGTGAAAGAACATAAACGAAGCCACTGGGCAAGAAGCTAGAGGCAGGATATGAAAGAGGAGGAAGAAAGGGTAATTTGTTTTCGCTTCTGCACCACCGGGCAGCACCACCTACGCAAACGAAGACGACTAGGACTAACGTCTAAACTCTACAATGACTAAGCTATTTCATCCTCTTCTAGAATGGGATTGTTCACGTGTATCTGAGAATGTATATTCCAGCCGATACCGCATGAAACAGTACAAGGGTAAACGCAGGCGGACTGGGCGTGGGAGCGTTGGGGCGGAGGCGCACAATAGAGTGGAAGCCTCGTTGATACAATTCTGCGTAATACGTTTTTCGGGATGACACGTTCTTTTTTTTTCTTCTCCCGGGCAACGCCCCATCGAAGCACTAGAGATGTTTAGCTTGTCCGGTATTCGGGTAAACGCAGGCGGACTGGGCGTTGGAGCGTGGGGCGGAGGCCTAAACGAGAGCAGCCTTCATGGTGCAGCCACCTGATGACGCAGAGCTCAAACAGACAAAAGCAGCTAATATTGCAGTAACCAAGTGTATTCTACTTAGCTGCTGGTGTAAATTTTCGGCAGCAACACGATTACGCCACTGCCAAAAATTTACACCAGCAGAGAAGTAGAATACACTTGGCTACTGCAACCTTAGCTGTTTTTGTCTATTTGATCTTTGCGCCACCAAGTGGCAGCATCCATGCAGGTGACTCACGTTTACGCCTCCGCCCCAAGACTGCGTTTACCCGATTACCGGACAAGCTAAACATCTCTAATGTATTTTCATGCGGTTGATACGATCGCATTTTCACCTGAAATTGGATGATACGACTGCAAACTGGTATTTCTGAAACTCGTAGCTTTATATTCAAGTGCACTAGATTAAATTACATTCCATCGACCCACTAACAACGTGTTAAGGGCCGGCGACACTAGCGGAAAAACGCGCGCTGTGGGTTGGCCTAAATTGCCGATTTAAATTGCCGCGCACCCCGGCAGCAAACCAGCCGCGAGCAAAGCAGACCAATGAGAGCTGCCCCTTCAGCGACGTACGCGCGGAGAACTGATGTCATGCGTACCCGTCCGACCGCTATTTTTGAATTCGTAGTATCGTCTGCTCGCGTTAGCTTTCGCTCGCACTTGTTTTGGTTGGCTTTTGAGGCGAGATCTTCCTGCGGTCACCTGGCTGAACGAAGCGCCTGCCCTCGTCCGCCAGTCGTATCGCTCGTTGTGTCACGCTGCTCTACGATGTTTCTTTGTTTCGGAATTCTTGGCCTCGTTTTTCAACTTTCAAAAGAACTTGTTTACGGACTTTGAAAAAAAGAAAGTTCAGCGAAAACTGATGAGCTATTTTAAAGTTGCTCAATAAAAGACGCAGTTCAGCCCGAAAGGCGAAGCATCAGTTGCGATCGCAAATGAGCAGACATCTATACGGAGTAAGGATAGTAGTTTTATCGGCCGTGTAAACTTGGAAACATTCACTTACTAACTGAATTAACAAGCATGGTGTCAGCGCTCAAAAGCGCATGAACTCGTCACACTCAATGACCTCGGACACTCGCTGTCGAAACGCTGGCGTGAGCAAGCGCGGTGGCAGCAGCAGCGAAGGTAGCTACCGGTCATGTAGTCTATCGGTCTGCATGCGGTCTATCGCTTCAGCGGAAACTGAACGGCGAAAGCACAGCGCGCACAAAGCTATGAGCCGTCTGCAGATCGCTTTCAAGATACGGTGCACCGACCAACCGCGGCCACTAAAGGTGCAAGTACGCAGTTGCTGGCTGAGTAGAAGCCGTGCCCCCTCCCTACTAAATGGTTTGTTATGAGAAAGGAAAGGGTTTGCGCTATCTGCTGCAGCCCTTGAAGAAGCACAGCGCCTTCCCGCTGTCCACCTATCGTGCGCGAGATTGAGTCGCCAGGCCCCCTTGCGCCCGGTCGCGAAATACGCGTGCAGTTGGTGCTGGAAAACAACGCCGCCCCCTGCCCCTCCCTCCCCCCCCCCCCCTCCCACGGGCTTTCGCGTGACGGAAGACGTCGCGTTTGCTCTCCGTCGTGCGTTTGCTCTCCGTGAAAGCGCGCGTATCTCGCACGCTTTCACTTGCACATACAGCATACGGCTCGCGGCGACGATTTTATCGCCCTTGGACTAAGTTTATACGGAATCTCACGGAGACGGCATAAATCCGCTTGTAGTGTCCATATAATTGTTATCGCGATGAAAATGGGTTGGCTGCAGTTCGTGTGATGTCGAGCGATGCTGCCCCGTATAATGCCCGTGTTATGCGGAGCAGAATCACTCCACACCACAGGAAGCTTTGCTAGCGAGTTTGTCACCAAGTAAGCCTGTTTTCTTACGTTTTGGTGCTTGCTTTGAATGATACGATTTTTGAATTATACGTTTTATTTTCTGGTTCCCGCGAAGATCGTATCAACGAGGTTCCAGTGTACTTACTGCGCATAATGTTGCATCAGTGATCACTTCACGTGAGGCTTCGCATTATAGGCGCAAATGCATTTTTTAAATCATGAAATTATTATTTGTGGTGCCTACAAACTTTCAGTAAAACTTTCGCGGTATCCTAACACAATCTCGGCAAACACGATCCCCCATCGATGATCACGTAACCTAGAATAGCACTTATTTGTCTCTGAGCGAACTCGAGCCACGGGATGCGACAGTTAAATGTAAAGCAAAGCTATAAAAGGATTCCAGTAAACAAAGAATTATTACTTTACACATATTTTTGTGTACGAGAATAAATGGTTATTTCGGGAACAATGGAAAATGTCCGCAAGTAGCGTAGATAGAGCGGAATCAGACGGCAGGGGTGGGTGAATGCTGGCCTGACAAAAATATTCCTGGCTGAGCAAATGTATTTTTGCTGGCTGCGATGCTCAACGCTGAATCATTCGTGATGGCATAAGTACAGCGATTGTAAATTTCGTTGACTTCAGGCGGTTAGTGGGTCTCCTTTAGAAGATGATGCGTAGTAAACTAACTGGCAAAACCGAAACGGCAGCCTTAAAATCCAGGCCTTGCACAGCAAATTGCAGCTCTGCGTGAGCGGTGGTCTAGAACCAATGGCGGAGGACACATAAGTTCCTCAAATGAACGTTATTGTGCTTAACTTTAAATATATTCTTTTTTCCCAATTCTATAGTCAGTCTACGGTAATCACCAGTTTAGGGTAGCGAACAGAATTTTCTATTCTGTTTAAACTGCCTGACATTCTTTTAAAAGAGAGAGAGAGTTGTCATATGCACTACATATAAAGCTGGTTTTCGTCGTAGAACAGCCAAGCAGAGGTATGTGGTAAGGACCACACATCCATAAATTATAGTCGCTTGGACCACTTGAGTGTAATACCACCTTGACCAGCTAGTGCTGCCTTGGTGATCGCGGTGTGCGCAATGTATAAAGAAAAAGTGTGCATGGATTGGGACACGCCATAATTTAAGTGAACACATATTAAACTACGAGTCGTCTGGTAGGTAATTTTATCTGCAACTGCAGGTAATGCACTTTCGCGAGTTAAGGTTACGCATTCGCATTATCAACCGTCGTGCGCGTAGAGCCACGAAAGAGTACTTGACTGCCGCTTCTAAGGTTACGCGGCACCATAGTGCCTTCGGCCAAATATATATATATATATATATATATATATATATATATATATAGTGAGAAGGGGATCCAGAAGTAGAAGCACACCCCAAAAAGAGCGGGCAGTTACGTGTATCCGAGAAAGGCACGTACTCTCTCCCATGACTCCATCGGCAAACGCAGCGGGAAAACACGGTCAAAAGCTCGCAAAGCTCGGGCACGCCGCATCCATTTTTAACGCAGCAGCGAGAGCTAGCGAGGTCGCACCTCGCCGGTGCGAGCGAGGGAATTGAGGCAGTTAACACAACACCGGGAGACGGACGGCGAAGGCCAGAGCACGGCAGCGTACTTTACGAGAGGGATCCGAACGCGACGCACAATAGGCGACTGCAGTAAGCACACCGAACGCGAAACGCAACACGCGACGCGAGGACAGTAAAGCAGCGTCGAGCCACACGGCAGCACCCACGCCAAGGACGCTCCTCTCGCAACACGCAAAACTCGTTTGGCTGGTTAACTCTTCCGGCGTCATCAACGTCAGCAGTGGGATTAGAAGCAAACACGCGCACTGTGCTAGCCGTATATGCGTCCCTGCGTGCGTGCGTGGCGCCGTGCTGCACGCTTGGGCGCGACCAAACTTGCGACTTTCTCCGACGTGGCCCACGTTGGGAAAGTGCGGAGAATACGCGTCGCGACGAGGGAGGGTGGGAGGAGGAGGAGAAGGAGGAGCAACAAACGACACGCGCTCGCCGCGGGATCACGCTCTCAGGGCGAACCACGCGAACGCGGTGGTGTATTTCTAGCTCCGCGAGCTCCAAACAACAAAGCCTGCAGCCAGCTAGCGACGAATACGGAAAAGAAAGCGCGCATTCCGTGCACCGGCTGACCCGGTCGATTAGGCCTAACTGGGGTCATTGGGTCCCAGGGTGCCCACCACGCGAAGGGTCCCGTGCCGCCATTATTCTTGATAAACGCTGCCACAGCGGAGCGCTGCACCGCGAGCAACTATCGCGGCCTGCTGGGGAACGCACCAGACAGAGGTCTGCCGGGAAAGAAAGGAGCGTCGGGGTGGTGACGGGGCGCAGAGGTGAGACCCTGCACGGGGCGACAGAGGATCCGTGCGCTCGCGCGACACCGGCCTCCTCTCCCCTCTTTCTCACTCACTTGAGCGGCGTCAATGGAAAGAGAAGCTCGTGCGGACGTGTTACCGCGCCAGCTCGTCTTTACGAGCGCCAGAGGCCCCGGCCGCGTTGGCTAATCTAGCTCACTTAGCGCGTACAGCGCGCGCTAGCACCCGTTCGCTCGAACGCTGTCGCGGGCTATAGGGTGCGCTCGCTTTAAGCGGGAAGTGCTGGGGCCTGCCGCCGCCAGAGGCAGAAGAAACAAGTGCCGTTCGTGTCTGTCACGAAGTGGCGCGCCATGTTTCTTTGCGACTCGTTGGGCGGTGCGCCCCTTTTAACCACCTGGAAAACGTCCTTTCTTTCGCTCTCCCATTCCGTCTTGTGTTCCTCCCGTGTACGATAGAGCGAACGACAGGCTCATAGAAGTGCAAAGGTACTTAGGCTCTTACGTTTTCTTGCAGATGCCGTACCCTGTTGTTAGGCTCCGTATCGTGATTTGGCTGTTTGAAGAGGTAATACCTGGCACCTATGGATATTGGTGCTTAACGTAAACGACTTTGTTTTAGCTGGCCTTTGCTACAGGATAGTAAGATTGCGTAGGCTTGATGTCGGCGTGCACCTAGGCTTCAATTCTCCAAACTTAACAAAATATCCCAGCTGCGGGCAGTGATTCTAATTCATCGCCTCATACTCCGCACGTATACGCGAAACGCAAAAGGCAAAGATGACACCACGTACCTTACTATAAAATGTGCTTTTATATATGACTCGTCGAACTTTCCAGCGTAATCGCTGGTGCGCGCGTGTAGGGCACAATTCGTGTAGGGTATACAAGCTGATTACACAAAGTTCGGTGAGAACATACACAACGGATAGAATCACCGATAACATTCGAGTAAGTTACAAATCATGCAGGTGTGTCTTGCGCTGAGCGATAACCTTAAGCTGTTAGCGAGTGAAATGCAGTCTCCGGATAAGAGGATAAGTAAGTACACGTGTCAATATTAGCCCTGGTAGATTGTTGCACAGCACTGAAGACATCATCAGACTGAATAGAATTAGCTCTAGGTCATCGACGCACTCAAGAAGCGCTCGCAAAATTCCCTGCTTACATGAACCCCCAAACTACTTGGTTACCAAAGGTCAAGGACAGTGGCAAGTACCCGGTGCCCAGAGGCTCAATCATCTCCCTTCTTTCTATTCCTCTTTCCCTTCCCCCAGTGTAGAGTGGCCAGCCAGACAATATTCTGGGGCCATATTCACGAAGCTTTTCTTTCGTAAGTTCACTTTGCCATTGGCTGGCCGCCTTCACTAATGATATGTCTGGCATCCAGATTGGCTAAAATTCTTCTGCCTTCTTTCTTCTTTCTTTCTTTCTTTCTTTCTTTCTTTCTTTCTTTCTTTCTTTCTTTCTTTCTTTCTTTCTTTCTTTCTTTCTTTCTTGTTCTCTCTCTCTCTCCTGTGTGGTGGACAGCTGGCCTAACTTCCGGATTCGCAGTTCGAGTTTGTCCGCTTGTCCAGACAGTAGTTCTGAGACAAGATAACATAATTTGTGCCGCCGATTTTCATTGCCAGAGCAGCCTGCGCAGAGAGACAGGCACTCGTGAGTATTGCGCATGTGATTTTGGTTGGTTAGCACACGTTGGAAGCAACATGCGAATCCGACCTGAGAATTGCCACTGTGGATGGCCGATTGCGCATCTATTAGGGCCAAAATCTACAGGTATGCTTTCGCCCGGGGTATAAATACGCGACTCGGTAGAGAACATCGTCCTATTCTCTTACACCCATGCAATGACTACATTAAGTCGCCAGTGCTGCCCTACCATGTACTGTCAGCCAGGTTACCTTTTCCGTATTGCACAATCTGCCATGTCAGAGCGAGAATCTGCAATCTCCAAGTGATACCTAGACGTTTTCAAGCTATAAATTACACCCACCCATCGGGAGATATAAGACGCTCGCTGTTCTAAAAAGACAAGAACGATCACTTTGAAGGTTCGAGGTTATCGCGTTCGGTTTTTACGCAGCGATTTCTTGCACGATCATTAGGCTATTTAGGCCAACGCTTCCGATCGTGCGAAAAAAGGTCGACGAAGTTCAGGATTAAATTAAGAAAGAGAGAGAGAGAGAGAGAGAGATTTTACTGATAGGAAAGAGAGAGGTCGACCTGAGCTAATGCGCTCTATAGTCTGGATTATATGAAGATATTATCTGGTCTGAACGGGGACCTTGTTAATTTTGCCACCAGACCCGGCCACGCGTGCACACGTCTCCACGGGCCAAAGGGTTCACATCCTGGGAGCCGTCTTAATCACACCGGCTCAGTACTACGCAAGCCGCTCACGCGCGCGCGCGCGCGCCTGGACAGTTATCCCATTACGGTCTCTGCCCCGCCCGGGCGGTGCTCCGATGGTGGTTCCTGCTCCTGTGACACCAACGCGGGCTGATGGTGCGAGAGACATCGCTGGGACCCGCGAGAATGACGTGTCTCGTTGGAAACACGATCCTGGGTATCCCGCTGTGTGGTCTCGGAGAGATGCACCCGCCAGCGGAACATGTTTGCCCAGGGTCCTCTCGGGGAGCCGCATCTCACTTCGGGAAGAGTACACACAGCCTGCGGTGGGAACGCGAGGGTCGCGGCTTGATACGCGTGTATCTCGCGAACCGCACACTCCGGCCAACAGAAAGCTTCCTATTCCCCCACACGCAGGGGGTGGCACTTGTCGCATTTGCTCGCTGGAAACTGCTGATGAAGCTGACAATTCCTAGCGCGTCGCTTCGCACTGCCAGTTGTCGACACTTTCGCGTACGACTGATACTGACAATGTATAACGTCAGCAGTTTATTGTCATCTTCGACAGACTATGTGCAGATATACGGGCTAAAGAATGAAATGTAGTACAAGGAGGCAGATCCAAGACCTAAATGTAATATTACGTGAATAACTTTCAAGAAGTGACCTCAGCTCTCATCCGTAATCGTAGTCTCAGTAACAGTACATTGGTCAGCGCTAATCCTCTCATCGTCCTGCGAACATCGGGTGCTGCGTGAAGCTCTTGCAGGTTTAGCTGCTGAGAATAGAATCGATTTCGCTGGAAAGTGGCGTTAACTTTATCAACAGTGGAGCGAAAGTGTTAATAACGTTCCGCGGTGTTTGTGAAATATATTGTCGGACACTTGAAATCCGGGGTTCCCCGCAGAATCATGTAGTGTGACGCGCTATTACAGATGTCGTGAAAGAAAAGCCCCAAACTATAACCACTGCGCACATTGGACCTTAGCCAATAAAAACAAAACTATTGTGGAAAACGGTCACGCATAAATGTAATGGCGTGGTAATCCCTAGCATTCGAAAGAATGTGTTGAGTCACTAAAATTTATTTAGATCATGTTCTTCCGTTTCTAATCACGTCCTATATAAACTAAGTGATTTTGGGGTGTCATGTCGTTTCATACGCAGGTTTTCGGCGACGAGTATACGCGCGCATCGATAAGTGCCTGCCCATGGCTTATCACAAGCACCGTGGTTCATGTAAGTTAGTAATGCAGAATTCGGTGCAGGTAGGCGCACGAAAGACCAGGAATAAAGGAGATACAAGGACAAGGACACACACATGCGTATCCCTACCTCTTCTTTTATCCTTGATTACAGAATCGGGCTGGAAGTGATCTTACGAATGTGAGCCAATATCTACAAAAATGTTTCTTTCTTGTTCGTTTCTTTTACGCTATAGAACTGTTCGTAATAACAAGTGCTCCCATGAACAACTTAATTGCGATGTTCAATACATCTCTGCCAATCATCATAGCGAAAATAGTAATATCAATGACGACCAGCCGATCGCAAATAGTTCTTACGAAAAGAAAAGCTTTGTGGATTCGGCCCGTGAACCTTTGTGAATTTGGTGCCAGAATTGTAAGAGACACATAAGCGCACAATCTGCCTATCCATTTGGCACGTCCTCACAGATCCAATAAGCGGAATAAATGCGGCCGATGATGCCCAGCTTCCTTAGGCGCGAACCAACTCATAGACATGCGTGCATTAGGAGGGACTCGTGGAGCTCTCTTTGGGGATGCGGCACTCATGGGACAGGGATTGTCGAGCGTGTCAAAGTTTACTCGCCGGAAGCAATCGCTGAGCAATGCACTTCGTCGATGGCATCCGCAGCCCCCTTACCGCCGCCATTAGTGTAGATCAGCTGTCTCGTCCTATAAGTCGCCCCACTCCGCAGCTGCCTCGCAAGTACACTCTTTCTGGTATAGCCTTGTGCAACGCCAACAAACGAAAAATACTTAGTGGTGATACCTTAATAGAACAAGCTGCCAAACCATCATCAGCAACCGTCCGCCACGGCGGCTCAGTAGTTATGACGTTCTGCTGTGGTGCACGAGCTCGCAGGAGTCACTATACTGGTCGCAGCGACCGCATTCCGATGATGACAGAATGTAAAAAGCGACCCTCGTTACACGAAATGAACCCGTATTTCGCATGAGCGTACTTTCTCTCATTTCTGCCGTCATTGTCCAACTAATTATTCTATTATTGTTTATCTAATTGTCATTTCCGAGCGCCGACACAGAACTGATTACGTACCTGTCCAAGCCCCGAGTTATGTCTGGCGCTGAAGCCATCCTCAAGGTCAAATCACATGGTCGCGACGGCTAGGCTGCAATACGGTTCCCAGCCAATGAGCTGCGACATCAATTATGGTCGTACGATTGAAGCGTGACTACATCTCGCGGGGCAAAACACTAGTTGAAAATTATGCGTCCAATACGCCTCCAATGGAAACATTTGAAAACGTACCCACAATTGCATTAGAATAGGAAAATTTAGAAAGGCTCGGTTTTCTACATTCCCCTCAATGTTGCCTAGAACCAAAGTACAGCGAAACACCATCAGAATTGGAGGACGCTTTAGCTTCGCCTTTAAGAGTGGAACGCGATAGCATTCAAAGATCCCTGGCTGCTTATCAGGCTTTTTTCTCGTATATTCAAATTACAATCCGACGCTATCACGCCTATAGGTCGTGGTTAAGTCGTACTTTACGATTTTTCTGACGAATTTTACTTTAAGAAGTTCAATTTTTCTTCATTAACGCCTTGCGCCACGCGGAGGGCCTGTGTGGTCGGGGTGGTTCGGGATGATGTAGTTCGGCATGATTATTGCCGCCAGACGCCGATGCTTAACGCCGACGCTGACACCGACGCTGACGTCGGATTTTCTGGGACACGGAGCCCTTAACGCTATCGCGTAAAATGTGAGGTCACAGGCTATTCGCTTCCATCCACGAATATTTATGAATACGAAACTATGCAGGCTTTCTGAAGTTTTCTCCTGGCGATGCGTGCTGAGATATGCCGAGATTGTATTACCGTATTTAACACTGTAATTTCGTCCAAACTCTCTTATGCGTAGACATAAAAAGTATGGGCTATATACATAGTGTTAACCTCATAAGATTTGACCAGTAACTTTATTTTTAAACTGCCTTTTCACTAAATATTATGTTTTAGCTATGTCTTGCAGTACCAGAAAAAGATTACAGGAGGCACGCGCGCTGTGTTAGTGAAGATTAGAGTGTCGTTTTTGTGAATCATTTCACTGTAATATCTATCATAACACCGAAACAACAGATGTGTGTTGGTGCTAATGACACATGAATATGCTACTTCGTTCAAAATCTTGTTACACTTATTGCTTTGAATTCATGCAAAATTCCCAAGGCTCACCAGTGTAATGGGTGCGCTTATAGAATGAGGTCTATAAGTACACTGTATAGATGGCAGTATTCACGCTAGATTGTGGCGTGATGTCGTGGCTAATTTTATCACTTACTACGCTTCATTTGTATTGTTGTGTGCTCAGTATATGCGATTCTATAGCGATGTCATAGCGATGTGATGCGAGCTGGCGCAGTATACTACTTGGCGCAACAAGCCTCGAAAGGAAAATTGTAACGCGACGCCGCCTGTCGCAGAAAATCCGGCGTCGGCGTCGGCGTTAAGCATCGGCGTCTGGCGGAAATAATCATGCCGAACCACATCATCCCTAACCACCCCCACAACACAGGTCCTCTGCGTGGCGCACGGCGTTAGGAAACAAAAATTGAATTTCTCAAAGTAAAATCTGTCAGAAAAATCGTAAAGTACGACTTAACCACAACCTATAGGCGTTATAGCGTCGGATTGTAATTTGAATATACGAGAAAAAAAGCCTGATAAGCAGCGGTATATTTGAATAATATCGCGTTCCACTCTTAAAGGCGAAGCTTAAGCGTCCTCCAATTCTGATGGTGTTTGGTTGTACGTACTTTGGTTCTAGGCAACAATGAGGGGAATGCTGAAAATCGAGCCTTTCTAAATTTTGCACACGCGCGCGCCTCGGGGCCACAGCAAACAATTCATAAAACAATAAAAATAGGTCTTAGGGCCTTCACATTTTTATATAAGACGGCTTAAATTGCTCCTGTAAAACTGTCTTCCCGGCAGTGCATTCGTGTTTAAAAGTGCAGCCAACTTTAAGGGGTTCAGTGTAAGCTTGGTCTTTGTAAGCTGGCTTTCCCACGTTGTCGGTTGCAGTGAAGCCTACTCATAAAGAAAAATGTGATGCGAACGGAGCCCGATCACGGTATCGCGTTTCACTCTTAAAGGCGAAGCTTAAGCGTCCTCCAATTTTTTTTTCCGCCGATAAGTTGGCCCCACGAAATGTAGGTGGCGTTGCCGTGCATCCACAAGCCGCCATTGCAGAACGTATGGGCTTCTATGGCACGTTCACTACCATGCGTAGATATACCTTGCCATCCGCTCCGCGCAGCGCTACCTGTGCGAGTTGGCACCACGCCAGCTGTGCCGATGACTTCATCCGCAGTGCCACTCGCCCATTCTTATCTAGGTCATCTATCGTCTGCTATGACAGCTGAGCCGCTGACCTCATTTTTGGCGCTGTGCCAACCTTTATCGCCGAGCTTCATACACCCTCATCGCGAATCTTCAAGGGGAGGTGGGGGGGGGGGGGCATATACACTCACGCGTAGAACCCTCGTGTACCGTGCTTTGGGTGCAGATTAAAGAACCGCAGACGGTCTAAAATAGCCCGGCGTCTTGCCCCCCCCCCCCCCCCCCTCCTGCACATCGTATCTCAAAGCCCCAGAGGGTTGCTCTGGGACCTTAAACCACAATATCATCAGCAGCTAACGAGGATGACGCCGGAAACATGATCAGGTGTTGGAACAGTTTTGGCCACCATAGCTTGCGAACAGTGTAAGTGGACACGCAGGGCGTTCACAGCCCTTGAATTAGTGTAGTTGTGCTGTACTAAACAGTAGACGGCAAACAGTTTACGATAATGATCAGTCAACGTATTTAAAAGACGATCCTGCGTTCAAGACTCCATAATACACATAGTGCATATCTCTGCAGTTATCACTGAACTTATCGGGAATCTCTCTTTAATGGAAACAAGTTGCCAAAGCCAAACAGAAATTGGTGACACTATGACCAACCGAACTATGTCCACCGCGTGACAAAGGTCCCTCCAAATGGTAGTTGCCTCTGTCCCGCGTAAATTTCGTGCAGCACGTCAAGTTATCTCTTCTATTGGTCACGCCACCACTAAGTTATACATTGAGATAAAAACTTCGGCAATGTGATCGTGCTTTTGCTGCGAAGTTTTGAGCACTCAGCCATCCCAGAAAATAATGGAGCGACTTCGCGAACTAGTTCAACCCATTTACGCAAGAGCGGTGTCCGACGCACTTATATATAAAACCGACGCGCCACCGGTCGATACGTGTCCATAGTCAATACGATAATGTGCAGTGTCTGGAACCGCGAGCCGAGCATACATACAGGTCACCGTCGTCTGCAGCATTGAGATTGCAATTTCAGTCACAAGATGTGTTGCAAGCTGGTCTAAGCTCCTGATGGTGTCTCGCGTGGGACCACTCGGGCAAAGCGAACGATCGTGTATAATTGTGGACGCATAGATCCCAGACTTACCCTCGGTTCATTTACAAAACAATCGCAGATTGGGCCTGCAAACGTCTGTTACAATGAGAGTGAGAAGAGCCCAAGTGAGAAGTTCCAGTGAAGCCTACCTGATTTCTAACCAAAGAGTATGGACATTGTACTGAAGGCGAATGACCGCGCTTCGATGTTTGGGAAAAGACGACGACGATGAGTGGTGGTTGTTGTTGACGTTCTAGCTCGCGCTCGCCAGTAGCCAGACCTGCCTTTCGAAAAGCCTTCTACAACGCCACGTCCAGGCCTGCTTGAAGACCAACATCCCCATTTGAAGTGGTGGAGGTGAAGTGGTGGTTAAGTACAACATGTTCTTGTCTAATAGAACCATTATACTTCTCTCTACGTTCATTTGTTTACGCTTGCATAACACCGGTACTGAGACACAATGCGTCGTATATTGCGTTGATGCTTGCGAAACCGTAACCTAGAACTAGGGCGCTATGACGTAAAGTTATTCCAAACTGTTTCTGTTTCATTGCTGTAATCAGCCCTTACGATTCGTCAAACATTTTTCGGGTAAACCACACGTCGCCTGTCCGTCACGCGACGTCACGAAAACCGCGAGAACTGCTATGACGTGTACACACTGATTATGCACAATTAGACCGAACAAAAGAAAAATAATTATTTCAGATCTCTACATCCTTTTCGCTGTTAGCTCTCCGCTACTAGTCAAAAGTTTTCGGGCTGCGCCCACTTCGCCTGTCTGTGTTGCGGCGTCGCAAAACCGCGAAAGCTCACCACGTGAAAGTTACGTGTACGCATTAAAGAGGCGTTAATATGCCCTGCAGAATTGAACTTTTTTTGGAATGGCTGAAGACTGACCCGTTCCAACAGGAATAGAAGACCTTCTATTCCCTCCCCCGGTACAGGGTAGCCAACCGGAGATAACCTCTGGTTAACCTCCCTGTCTTTCCTTTACCTTTTTTTTTCTCTCTGTCTCCACTATCCCACTCCCCCTACCCGACTTCCTAAAAAATAGAAAGATATAAATAAACGTATGTGTAGGCTACGATGCGTGTGTTTCAAATGCGGTGGCAAATAAAAAAACAAAGAAAAAAACTTGCGATGATACCCTATCAATTTTTTTTTTTTTTATGTAGAGAGCAAGAAATTTAAACTTTCTATTTCTCACTCTCGCATAAGATGTGTAATGTCAGCTTTATAATTCGATGGGCCAAGTTTTCTTGCTTCTCACAAAGTCAGAAAATGTAACTCTGTCGGATAACAAATTGTGGGGCACCATGTTTCTCAACTTTGGCTCAATTTCCAAGAGAAGCGACCCTGACAGCACTGAGCCATTATCATATTATCATGATAAAATACGTACAAAGCAAGTGTTTGAATATTTTGAAGCTGCCGCTTTAAAAAAAATTTTCTCGCGTTGTTACATTGCCTAAAGCGATCTTTCACAACGCTGTTCTTCAGTATAGGATCTGGAAAGAAAAATAATTCTATTGTTCGTGCTCGCTTCCCCCGAAACTGCAGGCGACACACAACGACACAACAGCGCACCTATACATACTTGCTTTTTGCCAACCGGTCACAGTGCGCATATTGCGACAAAGCACAGCGTGAAAGAGTCCTCAGAAGTAGTGGAGCTCGTTTAGTTTGGCAGTGGATTCGTCTAGTCTTGGAAAGGTAAATGTGGAGAGAGATCTTTGCGAGATCAGTGCGCGTGAACGTTCTCAAAAGCGCTTTGTGCCAGTTTTCGATGACAGCCTTTTTCGCACGTGGCAGTCCGTGAACCAAGGCGGACCAGCTGACGACAAAGGCCTGCCCAGGGCGAAGACAACACATCTTTCCAGACCGAGACAATGAAATATTCAAGACACCGGACGTTCTAAACGAGAACGCCATTATCCCGCAGGCTCTCCTTCACACCCTTGTCTTTGTATTCGTTCATTCCCCAGTTTGCTTCATTTTTTTCTTCTTTCTTGTACTGTTTTCTAAACTCACCTCCAAGTACCTTCATTTCCTTGGCAGCACTCTTGATAGCGTGAGACCACGTTTTTTGAATGTTATGATAGAAAGGAACTTCGTTAATTAACGTCAGAAGCGACGAGATCGGTCGTTTACTTGATTTGTCCAAGTTTGTTTCTCCTTCATTTCTTTTTCTTTTTTCTTCCCTGCACATTGATGTACTTTCTTTCTGCTCTGTTCGTTAGTTAATTCTTTAGTTCTTATTTTTCTCGCTAAAATACAGCCCGTTTTCGTTTCATAAGTAATAATACGAAAGGCGAACAGCAGCCATATACAAGCTGCTTCTTTGCACGAACTCTACAGCCTAATATAATAAGCAACAACTTCGAAATCGTGCACCTCGCGAAGATTAAAAGTAAAGCTAGCTTGATCAGAAAAAAAAAACAGTTGACCGAAGCAAAACAAGCAGAAAGAAGCAGTTCGCGTGGCGTTTTCTTCGTGCTTTTTGGGTCTAGCGTTTCGGAAACAATGTGTAGGTGTGCTCCGTGGCAGCGCAAGAGAATCGACAGCGAAAATAAAAAAAGAAGACGAAAACAAAACTGTACCAGCTTCTCGTTGTGCCAGGAACGTCAGGCGGTGCTGTCTGCGCTTTGTCTCATCGGTGCACCCAAGTGATGTTTCTGACTGGCAGAAGATTCAACCACCCCACAACTTGCTTTCTCTTTCTCTCACTCTTCTCTCAGTACCCACTCCATAGGGTATACACACCTTTTCTTATTATTTTCTTTTACCATTTTTCTAAGAGTAGCCAGTTTTTAATAACGAAGGCGCTTGAAGAGATGGGGGCCGTTGGTTCGACCGAGGTCCACCCTGTTTGTCGCGTTTTGTTTTTTTTTTAATTCTCCGGTAACATCATAGCGGGTGTGGCTCAGTGGTTCTCGCCGGTGCTTTTGTTTTCGTCTGCTGGACCCATCTTCTTGCTCGCAGACGACGAAGTATCATGGAGTGCTGCCTTTCTTTCTTCATCCACTAACTGCGCTCCATTTTCTATCCTCTTATTCATATTTGGCATCTTGCTTTTTGTTGAACAGGCTTGATTCTGCTACTCGGGCTTGTACATTCCAAAGCAGTGCTGTTTTCATTTTTTTTTTTTTATATAGTAAGTAAATTACCAGAGCGAGCATACAAGCCAGAGCGTGCCAGGGTGAACACTCTTAAGTGTTCGCTGGAAGGAGAATTTAAAAGAAAAGAGGATTTAGAGAGCTAATGCTGCACCAGCTTGTGGTTCATGGCTAAGATAAGCGTTAAATACAGAAGTCTGGGCACGCAAGACTTTGATAATGGAGCAATTATTAAGTTTGACGAAGGAAGAATGTGGAAAACAGGGATGCTTAGCTCCTTTATTTAATGAAGGCGACCGGCGAAGGTTGCGGAACAAGAATACACGGGCAAAGTAAAAAATGTCTGGTGCTTATTTCCTGCGTTCACATGTGTGCACATGTGTTTGTGCGCGTGCGTGTGTTGAAACATGTCGACACGCACATAAGAAAGCGTGCGGCCGCAAACTAACTTGCGTTCGGAAATGGTGATAAATTCCTGCTATAAGTATGAGTGTGGTGTTTAACCTTTATAACCCGTGCATAAATAGTATGAAATGGAGTAAATAATGCAGTATTTATCTTTCGATCGCGTAAAAGGAATGTTCTCGTAAGGAAGGATAAGACAATAGATGCCGGCAAAAGCAGCTTGCCTGTCACGTCACTCGATGCCGGAGCGAGGCTCAAAGGGGAAAGACAAAATAAGGAGGAGACTGAGAGGCGATGATGAAATAGTAGCATGAGCTGAACACTTGCTGCAGTAAAGGCTACAAATCTCTCAGGAAATTCACAGACTTCACAAGTCCTCGCACCTTAGTACTGAGACGCAGTAGGTACAGGGGCATGGGTGCAATCGTTTCAACGACATGGCAGTCCAACTGGCTCGATCACCTGACTCATCTGAGACACCTGTATCCCTTCTGTCATGTCCCCGCGTTCTCCATCAACGAATAAAAATATAGTCTCCGAAGGGACACACGCATTCCCCTATGTGTCTGCTTTCTTCCCCTTGATGTTACCCGGGCGAAGGAAGTATCTCCTCGAATGCTTCGGGCTGGGGGGACCCTTACACCATCCGTTACCTGGGGTTTGAAATCAACAAAAGAAGACCAAGGAAGGTATCCCAAGTTCTCAGCTTCTGGGACAATGTCAGATGCTCGGCACCTGCTTTTGATGTGGCCTAGATCAAGATTTTAAGAAAGGCTGGTCTCAGAAGCTAAAACTACCTGAAAACTACAACCATCGGGTGATGGACAATAAGTTTGCGAAGCCACTGTTGCAGTTTCTGCATATCATGCAGAGTCCGACACCTTTATTTGAATTTCTTTTTTTTTTCCGACAGCCTAGTGGAAAACCCTCCCGAATATATTTAGAAAAATACGACTGCCGTTTTTCTTACGAAAAGATTTGTGGTTTAACGTATTAACGAATAATTTTGTTTATTAGGACAATTTCTTATTGGCCGGCTGTTTTCGCTACCATATGGGTTGCCATCATGACTGGACAGTGCCCATTCCTACGAAGTGCTTTTGCATATAGTATTAACCTTTTTTTCATTTATAGGCGTCAGTGGCCAAATTAGTAAAGCTTCTTTTTGTGAAAATTCTTTGTAATTGGCCGAACGCTTTCGCTAGTACCATGTCATGCAAGTACCTTTCGTGATTGGCCGGCACTTCTCCTATCGTGCGAAATGTCTTTTAGATCGACCACAGGTACCTTTTCTTCGATTCCTGCTCCTTGCTTGTCGTACGCAGCACCTACTGGGGATGCTTACACTCATGCAACCGAGGCTCCGTTCGAGACTATGTTAAAATAATATGAATGAAAATATGAAAGACGGGAAATATACACCACCCAGAAAAAAAAACGATAATAATGAAAACACTGTCGAAATATTTCACCCTTCAAATATAGCCAACGCAAGTAATTCTCTCCCGATCGTGCTTCTATCATTTTTATTACTATCGACCCTGCTTCAGTGACTTTTTTTTTCGAATGCTTCCATCTCGCAGTCCTTCCCGAGGAAGGACCATTGATGGAAGGCTTCCAGCCCCGTTACCAGGTGGGCGACCAAGTCAACATCACCTGCTACTCCCGGCCTTCCAAGCCCATTGCCACGCTCAAGTGGTTCGTCAACAACAATGCCGTAAGTGTGGCGTGGCGTCGCCTTCTGCCTCCCTCGTTGTAAACGATGCCATGTAACGATTCCGTTCCCATTGTATGCCCTTTTGTGACCCGTGACCGGCCCAAGCGATGCCCGTTATCGCAAGAATCGTACAGTTCAGAGCGATTGATCGTAGGAAAGGTCTAGGATCGTTGCGTTGTTTTGCTGCCTCCTCGCTACAGCCTTCGTGTTTCAGTGTGTCAGTGATACCAGAAGCTATTTCAATGTGTGTTTCATATAAAGTACGAACTTAAAAGCAGTTTTCTCAGGGCCTAGTTTGTTACGTAGCTGAGAAAAGCGCTTGTCTCCTCCCTGTCCGACTCCTATCTTCTGTGCTGTGTGTGCGTCTGTTCGCGCTTAATTATTGTCATTTGTGAGCTGCCAACTGCTCCGTTTACAGATGTTTCCTGTCTGCTATTCTGACTTTAACCGTCGTGCTAATTTTATCCGTTAAATCACAGACGCAGTCGTTGTCTTCGACAAGCGCAACAACGATAAAATAAATGTCAACTCATATAAAGGAAAAGCCGGCGTTCAGCATTTTGACATACATTCGCACCTCTTTCACAATCCTTGCAAAGACAGTTTTGTTCTCCCGTCGCAGGCACTGAACCGCTCGACATGAGTTTCGGAGAACAATGATAGAGCATCATTGCAATAAAGCTCTGTAAGCAAGACGAGCGGGCGATGTCTAGCGGAGTGGATATAGCAGTCTTATCTACATAATGTGTCGAAAATATTTGAAGCCAGCCCATGAGTCGACCAAATTAAGGAAGGGCAGGAGGACACAGACAAGCTACGTTTAGCGCTATATAGAGCCTCGTTATGATTGAATCACATGATGAAGCAACCGAGGCTTCACAGCGTAAACAAAAGGTCCACAGCTCCCTATTAAACCAATGAATGGTGGCAAGAAAAAAAACATCTTGGTTCACGTTTATATGACGATAGCACGTCAACAAGAAAAAAGTCAAAAGCAAAGATTTGTTCGAGTTCATATGAGCGCGCACAAAGCCATACTTTGAAAACCTCAGCAAACGTAGCTTAAGAAAACCTGAACGTAGGAGAACCGCCTTTAACGCAACGCTAATTGCAATACATCGGCGACTCTAATGACTCCTGACTTTCTGTCCTTACCATAATTTTCTTCTTCTCTTTCCCCAGTGCAGGGTAGTCAACCGGCCACAGTCCTCTGCCTTTCATTTACTTTTTTTTTCTTTATCTCTTTCTCGGTTTTTTTCTCTCTCCGCAAGCTAGGCAGAAAAAAATAGGTGATGGATTTACAGCTGGTGTAGGTCCGCTCAAGTTCGCCCACCTATTTGTCGTTTCACAGTGAATTCATGAAGTACATATACATTGAACTGCAGTCACGCTAAACAGGCGCATGACTTCAGTGCGAAGTAGAGGTAAATAATAAGTTTCTCCAACGTATCACGCAGGTTCAGGTTGTCTCAAAGCACAAATAAACGAAAATAATAACAGCTGTATACACTACCATAACGCAATTTCTGACACGATAACAAGGTTGTCGCCAGCGCACTCTGGGCCTTTTCAGGGAGGCCGACTGGCTCGACAGCTGGCGTGTCGCCATGGGGTTGCGAAATGGACTCTGTCGGGCGGACAGTCCTGGCGCGCTAACGACACGAAGAGCTTCTTCTTTTTGGCTGCACTGGATTACGTTGGATTAAGCCCGCATGTGTGACTCTCGCGACGAGGCACCATGATGCCAGCCGGAGTACTGCAGTTAGCTGACAGAACGCGGAGGAGAAACGAATCTTGGGGCCGAATACTACGGGTGACAAAACGGAATGTCATTAAATAAGAGCGTCGACCGTCTGCGTGCGTACGCTTTCCCAGTGCTTCGATGAAAAGACTCGGCACCCAACAGCAGCTAGAGAAACGGGTCGCTAGAAGTAGAGCAGACTGAGAAAAGGTTCCCTGCAAGGCAGACGGAATGGAGGCGGCGTTAATGCGCGTGCGCAAACCGTCTCTGACTCGTCTATATATAAGCTTGTGCAGTGGCACCAAAACGCGCACGGAGCGCCGTCGTGTCGTGACCACATTTGTTGCCTACACTCACTGGCTAAAATCGCACAAATAAACGAATAAACTGGTTAGTTGTTTATTTACGGTGTACGGAAGACGGGAGAGGTCAAACTCGTTGCGTAGGTTTTACCCTGAGGTCTGACAGCGCCGGTCCCGTGCATAAACGCGGACGATGCGCCTGGCTGACCGACACTGCTTCTTCGTTATGTTTGAAACGCTGGCGATCGGCAGTTCTTCTTCGTTACAAAATAAAATGTCACAGTTTCGCCCTAAGGGCGAAGCAATGAATGCGATAGCAACACAGCAATGTCATACGAAGTAAGGTGAGCGGCTTTGGTAGGAACAACACGCAGAACTGTTGTCGACGCCATCGGCGTTTTGCCCGCGTTCGCTCAAAATGCGTGCGGCGTTGGTGACTGTTGCCGGAGCCTCTGATATAAATAGGCACTGGTAAGTGGTTCTTGAGGGAAAGGGAAAGGTTGGCGCTATCTTCTGCAGCCCTTGAGGGAGCACGGCTCAGCGCCAAAAATAGGCACTGCGTGCCGCAGCTAAACGTCGCCTCCCTTCCCTCCCCCTCCCCCACGGCCTCTCGCTCGTTGGAAGAAGGCGCATGGCGCTGAGCCGTGCTCCCTCAAGGGCTGCAGAAGATAGCGCCAACCTTTCCCTTTCCCTCAAGAACCACTTATCATCATCTACATACATGGTGATTGTGAAGGAGAACAGAGACGCCTACTTCTGCAGCCCTTAAGCGAGCACGGCGCAGAACGCGCGTTTGTTCTCCGCCGTGCGTTCACTCCCCGTGAAAGACGCGCCCCCCGCGCCCTTTCACTCGCACATACAGCGTTCGGCGCGCGGCGACGATTTCTTCTCCAAATGACGTCATACGGAACCTCACGGCGACGGCGACGGCGACGGCGACGGCGACGGCAGAAATCTGCTTTTGAGTGTCCATATAATTGCTATCGCAATAAAAAAGTTGTCGCAGTTTCACCTGAAAGGTGAAGCATCAATTGCGATAGCAAATTTGTAGAGAGCTATACGGAGTAGTGATATTAGCTTTATCAGCTGTATAAACTTGGACATGCAGCAGCACCGGCAACGCGCAGAACTGTTGTCGACGCCATCGGCGTTTTGCCCGCGTTCGCTCAAAATGCGTGCGGCGTTGGTGACTGTTGCCGGAGCCTCTGATATAAATAGGCACTTGGTGCCGCAGCTAAACGTCGCCTCCCTTCCCTCCCCCTTCCCCCCCTCCCCCACGGTCTCTCGCGCATTTGCAAGAAGGCGCGTTTGCTCTACATATATGGTGATTGTAAAGGAGGAAAGAGACGCCTACTTCTGCAGCCCTTAAGGAAGCACGGCGCAGAACGCGCGTTTGTTCTCCGCCGTGCGTTCACTCCCCGAGAAAGAGCGCGTCCCTCGCGCCCTTTCACTCGCACATACAGCGTTCGGCGGCGCGCGGCCACGATTTCATCTCCATTGACGTCATACGGAACCTCACGGCGACGGCGACGGCGACGCCGACGGCAGAAATCTGCTTTTGAGTGTCCATATAATTGCTATCGCAATAAAATTAATTGATTAAGTAATTATTAAGACGGACGTAGAGTAGCAAGAACAGTGAGACGAGTATACACTGCGGTGCCCTGTCTGCACCTTCGAGTCCGCAGTTGTTCGTGCTGCGTGTGCCCCATGAATATGCATTAATCCGGCCACACAGTCACCTTCGCGAGCCGTCACGACGCTCTCGCCCTGACAATAAGCCCGCTGTCGTGGCGGCTCACTGAGTCGCCGCCGCGTTCGACAGCAGCGGCCTCCGTCCGGTACGCCCGGGCGGGCTGCCGCCCCCCATAGCTCTCGCCATAACACTCGCCTTGAATTACGAGTGACAGCACTAAGCCCTACCCAACACACCGGCCAGAAGGGGCGCTGGCGGGCCAGGTGCTAGCGGGCTGCCGCCGCTTCTGCTGCCGTCGGCTTTGTTCGGCGTTTTTGGGTGTGGTCGCCGATCGCCGCTCGGCTGGCAAGCAGCGTGTGCGCCACTGCCAGCGCTCGCTCGCCGTCCTCTCACCCTTTATCTTCCTGCGGCTAATGGTTGTCGGCTAGCGCGCGCTCCGTCATCCTTGCTGCACAAGCTGCCGTGTCTGCGCGCGGCGTACGAAAATGCAGGCACCGCAGGAAAGGCGGGAGGGGGCTGCCAGATACCCCCCTTTCCCAAATCAACCTCCCTCTCCTCCTCGCAACCACGCACGCTCTTACACGCAAACACGCGGACGCCGCGAGTATAGATGGGACACGCGGCCGAAACAACGGCCACACGGCGCGGTTGCCCGCGCTCCGGCGGGCCCTATACTTCGAGTCACCAAAACCGTGCAGTACCTCGTAGGTTACTGGTTCGTTTGAGCGAGTTAGAACTCACAAAGAGTTTCCCACGTAACAAAGCTGGTTCGCGGTTGGTCGGCGTCCTGGCTGACATACTGATGTCTGCCGTGATCAGGCCGTCACGGACATTTGTTCTCAAGCGTGGAGAGCTTTGTGGGTACGTCCGCTGGTAGGCCTACGCTAACGCATACCCAAAGCGCCGCGCGGTACAGTGTAGAGCGTGCAGACGTTTATCAAACAGCTAGGTGTCTCAGAGGTACACGCCGCTGCGTGCCCATCACCAAAGTGTCCAAGCTCCATCTTCTTACGGAACACTCACTGTCCCACACCCTTCGCGTTCTCTCCGCGTACGAAATACCCAGGCCACGTGCACGCCTGATGTTCTAAAGGAACTCGTGCGGAAGCCGCGGGCCTAGCACCTGAGGGTAGGTGGGCAGCGTGCGTACGCTTGTCTGTCACCGAGGTTACGCTGAGCGGTCAACAAGAAGCGCTCGATAATTAATCAGGGCCGTTAGGGATGCACCGGTTCGAAGCAAAGGCACCGCCGCCGCTGAGGTTTCTTCGAGGGCATCCTTATCTTTAATGTTGCGCACGACGGGCCTGAAAGGGGCGTGGGCTGCGCGCCCGGCGAGATTCCGGGTAATTAATTTAGCAAACGAGATGCATTATTAAAACTCGTCGGCGCTCTCCCTCGCGTACTCCCCATGTCTGTTCGCGCCTCTTATATTCTGCGGTAATGCACGGAGCGCGCACTGTTGTTCGACCGGTTGTTCGCTGCGTGGTCGTCTCCTTCCCTAAGAGTGGTGACTTGCTTAACGAAAGAAGTAAAGAAAAGAGAAGAGGAAGGCATGGTGGGGGAGGGATAAGGCGTGAGTTCTCAATGCCCGAGGCGCAAATCCGTCTTGATGTATGGGACTTCAAGGACACGGCAAGAGTTCGGCATGCATTTCTGGCGTGCTCCATGCGGCTGGCGTGTGTAACGCTAATCGTTGCCTACACGACCGCTGGTTTTCGCAGGATCACGTTTCTCGCGACGCGTACGTTAGGCAAACTCAGTCCTGCCGCGTTCCCAGCAAATGAACCCTTTGCGTGAGGAAGTCATAGTACTGAAACCGCTCCCGGCCCCTTTTTTTTATGTTTTCTTGCAGTGACTGTCACAACTTACGGGGTTTTAAAAGGATCATCCTAATGAACACGATAGTGTGGACCTGTCAGGTCTGAAGCAGCATACCCATTCGCGCAGTTGCAGAAACTGCCACTCCCCTCCACGTCGCACGCATCTCAAGAGTGCTCTCGAGATGGCCGGGGCCATCTTAGTGGAAGAATATAATAGACAGCCTTCTGGCTTGCCTTTGGTATGCAGGCCTGCTGTTCCAGCTATCGACTGTTCACTCGTAGCGGTAGTGCCTCTGATTAATCTGGCTATGAGGTATAGTCGAAGTAATAGAAATGGTTATTACGCTTAAACAATATATTCACAAAACAAGAAACAGACAAACACTAAAGGCGCATCAGTATCGAGCTTGCGAGTGAAGATACGCAAATTATTGCAGAGGAAGCACGTCTTCAGCTTCCTTTGTCCACGTTCTGCACTTTCTATTGCTCCATAAAATCGCCACAAATTTTAATTATTATTGAGCGATCATGACCCTGTTGTCTGTTTCTTGAAGCGTACCGAAAGAGAAGTCTGAGAACATCGGAGGGAGCGGGGGGATAGAAAGAAGAATAAAGAAGTTAGAAATAGCGACACGACGCTTGTTTGGTCTGTTTGATATGTGCGATCTTATTACATTTCTATCTTTTTAATGTTAAAAGGCGTGAGAGAAAACGAAAGAGCAAGAATCAGAATGGTGGGGGAGCAAAGCTTCGGCCTATAAGATTTGTTAATCAGGCGTAACCGTACCTGGAAGTAAGCTGAGGACTCATTTTTCAAGCCATTTTGATTCCCTCGCCGTAGTGCAGTTGCGGCCGATCAGCCAGGCTAGCATCTGCAGGTTTTCATTAAAGTCAGCATCTATCTTGAAGAAACCGAACTCATCGCAGTTCCAACAGCGAAAAAGTATAACAATTAGTACTAGACTTCCTGGCAGGTAGATAGTTATGCACGTGACTAATCGTTGTACATGCGTCGAAAGCCCTCAAATGCGGGAAGTAAAAGGTATCAAAAGTGAAACAGGCACTTAAGAGCCGGAAAGAGTGATTCGGGGCCGCTTAACTATACAACGTTTCCTAATCGGCCCCTTAAAAATTGTTGTGTCCCCGTAACAATTCCAATGTCTGGACGGCTAACTGCGCACTATCGACCTGTTCGCCATGGCGCAGGTTCCTGCAAAGTACGAGACACGGGCTGGCACGACGCGTCACGAGAACGGGCTGCAAAGCACGTCCACCACGCTGCACTTCGAAATGCGGCCTGAGCACGTGTCGCGCGACGTGATTCGCTTCAAATGTACGTCGTTCGTCACACAGGCTCATTCGCGCAGTAGCGAGGAGCTCGTCATCGGAGACAAAGGACCGCCCAGCGGACGAGGTAAGGTCGCCCAAAAGGCCGCAGCCTCTGGTCACAAGGTTGTGCATGCCTGCACTTCGTGATTGTGCGACGTTTGCAGCTTCAATTTGTACCGTCTATGGCGCGTTTCCACGCCTCCTGTTTTGGCGCATGCCAGTAGCAGGTTTCTGAACATTATCTGATTGCACTTTCTGATGTTTAAACGTCCCTTTTTTATAATTCCGTCTGTCTGTCTGTCTGTCTGTCTGTCTGTCTGTCTGTCTGTCTGTCTGTCTGTCTGTCTGTCTGTCTGTCTGTCTGTCTGTCTGTCTGTCTGTCTGTCTGTCTGTCTGTCTGTCTGTCTGTCTGTCTGTCTGTCTGTCTGTCTGTCTGTCTGTCTGTCTGTCTGTCTGTCTGTCTGTCTGTCTGTCTGTCTGTCTGTCTGTCTGTCTGTCTGTCTGTCTGTCTGTCTGTCTGTCTGTCTGTCTGTCTGTCTGTCTGTCTGTCTGTCTGTCTGTCTGTCTGTCTGTCTGTCTGTCTGTCTGTCTGTCTGTCTGTCTGTCTGTCTGTCTGTCTGTCTGTCTGTCTGTCTGTCTGTCTGTCTGTCTGTCTGTCTGTCTGTCTGTCTGTCTGTCTGTCTGTCTGTCTGTCTGTCTGTCTGTCTGTCTGTCTGTCTGTCTGTCTGTCTGTCTGTCTGTCTGTCTGTCTGTCTGTCTGTCTGTCTGTCTGTCTGTCTGTCTGTCTGTCTGTCTGTCTGTCTGTCTGTCTGTCTGTCTGTCTGTCTGTCTGTCTGTCTGTCTGTCTGTCTGTCTGTCTGTCTGTCTGTCTGTCTGTCTGTCTGTCTGTCTGTCTGTCTGTCTGTCTGTCTGTCTGTCTGTCTGTCTGTCTGTCTGTCTGTCTGTCTGTCTGTCTGTCTGTCTGTCTGTCTGTCTGTCTGTCTGTCTGTCTGTCTGTCTGTCTGTCTGTCTGTCTGTCTGTCTGTCTGTCTGTCTGTCTGTCTGTCTGTCTGTCTGTCTGTCTGTCTGTCTGTCTGTCTGTCTGTCTGTCTGTCTGTCTGTCTGTCTGTCTGTCTGTCTGTCTGTCTGTCTGTCTGTCCGTCCGTCCGTCCGTCCGTCCGTCCGTCCGTCCGTCCGTCCGTCCGTCCGTCCGTCCGTCCGTCCGTCCGTCCGTCCGTCCGTCCGTCCGTCCGTCGTCCGTCCGTCCGTCCGTCCGTCCGTCCGTCCGTCCGTCCGTCCGTGTATGTATGTATGTATGTATGTATGTATGTATGTATGTATGTATGTATGTATGTATGTATGTATGTAAGCATGCATGTATGTATGTAAGCATGTATGTATGTATGTAAGCATGCATGTCTATATGTATGTATGTAAGCATGCATGTAAGCATGCATGTATGTATGTAAGCATGTATGTATGTATGTATGTAAGCATGCATGTAAGCATGCATGTATGTATGTAAGCATGTATGTATGTATGTATGTATGTAAGCATGCATGTATGTATGTAAGCATGCATGTATGTGTGTAAGCATGCATGCATGCATTATCTACGTCTATGCGTGTACGAAAAGTTCTCCGTAATTCTTTAGTACTGCATATTTGCTGACTGCTAGTTGCTACGTAACGACGACTTCCATTTTTATTGTTTATCATTTGCTGAAAGCTGTGCTTAAAAGCTTCGTACGTGCGCACGCCATGATCAACAGAGGGTAAATATGCCGACGGAATCTGAGAACTATCTCTAAACATTGTTAAACGAAACATTGTTAAAGACGAAAGACAGGCAAGGCAACGTACTGGAGCTGCCTGTGAAACATGCCTGTCCCCTCCGTCTGCAGTGCCCAGTGGGCACTGCAGTTTAACAATGAATAATTACCAACTCGCGCAACTTTCAGTTCTATTTCAATTATCGATAAACATTTAAAGTACAACTTATGTCAGAATTAGGCACAATCCAGAGCGCGTATTGTCAGAACTACCATCAATTTTATGCCTACATCGATGTGAATCCATTACTCTTCTATGAACGCAAAATCTATGGATAATTATAAAGAGAGCCATAACAATTTCTTGGAACACGTATCGCAACATTTATCGCTGCGCGAGGACGTTACCATGCCAAGTTTCGCAAGCACACAATCGATTTTAAACAGTTGAATAGAAAGCTTGCTCCTGCCCTGGGACATATTCTCTTGGCCTTACTGGCAAGGTCACGTGTGCGAACTTCTCTCATCGTTTATTTTAAGATGTCAAATTTCTTTGTAATGAAAAACATAATGGCAGATAACTTTTAGTTGACTGAAGAAAAACGAACAATCCCATACGTGGACAAAAAGTAAGATCTCGACTGATATGTGGTACATTTAAATACCGTATCTCTTTTAGGAACTACACGAGATTTACCTCAGTCGACTACGCACGACAGAGTCGCTCATGCCTCAGTTTTACACGATGTGTTTGTGCTGCTTTTTACTTCTCTAAGAACACTTGGCATAGAAAACTTGCCGCTTGTTTGGGAGCAAGTACACGTGGCCAGGAAAATGGAAGTTGCATGACACGCATATTAAACGTAAAGTAATGCAAAACTATAACAAAATATTGCCTTATTCGGAAACGATTTGCATGTCAGAAATATTGTAGCATTATCAGTATACTGCAGAAATTTCGATTTCACGCACAGCCGTATTTCCTTCCATGTGCGTGTACATCACCAAAGATTCATGGTTTTACAGGGTGCTTTCTTTTTCAGACTATGCTTTTTTATATATATATAAAAAGCTATGAGTGAAGCGAACGTGCCGTTTTTCTAGAGGAGTTCCTAGGCGAGCCGGACATACTATGCCGCTAATAACGTATATTTCAGAAGACTAATTAAAAAGAATCAATTATGTTTTTAGTAGCAACTTGGGGGTGTTTGTTTATATACCAACCTTTTAGGCAGTCACATTTTAATCCACCCCCATAAAAAAATTATAAAAATAAAAAAACTTGATAATCGCACATAATTCAAGATAATCAGCATCGAAAAACCTTCAATCCAGGCGATATCGCGTAAAATAGAGCGCTTGAAGTAGTTCAAAAGCATTTATAAGTTAGGTCTCACTTAACTTCTCAAAAGTATAAGTACCACATCTTTTGTTCTCTCAGTCATTTGTCCTTATTTATTGAGACCATATAGTTATAACTTCGTTGAGAGAAAACTGCAAGTGTATGCTTATACACGAGAAAGAGTGATCATTATATGTGAGCAACCAAGATATAAAAAACGCCTGTCTAGTGCACAGCTGAAAATACACATTAATGATGAGGCCGTAACTTTTCTTTGAGAATTCCATGCACGAAAAGAAGATAGTACGCACTAATTTAAGCACGAAACGCTGCTAGCGCTATAATGTAGTTAGAAACGGCACCTGATGCACATTGTACGTAGGGATAACAAACATTTTTTTATAAGTATGTGCAGTCGCGAGCACGAAGTCTGGAGATCACAGGTGTCAGAAAACTTTTTTCATCACAGTTTAGACGAGCAGGCTGAACTCAAGGGGTACAGCCTACGCAAACCTGTTCGACTAGTGTAATGCATCGAGAGAATAACACGTTTCGCGGCTGTTTTAGAAGAAATGTAAGTTTTTTTCTGGTATCGTGGTTTCTAAACTTTTGCCTCGCATCTGTACATTACAAGGCTTCTAGTAATGTACAGATGCGATAGTAATGTACAGTAATGTACAGATGCGATAGTAATGTAGCTAGTGGTAAACACAATTGTGATGCTTAGTACAGCTTCTACAAATTCCAACATTAGCACATGATTCTACTTCGCACTATATTTGCGCCAATTTTACCGCTTTAGTACTTTCCTAATTTTGGCTTGAAAATACAACGCGAAAACATGACCAAAAGGAAAGAGGAGAGAACGGGATGGTGCTGTTTATTCATTACATTGAAGTTTCGTTACTTTGAAAGGGGTATTATACATATAGAGCCCCACGTGCAGAAAAGACAAAACCACGTCGTGGAGATAAGTAAGCGACACTCGTTGACAAAAAATATTTACTTGATTGGCTTGAACTGTAGCAGAAATTGTTGTAGAGGCTCCAGAAAAACCACAAAAAGTAAAAACAATATGTCACGTCATAAAGCAAAAACACACTCGTGATTATTTACGATTAAAAAGGTTGGTTTGATCGTATATCAATTTTTTATGGCATAGGAACAGGGGGCTTTATTGTTAATGAGGCAGAGGGCTTATCCACAAAGGAACCACCGTCTTTAGCAATGTGATATCACTATAAGAACTTATTTTCAAGCAGGAGCTATTTAAAACTAACGCAGCTCTGCATCCTGCTTCAATATTACACCTTTACAATGCGATTACTTCTTTAAAAGCGTAAAATGCACCTCCTAATTCTGAATAATTATAGTAGTAGTAACTGGTTGTTTATTATAAATAAATAAAATAGATAAATAAATGAGAAGTAACAGAGAGAAATTACTTCTGACCGCACTGTAACTTTCTAGAGCTAGCTGGTGACAACTGAACGTCGGTCAGCAGGGTGAGGAGGGGGGTTGGATTAGGGGACAGGTATTGAGAGTCGCACAGAGGATAGAGTAAAAGAAGGCAACTACTTACATGAGCGGCGACAACACATTGATAATCATGAACATATCTGCTTTCCGTGTCTCAAAAGAGAGGCAGCTCCAGCGTTTCTTCTTTTATCTACTTCCCACAGCGCCTCAAGAGTCTAACAGTCCCCGTATCCTCAGTGAGAAGTCGCGCTACGAAGTTGGCGACGATGTCGATGTCAACTGCACGTCCATCATCACAGAGCACCCTGTTGAGCTACGATGGTTCGTGAATGATCACGAGGTAAGTGCTTCGTATTTGACAGACAAGTGTGTCCTCTTTAGTGCGAACGTACCGCTGCAAGAGAGTTTCAATAAATAGGTGCGTTGATTTTTCGCATCAAATTCCCTGCGCCCAGTATTCGGCCGGAAAATATTACGCCACAAGGAACGAGAGCGCCTGTAAAGCGTGCTCTGCCACATACAAACAAATGGTGTGGCAAAGCAGTACCTTCGTTATGACGTTGGAAAGGACTGGGACTTACAGTTCGTAAAGAGCGTCTACCCAGCTGTAAAAACACAAAGAGAGAAAGGTGAAAGCGAGAAGTCAATAAAAAAAAAGGTTTCTTATGTTGTGATGACGTGCACGTGCTGCGTTCGCCGAACACAGCCTATCTGCACCTTCCTGGCCTACGTTGCTGTTCCGTCTTCTCACCTCATCTGGTAGTCCATCTCCAGCTGAAAAATTCGAGGGGCAGTTAGTTATACCTACGTGCATGGGTGCGAAAGCATTGCGACCACCAAAGGTCGTGGGTTCGCGTGCCTTAATTAACTGTATATTAATTAACTGTGCCTTAATTAGCGTCGCCTTAATTAACGCCAAAGGGCGTGGGTTTGACTCCCACCAATGGTCGTGCGTTCGAGTGCCTTAATTAATTCTACCTTAATTAGCTATGTCTTAATTAACTTCGCCTTAATTAACTTCAGCGGTCGTGGGTTCGAGTGCCGCAATAAACTCTATCTTTAAAAAATCACCTTAATTAACTTCGTCTTAATTAACTTTGCCTTAATTGACGTCATCAACTGCCTCGATTGGCTCGATTGGGCTAAATTGACTTTTTGGGCCATCATGGTCACGCCAACGATGACTACGCTGGATTTTTCGCCTCAGGAGCCATATAATGCTTTCGCATGAATAACTAAGCCGCAGCCTATTCGACGCCTGCACCACTCTGGCCATGAACTTCTCCGACAGTCCACACCGAACCTTGGTGATATGTGAACTTTGATAACATATAGGTTGGAGGCTAATTATTGACTTGATGTCTAGAGGTGTTCATAAGTCATATTTGTTTAGTTATATGTCACTGAAGTCCTACTGAAGCGTTTTTGTGTGTTTGTGTGCTACAGAGAGCATGCGCTTCGCCTTTATTTTCAAAATCTGTTCGTACTGAGCAAGTTGAAGAACCTTTTACGGTGAAAATCCCTACACCTTGACAGATGTACGTATGGCGAAAGCCACGAATAGTGCAGCAAATGTAGCTCACCGAGATCATAACCAAGAAAACAGCAATATAAAGCGGCGAAATCAAAACTACATAAAATTTTGCATTTAGGTACTACAATAGCAAGTAACCAAGTTACCATACTATTAAGTAATAAGTGCCTAAGTGTGATTTCCCTTTATACGAGTGCTTTCTTTCTTTCCTCCCTTTCCTCCCTTTCCTCCCTTTCTTCCCATCTTCCATTTCTGTGTTTCTATCTCCTCCTTTCTAAAGAGTAGGCAGGCGTTGTGCCCCTTCCGGTGGCAGTTGCCAGCCTGCTCCTCGCTTTGCCTTGCCTGTCAAATATATGTTTTCAAATCAATAATAATAATAATAATAATAATAATAATAATAATAATAATAATAATAATAATAATAATAATAATAATAATAATAATAATAATAATAATAATAAAGACTCACTGTAGTATCGGATAAAACAGCAGCTTTTAAAAAACCATAAAAACATGCTGTGTCCAAGCGACTTGTGGCTTGGACGTAATATTCTTTTGCCATCTATAGCAAGCGCTCGCCGAATGACGGATATTGGCTTTGAGATTCCGTAGCTCACCTTCGCGTCTTTTTCAGGCTTTATCAGTTATTTTTGATTAGGCAAGACACACAAGAGGCTTCAAACAAGATCGCACGAACTAGCGCAAACGCAAAGTTAACCTTACTGTCGCAAAAAGAGCCAACTTACCGCACATCTTGGAGGCGCGTATGACATAGAAAAAGCTTCACACAAATCGATTGGGAACTAGTGCAAATTCTAGGCCTAACTTGCAATCGAAAGTAAAAAGTTGCACAATATGAATAGCACAGCATTTGATGTAACGACGTCTATTCTGTGGCTCGTGAGGAGGCAAACCAACGACAGCAAAATCTGTAACAAGCGCTGCGACTAGCCGAGACATGTTTTTTTTTTAATATTTTTATCTGTCGCGTGATCAAGCAGTTTAGAGACGTCAGGTAATTTTTTGAGGGGGATTGCCTTGACGCAGGCCAAATGGCTGCGCTCGATTGTTGCGGAACATTTAATATCATCATCATCAGCCTATGTTTATGTCCACTGCAGGACGAAAGCCTCTCCCTGCGATCTCCAGTTACCCCTGTCTACATTTAATATGTCGCTTACCAAACAGGTTCTACGAATGTCATCATCACTCAGTTTGCGCATTGCAATTACTGTGACATTTGCATTGGAACCTCCTGTTCAGGGCGTTTCTCTCTTTTCTTTTTTTTTAACACGAAAGTGTTTTATGCCGGGGTCCACCAAGACTTCACTGACGTATTTCCGTCACGGAAATACGTCATAGAACATAATACAAAGAAAGAAACCAGAAGAAAAAGTTCCACAAACATGCAAAATTTGGAAATCGAACCCACGACCTCTCGGTCCGCGACGATAGATCGCCGAGCGTTTAACCCATTGCGCCACAAACGCTTTTTTTTTTCTTTATTGCCGGAACTTTCACTTTGTGGACACCAATTTCAACAGTTCTTGCCAAAAAACAAAATACATAATCATACATATACACATACTTTCACAGTTGCATGCATCCATGTTGTGCGGTCAGCCATATTTTGGCTGCCATGTCATGTCAGGTTTAAAATTCTTTTAAAGTTGCGAGGGGCTCAATCCTCGTCAGCCAATCCGGGGGGCATTCCTGATCTTTAATTACATCGATGAACTTGGAAACATCCTCCCGGAAAAGTTGTCGCGCAGGCCTTCGGTCAGGCTCACAATAAAAACCTGCCATTCGAGCCCGCCATAAACAGTGGAGGCCCATTAGCATAATGAGATCCAAAGGCAGTCCGTCCTCATTTTCTACAGTTAAAAATCTAATACCTAATGAATTTAAGGGCAATTCTTTCTGTAGTGTTCTTTGAAGAACGTCCCAAAAATAAACCCCTTCCCAACAATGCAAAAAAACGTGATCGATTGTTTCCAGTTGTTTACATATAAGGCAGTTTGCTCCCCAAGGTAAATAAAAACCCTTTTCTTGTAAAAAGCCCCGTACTGGCAAAGTCCCGGTATGTAATTTAAAGAAAAAGGATTTTGTACCTGGCTGCACCTGCATTTTTTTAACACGCTTTAAAACGTCATGTCCCTGTCCTCCACTGTTTATGGCTCTATACATGGGAACCGGTATGATCATGTCAAGTGTATCCCTGTATAATTTCTTCCGTGACACCGAAAAAAGGTAATCATTAGAAAAACGTACGGATAGAAAACGGACACTGTCAACTACTTCCCTTAGGTACCCTCGAAGAGAACCAGGCATACTTGAATTGCTTACCACATAAGCCGGCAGATGCTTGCTCAGTCGCAACTGACACATGGTGCGCAGAAAGGGGTCGCGCACGTCTCGAAAGAATGTAAACCTGTTCACTAGCTGTTTAACGAAAAGATGGGACAGGCCTAGGCCCCCGTCTTTGACTCGCTTAAACAAGTTCATTCGGCTACATCTCTCCCATTCTGATGCCCAAATGAACACAGCAAAAACTCTGTGGATTTTTTGCACATTTCTACGAGAACAGTATAAAACTTGCATGACGTACCATATCTTGCTTATTAAAAACAAGTTGCATACAGTGGCTTTCGCAAACATTGACAGATGAGTGCCTTTCCAATTAGTTGTTTTTTCCTTGATTCGCTTAGCTTCTTCAAGCCAGTAGTCCTCATTACGACGGTAATGTTCGAGTGGTACGCCCAAGTATTTAGCTGGCGATTTAATCCATCTGATGTTGGCGAATGTTTCCGGTGTTGACTGCCATTCACCATGCCAAAAACCCAGACACTTACTCCAATTTGCTGTGCTCCCTGTTGTGTTTCCAAAATGTTTAACAATGGTGGTTACTTCTGTAATGCTTTCTTTCGACGTACAGCACACTGCTACATCATCTGCATATGCTAAGAGTTTCACTTCGGCTTCCATAAGTTTGAAGCCCCTTATGCTACTGTTCTGAATGATTGCCAAACAAAAGCTTTCTAGATAAATGGCAAACAAAAGCGGGCTCAGTGGACATCCCTGGCGAACGGAACGCTCTATTTTAATGGGGGCCCCCAGTGTCTTATTAATAATCAGCCGTGTTGAGCAGTTCCGGTACGCCAGAGCTACCCCATCAGTGATGATTGATCCTACATTCACATGTTCAAGAACTAACAACAAAATATCATGCGGGACAAAATCAAAAGCCTTTTCTAAATCTATCTGCATAATGGCAACAACATACTGATAATCGTCACAACATTCCAGAATGCTTCTCATCGTGTGTATATTTGTGGCGATAGTGCGTCCCTTTATACCACAAGTCTGGTGTGGTCCAACAAGATCCTTAATGACCGACTGTAGTCGACCTGCAAGAACTTTCATTAAAACTTTGTAATCCGTGTTGGTTAACGAAATGGGCCTGTATGATGTGACCAGTCTCAGCATTGCTTTTTGGTCTGTCTTAGGAATAAGGACGGTGTGTGCTTCCGAGAATGATGGTGGTAATGCGTTGTTCGCAAATGCCACGTCAAACACCGCTTTCAACAAAGGCACCAACTCGTTCTTGAACATTTTATAAAAAGCTGCACTAAGGCCATCCGGACCTGGCGACTTATTAGGACTCAGGTTATCTATAGCGTTTTCAATTTCCGCAAGGGTAATGGGTGCTTCTAGAAGCGACTTCGTTTCAGCTGATAGTTGGGGCATACGTGACAGATAGTTTTCCTTGTACCCTTTGATATCCACCGGCTTGTAGGCAAAGAGCCGCTGGTAATATCGGTTAAAAGCACATGTGATGCTCTCTCGGTCACTCAGTTCTTGGTCATTCTCTTCAATAACGTCTATTTCGTTGCGGCGTGCATGCGTCTTCTCGATACTTAGCGCGCGTTTCGTGGGCGTTTCACCCACGGCCCATGCTTCTGCTCTGGCTCGAACGAGCGCGCCGCGATAGCGGTGCTCCTCGAATTGCTCTAGCTGTTGTTTTATCTTGATTAGGTCATCTTTAAACAGACCAGGCTGTTTGTTTTCCAGCGCAATTATTTTCTGCAATGTTGCTTTCAATGCACTCTCTCTCATCTTTTCGCGGTATTTTAACACGCTGCTTCTTTCAATTGCTTTTATTTTAAATCTTTGTTTTAGTAGTTCCCAGTCTACACCTATGTTATTGTTACCATCCAGTTTAACATCGCGTATTGCTTCCGACACAAAATTTATAAAAGACTCGTCCCGTAAGAGCATTACGTTAAGTTTCCATAGGTCCCAGTTAAAACTATTACTTCTTTTTTTAAAGCCCACATCGCACTTGACTAAGCAATGGTCCGAGAAAGAAACAGGTAATACATTGTAAATGTTACATGTAGGTATAATTTGAAGGGACACGTAAATCCTGTCTAGGCGAGCATGACTAGAGCCCTGAAAATGTGTGTACTGCACCTCGCGTTCCCCTTCGAGACATTCGGCAACGTCGACAATTTCATGCTCCTGTATCAGTTCTTTCAAAAATTCGGCGCTCTTATCGTTCGATCCAATTTTTGTCGTTCTGTCCCTCCCACTCAGTACACAATTGAAATCCCCTAGCAAAACCAGTTGTTTCGTAACGTTTAAATGTTTCTTAATTTCTGAAAAGAAACTGACGCGGTCGTTAACCGCGTTTGGCGCATACACACAAACGACCCGCCAGTCACGCTCGCCCAGCGAAAAATCGCATGACACGACCCTACCCGACACACAGGAAAAATAATTTTGTATCACAAGGCCCTGTAATTTTTTAACAAAAATAATGCAGCCAGCAGATGTTCCAACGGCATGACTAACCATAACAAAATACTTAGACGTGAAACGAAGCACCATGCCTCCAGTTTCCTCCTCCCCTGCCACTTTAGTTTCTTGTACTGCCAACACGTCTAGATCCTGGTCTACCAAGAGTCGATAGACCTGACTCTGCTTTTTCTTGGCGGCCAGTCCTCGCACATTAAGTGTGGCGAACCTCAAAGGCTGGTTGGAAGCCATCGTTCACTAACAGTGTTAGAGGTGAACCCGAGGCATGGTGCTTACCTTTAACGTCTAGCACATAGCTAGACGTCACCGTGCTTGCCCGGTTGCCCGGTGTCGTTTTGTTGCGACGCCGGTTTGTCCCCGATCTGCCTCTCTGTCGCGACGTTGGACATTGGCTTGTAGCGAGAACGTCTACCCAGGGGTGCCTTTGCGGGCGGTCCGTCCGTCTTGCTTGCCTCGGTGGTACCATTGAGGTCTTCTTCCTTTTCCAGCGGCCGCTTGACGGCCGCACCAGCAACCAGCGTTTGGGTGGCCCCGAACGCTGTGTAGTCTTGGCAGGCGGTCGGAACGCCGACCACAGCAACTTGAGGAAGATAGTCCTCTTTCGCGACTTCTTTTTCATCCGTTGCCGGTGTCGTTGATTTAGTCGCGGGTTTAGGCGTCACATGTTCTTCCTCCGCGTCAAGTGCCACTGTGGGGGTCACCTCTTGTAGGTTCGCCACGTCTCCTGTGCCCTTGGCCGCGTCTTCGGCCTCAACCACGTCCATGGTTTGCTCTGCTGCCTTATCACTCTCAGCCTGGCCAACTGCTGCGGCGTAAGACCGCTCACACTTGGCGTCAGTATGCCCGAAACGTTTGCAGAGTGAGCATCGGGGCACTTTGCAGTCGCGACGTACGTGGCCGTTTCCTTTGCAGCGCAAGCACTGCATCGGCCGTCCAGGGGCAACTACAAGAGCCAGCTCACCGGCGACCCGGATCTGATGAGGCAGGTCATCCACGGTGACACCGCTTTTGAAGTTCAACAACACAGACCTCGTCGTGGATCCTTTGTCACTGACGCCTTCGACGCGCCAGCGCTCCCGGCTCACCTCTAGCACCTTGCCAAAGGCCGCGAACGCTGTCTTCACATCCTCGTCCTCGACGCCATGAAGTAGCCAGTGGAGCCGCAGCTTCACCGTCCGGTCCTGGGGATCGATGATGAGGCAGCGACGCCCCTTCACCTGAAGCTCCTTGATGGCCTGTAGCCTCATTGTTGCATCAGCACCGCACATAGTGACCGCCCAGACATGATTTATCTGGTACGCTCCCAGTGCGACGACTTCAGGCAGCAGTCCGGTAGGGCGCAGCGCATCACGAAAATCCTCCACCTTATAGGGCCTTGCTCGGATGTCGCCGTGTAAAAACACGGTGTTTAAAGCGACACGACCCGTAGGCAACTGCGGCAAAACAACCTGATAATCGCTATCGTCGTTCTCGTTGAGCCTGTTTCCGCGGGTAACACCCGCCAAAGCCGCTCCGAGGGAGCACATGATTCTAGCGTCCGACGCACACGAGAGCCGACGAAAGAATGTCATTGCGCCACAAACGCATTTGCAGAGAGCTACACAGACGCGCCTTATATATCTAACACTCCTCCGTGTACCCGCGCTCTTGCTCGGGGCGGTGCCGCCGCCTACGAGCAGAAAAGAGAAGTACTGCATTATGACACTAAAGCCCGGGATACATGGAGCGAACTTTCTCGACGAACTTCACGCGTCAAGTAACGACGCGGCGACACGACGCAGGATGTTTGCTGTGTTGCAATACATGCGGCGAACGCCGCCGCGCGTTGGCCGCCGTGTTGGCGGCGGTCCCGGCCGCCCGCTTCGAACTGAATTTGGCGTTGTCCTTGTAGAATTCACTTAGTTGGAAGCAAATGACTGCGTAAACGGCTTTCGCTTAGTCTCAGGCCGCTTCGACGACAGAGTATTATGGATAACCTTGAGTAGTTTTCGAGATCGCTTCTCGTTTCGAACGCGTCTAAGCCTAGCGAAAGAAATATCCGATGCCAACGTCATCTATCGGGGAAGTCGGGAGATAGGCATGACGACAGCATGTGGCCTCTGAGATCAGAAGATTTCTGTTGAAGGTTGTTGTAGAGAGCTTGCACTGCTTGTCTGTTTCCTCGCAGATCAGCGGATATGGGATGTACAAATACAACGCGATTCCTGAGAGATCATACTAGGAACTACTCAATCGGTGCAGAGACATGCAGACACGGCAACACCAACGCGATTGCAGACGACGCGAAAAGGCGCGCGCGCGCGAAACACCAGCATGCATTGCGACCGGAACTAGTGCCTCCTGATTGGCTGTCGTCCACCGCTGCGCGCTAGACGCTTCCGGCGGCGGCGTTCGCCCGACGAAAATGTTTGGACAGGCAGATCGGCTGCGGACGGCAAATTTCTTGACGCCGGCCGTCGGACGTTCGCCGCCCGACGAAGTTCTTCGCTCGGACGCCGGTTATTCGCTCCATGTATTCCGGCCTTAACGCGCACCGACAGTGAACGCTTCGGTGGTCTCAGCACTACGACGCCTCGATGCCAGCATTCGAAGGGACGCTGGCATCAAGAAGCACTACCAACGCCACCTAGGTGGCGTTCACCGTACTCAGCACAGCGGAGCGTGGCCTCCGCAATTAGCTCTGAAAATGTTTCTGAAGTTGATCGCGGAGGCTGCAATTACGACGCGCTGTACGCGCTGATTTGACTCGGTGACGATTCAGTTACGTGCTTTGTCTTGCGCGTTGTATTAGTGTGTCAGTTATGTGCTTCGTCTTTCGCGTTGTGCTAGCGTGTGCAGCGTAGTGCAGCTTCCATATGCACGACGGTTGCTCATGGTCATCGACGTTGGTAGTCGTGATGGAGGAGACGTGCCACCAGGCGTCAGCGTGGGTGCATCAACGCCTAAGGGCGCTTTAGCCACAAAACACCAATAGACATTATATATCAATGTGCAATAAACATTACACTACTTCTGTGAAGACACGTTTCACTTTCGTGTTCTATACCGATTCCTATATAAGAGGGATCAATCACATTTTCCTTTTCGCGTCTTACTTTTTGAGTAGGAAAAGCACAAGCAACTATGCTACAACCAGTTCTTTCTATAAGCGAATATATGTTTAATGAAACCGGAGTCGACATACGTACATGTGCATACCTAATGTTGCTCTATACCAACGACATATGACTAGAGAGATTGATAAGAAAAACATTGTTTCTCCTCGTTTGCCTCACGTGTGGTTGTGCTACTGACAGTCATATTGAACGCAAGTTTGCGCTGGCAACTAATGTGTTTTTTTTTTTTTTTGTGACTAAGGGCACTATATGTTATCCAGAACTACCACATCGCAGCAAGGCATATGCATGCAGAAGTTTGATAGAACCTTTATTACAATAAAGCAGTATTGGTAAGCCTTCTTATGAAATAAGCAACAAAGAGAACCTTGAAGACAAACAAAACTACGCATTGAGCTCGTTAGTTCTTTCCTGGCATCATTACTCCCCCAAGTGTGTGCATTTCTGCACGCATGCAAGCAATAAAGGACTGGTTGCCGCTGGTCGCCCATAAGCTTGAGCTGCTGGAGATTCCCATTTCCACATGCAATTTGTGGCTTAGCAACACGAGGCTGATGTTTACCTTTTTTTTTTCATTTGCGCTATAGGGTAACCCAACAATGCAATTCATCTTCGCTTGATCTGCATTTCCAATTGATTAAGCACTTGCTGTTGACGAAAACAAAAATTTAAGCGCAATACTTCCAATACCAAAAGTCTACTTCTTTTTCTTTCCTTCATCTGTTTTCTTTCTATGTTTTCAGTCACAAGCAGCGCCCATGCAAAGTTCTAATCAAATTTAATAATCAAGCCATCAGCTACTGTGCATACTAATCTTTCCTCCGCAATATGGCGGTACTTGATAGAGTACAATTGCAGCGATGGTAGAGTTTTCGGTCAATACAAACAAATTAGCATTGATCTATCTCGCATACGTTTCCGGGCTTCCAAGAAATATTTCGGTAAATGTCATCATATCGACCACAACGTTAAGTGCTGAGGGAGAGGGAAACGCAAAATCGTTCAACAGGGTAAGTTCGTAACAGGGAAAGTTTGTAATGTTCTCGTGCTATTGATGTCTACAAAGGCTACCGCTGTCTTCTTTCTTTATTTTCTGCGATTTGTTTCTTTTTTCCAGTGATCTTTTTTTATTCGAGAAGTTCATCGCTATTCATAAAGTATTTTGAAATTTCAATATTTTATTGTAGCATGCATAGTGTGTTTTCCTTTACTGCCCATTCAATATTCTACTTGTACAATAATGTTTTGTATGCATTACACAATAAAACATTTTTGTTGATGTTGTTAATATAGCGCATTGTTTTTCTTTTATTTCTTTCTTTCCTTCTTTCGTTCTTTCTTTCCTTTCTTTTTCTACAAGGCACATCTGTCTTCTTAGGATTGCTTGCTATGTTGCTTATTAAGCATAATTTATTATTCGTTATTGCTGTATTTGAACACCTATTACATTTTTTTCCTTTTCATTCGTTGTTTGTTTGTTTCTCTTTTACGGGTTGCATTTCTGTCTTTTCATATTCGCACCATTACAGCTTGCAGCACTACTTGCTCTTCTGTATGTACTAATAATCGGAGGTTCCCCTGATAGTTTTTACTTTGGGACTTCCTGATGCTCCACAAGAATATGCATGCCCATTTATGAACATGCTATGAAAAATAATAATGAATTAATAAACTTTTATTTCCCTTTTTGAGTAAAAGTTTATTCATTCATTATTTCTTTCATGGCATAATAAACATTAACTGAAACAATTATACGCGTAGAGTTGACGGTGCACGAATTTTAATTGCCACGTTCCGGTCCTGCGTCGTTTTCTCACACATCAGTTTTCCACTTTCGGTAAACGTGTCCATTTGGCGTTCCGGAATAGTGATGTACCCATCTCTTTGGTACCTTTCCTTCTCCTTTTTTTTTTTTACAAACCACTCTGTTGGCGACGCCAGCTGCAGTAGTGACGGTTGCTTGAACGTCTTCGTTTTGAATCCGCCCAGGTGAAAGGTCCAGAGGCGGTGCGGTTCCCGAACGTGCGCTACGCGGATGGAACGCAGGCTGCCGTGCTGGGACTTCGGTTCCGCGTGGAGGCACGCCACTTCAGCGATAGCGACGGGCTGCGCCTCAAGTGCACGGCCACGCAGTCGCGCGTGGTCGCCCTCAGCTCCGAGGAGACCGTCCAGGGAGCCCACCAGCGGTCATCGGGGTTCCGCTTCGCCTCCGACCGGGCCAATTCTTCACGTGAGTATAGTGCCGTGTATAGGGCCCACGCAGTTTCAGTACGGCCGTGAACTGTTTTTCCCGGCTCTCCCGTCTTAACTTACGTGAATGTCGTAAGACGCCGGAGTACATTCATTTGTACAGGATGCGAAAGTTGCCACGGACCTGACGTTTTCCGTCTCTCCTCAGTGATTGACCCCAAATTCAAATATTGCACGAGTTCTTCCGTCACTAATTATACCGATTGTTATCGCCAAGTCCTTGCTGCTCTGGGGTTAAAATTGTTCTGGCGCTAATTGATCGAAATGGCTGGGATACGTGTGTGTGTTGGCTCCCAAAATTATATTACGCATGTGAACGAAAGAAGAGGGAACGGGTATTCCAGGTCACAATCTCGAGGCCTTTGCAGGCGTGAAGAGTAAATATCATCCCCTCACTCCATACGATATACCTCACATGCCGTATCGAGGAACTGATGCGCACATGCGCTCTAAAGTGTGCCTCTAACAATAACAATTGCTATCACAGCACGCATGGCGCAATACTGCGCCCACTTAGGCGGGCTAGAAGAAATAATTTGAATACAGTTACGTCAAAGTGAAGCAGTTTTCGGTGGTGTAGGGAGGAGGTGGAAGAGAAGCTTGACTGCGTAACACAGGGTGTTTCGTGCTTCCTTTCTTGATTATTTCCGCAGTCACAGTGTGCATCGTTTATAATAAAGAGCGTACGCGTTCTGACTGTGACGTGATCTAGTAGGGTCGAAAAGGATAATCGCAGTCTGCCCCCCTAGCTCCTGCCTCAACCTACAGCGACGTATAGACCATTGGGCTTGCCGAATGACGTCACGGCTCGAAGTTAGCGGGCCCCATACTTCTTAAGGATTGTTCCGTCATCAGACTTGTCTGGATTCTGAACATGAGTTTTGAGATATAGTGCCATCAAAGAGCCCATGAAAGCCACATTCTGAGAACAGATTACATTCGTAGCCATCTGGTGCTCGCTGTTCTAAATACACCTTCTGCTGGTTCTATCTTTTTCGCAGTTAACGGCGGCCGCTTTGCAAGACTCTTCTGCTGGTGGTGGATCCTGAAGACTCTGCGCTCCGTACTCTAGTCTGGTGGCACAGTGGGTAATAGATTGGACTATTACGTACCTAGAGGCGAGCGAAAAATTGAGAATTGCAAAAGCGACAAAGAAGGCGACGATATGGCGTTAGAGCGGCGTGAGAGCAAGACAACGGCGCCGGCTCTCAGATTGGGCCAACAAAACTGCCTGGAGCTGCAAGAAATGCCGGCCCAACGAGAAGTTCACCATCTTAGCGGGATACACAGTGTCCCGAGAGCGAAAAACCGTCATAGTATGTAACAGAAGCTTGTATTGGCTAACGCACTGTCGTTTGACGACCGACTCAAATTCCGCGTACAGTAGGAAGAACGTCGTGAAAGCTACCTTCGCCTGTCTCACATCATTATCAGTGTTCGCAGTGGCTCTGTATTCGAGCCAGAGTCAGAAATCCTGTGCAAACGATGAGTGTCTATACAAGCGAAAGAGTTGCGGTGCAGTTGAAACGAGAACCTGGTTGAAAACTAGAGGGAGACATGACCTAAGATTCACAATTAATATCATATGTATTGCAGACAAGCAAGGTACCGTGTGCGTCACATATACCGTAATTCTGGGCTTCGAGTACTCCGTGGCACAGGTGTAGTTTAGGATCTCTCATGGCTTCGCTTTTATCTTGTTAGGAAGTTTGCCTTCCTTTTTAAGATTAATCCATGCTTTTGACGAACAAGAAACAGCGCACTCTAAAACGGAGATAAAGGCAGAGGCGAATCCACAGCGCCGCTGTAGTGTCGTCCCTGCCTCTGTTCCCGTTTTTGTGTGTGCGTTGTGTTTAGTTCGTCAGGAATGCACCAGCAAACCCAACTTTCCCTTCTACTGAAATTTTATATTTCACCTCAGGAGTGCAGTTTTCAGCCGAATGCCGTTCAAGTGAGGAATTCGCGTATACATGGCCCTCCCGGCTCGACCACTGGCTCGTTCGCGCTCAAGTTAACTTCGTACTGAAAGTGGCATTCCGTGAAGAATTTCAGTTATTATCATGCTTGGATATAGTATTCGCCTGTTTCGTTCTGAACTACACCAATTGAGTGTCGTCTGGGGTGGTTCAGTGCAGAAAAAAGTATGTCGACGAAAAAAAATTTTAGCGCCGTCTATTGCTGTCACAACAAAACACGACGCATGCTGTATTTGTTGAAGCAGTGAAAGACGGCACCACCGTTGATTTGCTATAAAATTATAAGACTTTTGTTCGACATCAGCGCACACGGGGAGTGCTAGGGTTTATTTTGGATAACACTGGCAATGGGGCACTGCATCTGAAGGTAATATTACACAACATGCATCGCAAAATGCCAACTTTCTAATAAACGTGAGTTCCAAAGGTTGAGCAGTTTATCGGGAAGAGGGGCTTGTATCTAGATTTAGTATTTACGGAATATTTTAAGGAAAGAATTGTGAAACCTTACCTCAAGTTTTTCGCTCCTCCTTATCTCTCGACATCCACGCACAGTTGCTTTCTTTTTGTACGATTCCATCTTCCATCAGCTCTTTATTTCTTATCGCGAACTGCACCAGGCTGCAATTAGCAAGCAACAAAGCTCTCAAAATGAGAGAGAGAGAGAGACACAACATTGTCGGTGTTTACAACGCGGCACTTACAAGCTGTGAAGTGTCGCTCTGAGCAAGTATAGCATAAAGTCCCTATATAAGAAAAGTACCGCCATCCTTTGATAAACGCCGCTTCTCTCTCTCCCTTATCTCCGATTGGACGATGATAGCGCGCGCTTTTCACTTCTTTATATTTTCTTTTTTTCCGCCTCAGAGCCATGTTGAAAGTCCTCTGCGCAGCCGCAGTCGCCGGCGGCGGCGGCGGCGCGCGCCCGGCCTGAAAGCTTCAACGTGGACTTTCTAGGTGCGCCACCGTCGACTTGGCTTTCGCAAGCAAAAAGTAAAGAAAAAAGCAAGCTCTTTAGGAGAGGAGGTGGCGGAGGAAAGAGTAGATGGCGGTACTTTTCTTATATAAGGACTTTAGTATAGCACGGTTCCTGAGTTGTGTTAACACGTAAGTTAAAGCTTGAAGAATATATGATATAAGTCTTGTTCACTTGATTGGTCTTCCAGATACACCGACCATTGGCTATCGGGGCCGTACTATGGCTGACCAGTTTTCTTATTGATGTGATACAAAGTCCTCAGGCAATGAAGTAGTGTGGGCGTCCCCTGTACATAGAAGGACATATGTGTGTCGTGTATCCCTTTTTTTTTTTTCGTCTCGTTGTTCAGTTCTAATTCACCCTTATCCCCTAACCCCCTGGCGTTGGTCGCGCAAATCTAGCTGCTGCTAGGATTCAACCTGCATGTGCTCCAAGGTGCCGGCATTTCTTTTGAAATTTCTCGGAAGAAATTTTGCGCAAAACTTACTCGGACAGGCGAAGGTATCTTTCGCGGGTCACTTGAACGTCTCTAATGCATTGTAAACAACGGTGAACGCTTATCTCTGTTTATCGCGCACGAGGAACGTGCATCACAGTGCTTCGGAAATACGACGGTGAGACTGGCCACGTTATCAGCGTCGTCTGCTTCGTGACCAAGGAACTCAAGCTGAACTCGTCGAAATAGTTCAAGCCAAGAGGGGAGAGCCAAGAGGGCATAATGCTCCATCCGACCACCGAGATACGCTCTGAATGCGACGGCAATCGTGAGTGACCGGTGCCTCTTCGTGTTGGTGTCGTGCGCGTGATGACGTCGTTCGGCGGCTGCGCAGAACACGCGGCCGCTGCAGGTGGGGTGAGAAGAACGCAAGTCGAGCCACCCTTATCTCTGGACGCATCTCACGGGGCAGTGTTGCGCGCGTGATCGGATGATAAGCGATGGTTTCTTCTTGTACCTTTTCGTTATTTTTTTTTTATTTTGCGGTTATTGTGTAACACTGTCTTAGGTGTCTTTCGACCGCAGTTATTGTTGTAGATCCTCTGGTGACATCATCACTTGAACACAAATATTGAACTTTGCTCCAGCCCCTCGTATTCAGTAAGAGTATCGACTCTCTATCGAAATGTAAGCCACTTGAGTGGTATTAAAGTGCGACTCAAGGATAGTATGTGAATAACGATTCTAAAAACGACAATTACGTCATTGTTTCCCTACTAAGGAAGAAAGAAATATGACACCAAGTGCCCTAGAATGGGGCTTGCCCTCATGCGATCGTTAAGCTAGAAGCTTGCTATTATAAAAATTCCATTTTGGCTGTTACGCTGTGTCAAGTGAACTTCAAGCTAGAAGCAATGCAGGATATAATTTTTTCTGTGTGAGTGCAAAAACCTCTGGTTCGTCATTTCATAGATTTTACACCAGTTGCTTAGAAGTAATTCGTGGTGAGAAACACTGTGCCAGCCTTCAAAAAACAGTCGTTTCCTTGTGGTCAGCATAAGAACGCTCATATATATATATATATATATATATATATATATATATATATATATATATATATGCATTTGCGAAGAGTATTTGCGTCTGCTGATACCATGATTTCTTAGGGCAGATATCTGTAGTCAACCGCATTGAATAGTAAGCATCATTGCGAATGTGGCTGCTTGCGTCAAAACGTGACATATCAGGTGCTTAATTTAAGGTTTAAGGCACGTTTCACATTACAAGTCAACGGGGGAATAAAGAAGCCACAATATATAAAAATGTAACATGCGCTCTTAGTTACTCGTTGTTGGTTAGCTTATTTTCATGACTCTTTATTGGCCGTTACCGAGTCAAAAATGTCAGGCAACGTTATGAAACCACAGCACTATATTTTTATGGTTTATATATTTCTACGAGATGAGCCATGAAGAAATTACAAAATATTGCATAAGAGCAAACGCAACATAATTTGAGTTGCTGGCCGAATTTTTACGCGATGCACTCGCCGTAAGTATAGTACAACGTCCCGTGTGCTTATAAAATGCATGTGCCTCTCATTTACCATCGTGTTACCTCAAAGCCACGTTGCATTCTGTGTAGTTATGGGACGACCACCGCAAACAGCAGTGACCGTAACCGACACATCGAACATGTCGGTTCGATCATTCCTACGCTGCTCAAGTCCCCCACAAGTGTCTATGAGTTTGTCGCAAATGATGAAAAGCCTAACCAGTAACTATTCAGCGCCGGTTCTCTAGTTCCGCAGTTAGTGGAAACTAAAGACATTTGCTCTGCCCCGTGACGAACTTCTCGCGTGGTCGACGACATGGCCTTCTCTAACCCGCACCTGTGGCTCGCTGCTCGGTGGACGCGGCAGTCTCGAACGGACATTGCGGGCTGCTGCGTCGCCAGTCGCACCGCGCCTGGACGAAGGAGCTGCTCAACACCAGCGGGGACAACAAGCGAGGACACTCAAAGGACAGCTAACCATGTGGTCCACCTTCCTGGTCCTTGTGTACTGCGTGGAACTCGCACCGTGTCTCCTTCCTTTCCCTCGTCCGTAACTTTTGTGCACACAGACGTTCGCGCGCAGTTCTACTCCTCCCTCCACGCATACCGAGTGCGTGGGCTGAACAGTGGGAAGAATAAACACACACACACACACACAGACGCGCACGCCTGTTTCGATTTCGAGATTTTAACTCTCTGTGTAGTGACATGTTTCCGGCTCGCAACTCCCAGTGGATATTTTCTTCCCTTTCTTTTTTTCTTCGCGCGACAAAAAAAAAAGTGCTGCTGCTGTTGCTGATGCTTGTATTGCTGTAAATATATATATACATAAGCTATATATATATTATTAAAAATTACAAACTTCAAGTGCAGTGTTTTGTCTTCATTTCTTCGTTGTGTGGTTGCGCGAAGCCGTGTATGAGTCGTTTTCTTGCGACCAACTCTGCCGGGTTGCCACTTGTGCACACGTTTTAGACATGCTTGAAATTTGGCTGCGTGCACAAGAGGTTTGTGCCGGCATTGCCTTCATTAAGAGCTTAATGGTCTCCCGATGCGCCGAACAGGGGTTTCGAATAGACGAAGGTTGCATCACTCGTCCCTGCTGAGAGAATGTATAAGCTGCAAGCAGTATTTGAATCAAAAGAATGAGGCAGATGTGCAATGATCACCAGAGATGCTGCAATTAAAATAAGCAATTGTGTTTTATTCATGTTTCCCACTGCATAGCTGTGGATTGTTGATGAGAGAGATAGGGAGAAAGATGAGAGGTAATTGAGCAAAATAGAAAGGCGCACAGGGTGGACCGGCAACGTGAACTGTCACTGTACTTTAGAATTACTTCAAAAGATGCCCTAAAGAGCTGCCTTAAGATTTACCTTTCAGAGGTGCCTTAAAATTTAGTTTAATGTTTGCGTGCAGAATGCTTTTCCTGCTCTTAATATCAGTTGCGTAAATTTTTATCTTATGTTGTTCGCATAACGACGTATTTAAGACAACGCCGCTGTTGTAGCTCAACAGATCACGCTATCGTATCGAAGCATCGCTGAGCCGCATGCTTGGTTCCTTATGAATCAATGAATTAATCCTATCTTAATAATCACTTGCTAAGAAACGCAAGTTGTGCTGTGCTAGAACAAACCCACCATCATTCTACTCCTAAGCGTTCGCTTGGCCGTTTGAGCTACAAAGGTGCTCGGCTCATCGGATCACTATACCAAGTGTTCATTTTTAAGTTCTACGGAATTTTTAAAAATCGCCTGTGACAGGTGGCGTAATTCTTATCGTTGAGCTGGGTTATTCGAAAAGGCGGACATTAGTATCACGAGAAACTGAAACACATGTTCAATTAATTATCAAAAATTGAGTAATAAACTTCTTAGCTAATTACTTTACGACACATATTGCAATTTACGAATTGTAGCCAGTGAGCTTGCAAGACGCATCCACTTGAAATGAATTTCCAGGATGACACCAGTTTATTATTTCCTAAAGTTTAGAACGAAATACATGGGCGTTCCAGTTACTTTTGTGCTTCAATGTATAAACCAGCATTTTGGCAAAAAAAAAATTAAGTGGAACACCAGTGCATTTTTACGGCGAGTTTGATGGCTCATATCTCCAAACTGGTGACATTCTGGAAATTCATTCTAAGTAGATACGCCTGACAAGCTCACCGGCTATAATTCGTAAATTGCAATATATATCCTAAAGTAATTAACGAAAAAGTTAATTAGTGAATTCTTGTTAATTAGTTGAATATTTGTTTCGATTTCTCGAGCTACTAATGTCCACCTCATTGAGTAACCCAGCTCAATGATAAGAATTAAGCTACTTGCCACGGGCAATTTCTAAAAATTCCGTAAAACTTAAATATAAACACCCTGCATGCATTACAGAAGGTACTACACGGAAGAACGTGCCAAGCTCACGTGCGCAGAGAGCAGCCATGGTGATTTCAGCGTTTGTTTTCTTTATTGACGAATCTGTGCATTGAAGCAAAAGCTGCGGGTCATTTCATGCAACCAGAAATGAAAACTGTCTGTCTGTCAGAGAAAGGCTGAGCACGCTGTCCCATCTTCCACCGCCACTGTCGTGATGCGTGACGTGGACCACGTGTGGGTGATCACGTGCGGTGACCGATTTCCTGTACCTCTCACCGCAAGCACAAAGCTTGTGAGACTTAGTATGCCGGCCTCCCGCAAAGCAGTTCGGGTGTGCTGCGCTTGGTACCGGATAACCCATGCTATGTTTAGCCCAAAGTCGGTGGAAATAAACACAATGCTACGCTGACAAACTCTAGTGATATCGACTTGTTTAGTTCCGCGATGCCTTCTTTAATGTACGTAGATATGGCAAACCTAGCCTAACCCAAACACTAATTCAAGTTAACGCGACCTTTGTCGGTAAGCGCTGGCAGGCACACTGTAGAAAGCTCCGGTGATTTGTGCTATGACCAAAAAAAAAAAAAGATTGCAAATTCAGCACGTATGTCATCCAAAATGTGTTCAACATGTTATTTCTTTATTGAATGACTCAGTGATGATCGTTAGCACGAGCAATTATAGGTTAGGGCTATTTGGAACGACAAGATGAATTGTGCTGATGGTAGAGCCACTGGTATAGCCACCTCGATGGAATAGACGGTATAGCTGCTGGCTGGGCAAGCCAAAGCATCTTCAGAGAAAACTGGATAGCACAGGCCACAAGAGCGAAAGAAAATTAAGCTATCCAAACAGCCCTTCTTTCACTGCCCTTTGTTGTTTACGCTGTTTTTGACTGTAGATGCAGCGCGAAGAAATCAATACGGACAGTAGTAGACGTACACAGCGCTGTTCTGTTTTCGTTGAAATGATAGTGATTGGTTTCCGTGAGAACAGAGATCTGATGGCTGTGCTGTGTCATGGCATGTTGTCAGCACGTGTCACTGTTCACTAACTGTGCTCTTGAGCAAAGTGTGGTTAAAATTTGTACGTACAGCACCACTTCTTGGCCGGTGCAATATAAATATTCTGGGGTCTGACGTGCCAAAGCCACCATTTGATTATGAGGCACGCCGTAGTGGGGGACTCCGTATTAATTTTGAAGACCTGGGTATCTTTAACGTGCCCCAAATGCACGGGAGACAGGCGTTCTTGCATTTCGCCCCCATCGAAATGCGGCCGCTGCGGCCGGGATTTGATCCCGCGACCACGTGCTCAGCAGCACAACAGCATAGCCACTAAGCCACCACGGCGGGTGGCAGTGCACTATAAACTTTACTATACTGTTAAACTACTGCCCAAACACAAATTCTCAAACTGGTGTTATACTAAAAATAACAGTTTGCCCGAAGCTATAGAATATATACTGCACGTATATGGGATCACCTACAAAATGCGTTAATTGACGTTTTAGAATCAGTCCAAAACCAATCTAAAGATCGTCCCTTCAACTTCCTGGCTTGGCAATACAAAAAAAAAAGATCTCGTCCGTCGCTTTTTCAGAATATTTTCTTCCGCAATGGAACCCGTCGTCGTTAATGCGTTTAAAAATCATTGTATTAGTCGTTCCATGTCGACTCCCCCCCTCGCCCCCCCCCCCCCCCCCCATAATGTTGACCTTCATTTCCCGTTGCACTAACCTTTTCTTATACTGTTGTCCCCGAAGTCCCCCCCCCCCCCCCTCCCAGCAGAGATTGAAGTAAAATCAAGAAGTCATTCAAGACCCACTTTTTCATTTAGATGCGCTTTTTTTTCTGTGTTTGGCGTTCTTTGATCGCAGTTGCCCTTACGCCAAAAAAAAATCTACTACTAACTAATTGGATGGACTTTACATATTCGTTTATTTTTCTTTACTCTTACTCTTACTTACTTTTTCTTACTCTTACTTTTCTTACTCTTACTCTTACTTTACTCTTACTGGTTTTGGCATGTAAAACCCCATAATTAATTTTCTTTACTCTTACAGCGATTATGCACATGCCCCATCTGTAACGCTTTCCTCGCCTTGAACGTATTTTAATAAACAACTTGAATGAATGAACTTTGACGCTACGCACTGAAGATTGCCTCTTCGAAAAGTATTCTGGCATGACCCATCTCACGATGAGTGTTGATCTCAATGCGATTAGAATTCAAGCAATGTAGCGGCGTACCTTATCGCCACGGCCGAAACGCGCCATGTCTGAGCCGTGTACTGTAGCCGCGCTCCTCTTACTCCTTTCCGGACACGCTACGCCATCTAGCAGCGCCGCCGCGAACTCCACGCGAAAAACCCCCTCCTTTTGCGTGGCCTCCGAGATCGCACCGGTGGCACGGCTTGCTGCAGCCGGGCTCCTCTCTCGCGCTTCCCTCTGGACACAGTGCGCCATCTAGTGGCGCGCCTTCGAAGTCCGCACGTGACTTCCAAGATCCGTGGCGTACCTGTGTGTGCTGACACGTTGTATCATTCCTTCGTTTACGGCGGGCAATCGTAGCGCAGCGCTAAGTCGTCAGGCTACTCTGCTTGAGGAATCCATGTGGCGTGCGCTCAGTTCCCGTGCTGCACAAGATAAATTTTAAACGATTTTGGCATTGGAAGCGGCGTAGAGAGGCTAGGTAGACGCAAATTTGGTCAAGTTGACTAAGAATGATATTCGCATTAAAATTCGTGCGGGATGTACACCGCTACCATGAGCGGTGTACATCCATTTGGCCCTATTCTTACACAATGGCCGCTTAATAAGGGCGCACGAGGCTCTCGGGTCCCTGCAGTCGTCCGCCTTTAGAGCTTATGCTGGCAGAGTTTTCAGCGCTGTTTCGATCAAACACATGTTCCTGCACGTTGAAACGTCTCGATTTTGATTGTGACGCCAACCGCTATGATGTAATTTTGAACGGTGAACGTTCGCGTGAACTGGAATCCCTTCATCCGCAAAGCCCTTTTTGTCTACATTTTGATAATTTATCCGGTTCTCTAGCTTCGCACCGTTTGTACCCAGTTTTCTGACTTTATCTGTCTTTAAGACGAGCATCTTTAAAATCATTACAGATGCTAATTTTTCTCATCAACGGCATTATTTGCAGGTAAAACAGAACATGTCGCGACTCGAAAAGAGTACTCAACTGAACACACGGCTGATACACACGCAGTTAGCAAGACTATAACCGGTCACAGGTACGGTACAGCGCTGGTTTGAAAGCAAGAAAGTGGGCTTTAGTTAATTCATTATGCTTTTGTCTTAAAGCGAGTACATAGGCGCGGTGTGATGACACAAGCACAATACAGGTGCCCCTTACCCTCAGATTCAGTGAACGAAATGAACGAAAAGATTGTCATAAGTGTGTGCGTCCGTGCGTGCGTGCGTGGTTCGGTAACGGTAAAGCAGTACCTATCGCATGTGGCTTCAACGCATTCAAAATGACCCAGGGGCTTATTTCGTTGTCGATAATGTAGCCTTTGAAGTGACCAATAACACACGGGTGCCAATTCTGTGCCCAGTCCGCGGCCAAAAAAAAAAAATCTATGTTATCATGAACCGAATGCAACAGACCGCAGGAACAGTCGTCAATCGAAGCAGGAGAAATGATTGCTTCGCCTGAAAACAATTCCGCACTGAAAGCAAACGCAAAAATCAACACAAAACGCAAGCGGTCATTGGTTCGTCTGCGCCCATAAGCGAAGGCCATGTGAAGCGATCATTAAACTTGGACACTTTATGCACAGCGTTTTCCCAGTCAGTGCACTTGTACGAAATAATGCGTATGCCACAAGCTATGTGTATTTTAAGCGACTATGCCACAGAAGCTATTACGTTTTTTTTTCTGTTATCCGTGCTTTAGTCTACGAACGGCGCGTCCATTTGAACCACCATCTCCATAGAACGCATTGCCTCATTTTTCGCGTGCATTCCGACCGCAACGCATCCTGAACGGTGTCGTCATTGATCGCAGTATTGGACTCTCGCAATGCTATATGCATTAGGCATCATATGCACTCGGCTCAAGTTCTGTCTCGTTAAATGATACGGCTGATACAGGGTCGCAGTGTATGAAACACAACGACATAATACGTAAAAAAAAAAAAGATCTCAAATCAGCTACGCGAAACGAAAAAGAAAGGTCATAGCGGACAGGGAGAAATGTTGGGAAGAGAGGTAGAAGGAAGGGGGGGAGGGTTAAGAGCGGGCGAGAGAAAAGAAGAAGTGCCTCATTTTCGACAAATACCCGTTCCGCGGCGACCACGTAACAAAATTTGAAATTCGAATCACAAGCACCGACCGACCGGTCCGGCGGCTGATCTCTGCGCCGTGGTGCCGTATTCATGACCACGGGCACGGATCGCGGTGGACCCGTTCTATGGCAACGGCCGTGTACGGAAAAGCCGCCGTCTGCCAGCATTGGGGCCTTGTGTACCTCGGCAGCGGCTCCAGCGGCATACATGACGCGCATTAATACGCGGCGGGGTCCCATCTGCATAACGAGGTCGATTTTTAATTCCCTAAAACGGACCCCCTCCCCCCGTCTGCGCATATTTTGCAGTTTCAGGGCAGCACCGCGTGTGTCTGTTGATGATGGGCGAACAGACGCGCAAAGCCTTTGCCGCTCGCCTCCCGTTCTTTTTTTCGTCTGAAAGTTGTTCTTTTTGCTATTTTTCGCCGTCTTTTTCAAGAGCCATCGGGCGCCGTCGCTGTTAGGGTTGCGAGGAAGCGCCGTGCCGGCGCGAGAGTAACAGCCATTAATCAACTTTGAGTTTCGGGTCGCCAGCTTCCATACCTTAATTAATTGATCAAATCGTCCGAAAGGATAGACCCGGCGTGGTGCGCTGCCGTTATTCTTGCAACGAAAACACTGTCATACAAGAGAGACACTAGCGTTTTCGGGTTGCTCCACACAACTCGAATCCGTGACCCACATAAGTGAGACAGCGGTGAAATAGAAAGAGGAGATCGCTTTTCCAACGTACCTAAATACCTATGTTTCAATTAACTTGGCCGTCTACAACGATCTTTACGGGAGGTAAGCAATCGCCCGCACCTTTACTCTACATGCTTATTAATTACGCCGTGCGCATGATCGGGTAGCCTCCCGATAGCCAATAAGACTCGGGTATTAGTCTGAACACCGGCGAATTCCGCCATATCATCAAATTCTGCGATGGTGGCATTTTGAGTCAATCAGAGAAGCCGTAGTAGACCTCTGGGACAATTAGCGCTGGCAAGATGGAGGATTCCTCAATATGGCGGAATTCGCCGATGTCCAGAATATAAACCCTCTGTGCACGTTCTTCAGCCATTTTGTTTCCTACGTGCTTATACTTGGCCAACGCGAACGCACAGCGCGTCGCTGGGTCGTTTCGGCAGCGCGGCGTATTTATTCCGCTTTGGCTTTGCCACGAGAACTCAGCAAGTGCTGTTGCGTACTTCCGAAGGGTTGTGTAGCCTAGTTGTCTTTGATGTATCAGTTGTCAGATTAGCATACGTCTGTGAAATATGTTTTTTTTTTCAAAGGACAGACGGAGAAAGTGCCTCTGCTTCAAGTTTTTATGTGCTGTCACAATAATCCAAGCGTGTCCTATATACTCACAGTCTCGGATCTTTCCGGTACTCAAGAACTACGGGATAGCACCGTGGTTGGCGCTTCCACCTTCTGTTTGCACATTGTCGAGAGGTTCTATCACCAGTGGCTGCCGTGGGAAGTGTTTTGTTTTTATTCACTATACGGGGAGGCTGGAGCCGAGGCTGAGGAGATGACGGTGGCACCGCGATGACAGCATGACATGACGGCGTAACAGAAAGGACAGACAGATCAAGAAACCTCTCCATACAGGCCTCCGGAGGCAAAGTGCACTCGAGAATGAGTGAATGCGATTTGAAGAGAGTCCGGTTGCGAACCGCGAGCGAAGGTTTAATGTCTCAGGCACGTGGAATCGGCTATCGAAAAATTCTTGCCTGAGAATTTCTCTTAGACTGTAAGAAACACCAACCGTAAGAAACTAACATTTTTTTTTCATACAAATCTGCATTAGGAGCCTCTGACCGCCATTTTTGTGTGTAAGCCGGCCCTATATATGGTCAAACTTTCTATAATAACTAATGATAATAACACTTAATTGAGACGAAGAAGGCCGCAATTTTCATTGGCCAATGCTGTCGCATTTATACATGCTGGCAAGCACACTCTGGGACAGCACACATGATATTGCGTTCTATTGTTCTACTTCGAATATCCGGAAAGCGGTACAGATCTACCCCGTGTTCGGAAGTCCACATGATACCGGCTCACCTTGCGGACGCCGCTACCTGCGAGAAATGTACGCGGCGCGGAGTTCGTCTTTCTCGGCCTCTCACTTTTCAGGCCGCCGCAGCACATCCTCTACTCTGCATTCTCGGCCGCAAAGGCAAAGCTGTCATTTCAGCTACGGCGGCCGTTACAGCAGGCTGCGCCAGAATAACCTAAGGGGAGCGCTTAAGGACCTCTTTGGAATCCTGGCACTCTTCTTCGGGCTTTTGCAATCAGCACTAAATCGTAAGTAGAGTTTCCCTATATATTTCTATTTCTTGAAGTACATCATTTATGTTCGGACGAAAGGCCTTTTGTGGCTGGGTGGGATGATATGTGTGCGCTTCGATACAGTAAGCGCAATCGCAGTTTGTCTATTGAAACAAACCTGGTGAATCAAGGCGGCCCTGAAGCTAAGACGAGAAAAATACTGAAATAACTGCAACTTATTAACGGCGTGTGTACCTCTTAGCAACAGTAACACAGGTCGTGAAAAAAAAAAAAAGAAGCCAGATAGGATGAACATTCCTACCATTATCAAGCATAACTAAACAAATGAAGGCAGAAGTCAGAGAGAGAGAGAGAAGACAACAAGGAATGGTTGGGGGCTAAAAAGATATTGGTACGGTTGTCTACCCTGCGTGGATTGAACATAGGATTAAAGGACAGGTGGATGATGCAGAACAAAAGACAGTTGAAGCTCACAAGATGGCACAAACTAGGCGAGTACGCGTATATAAATCTATTTGTGCACTTTGTGAGCGTATGGACTGAATTTGCCCTTCAATTAGGGCGTTACCTACCACTCGAGACAATACAAATGAAACTCGACGCTCTATCAATTGTCCCAAGTCAGCGTTTAAATGTTCAGCTCACAAAACGGCTCTATTGCATTGCTATTTTTTTTCTTTTTTTTTACATTACTCGTTTACAACACCATCCCGTACGCATATTTTCCATTGAAACTTAAGTCAAGAGGCGCGCAAGAATATGCGCAGCAGCGCTAGGCATCCTTTTGAAAATAAACACCGGGAAAAAAAAGCACCCCATCGCATGAAATGGCGCCATCTGCCAAGTAACCAAGAATCAAGCTAGCTGTTGAAATGTCGCTCATGACACACGCTCTTAACCGCTTACGCTTGTCTTCCTACCTTTCCCCACGTTTTACTTCGCCTGAACGTCTCTTCGAAACATTGCGTAGCGCCTATGGTAAAAAATACGCAAATACCCGTGCTTGAATGCCCTGGGAGCCGTGTGTTCTGAGTAACCTCTTTAAAAAATCAATAAGATTTTTTTAGATCAGTGGATCTCAGCAAAATTTCTACTGCGTGTTCTCTTTGGCGTTTCTTCCTATCCTCCATTTCTATGTTTCTGTCTCCTCCTTTCTCAAGAGTAGGTAGGCATTGTGCCCCTTCTTGTGGCAGTTGCCAGCCTGCTCCTCGCTTGGCCTTTCCTGTCAAGCGTATATATGTTTTCAAATCAAATAATAATAATAATAATAATAATAATAATAATAATAATAATAATAATAATAATAATAATAATAATCATCATCATCATCTGTGCCAAACTGCACAAATCAAAGTTATTTAGTTTCGCCGAAACTTAATTTTAAATATTGTCGCCAATGCGCCCGACTCGCGCCACGAATGCTTTTTTTTTTTTTTTTACTGGCCGCCCTGTACTTCCTGACGTCAGCGCCTACTTCGCGAGCAGACGACGGTGACCCAGTAGCGGGCGCCGGCCAAGAAGCGCCAGTGAGCGCGCCTCTGTCCTATGTGATAAAACGCAAAATCACGACATAACACCTCAATATGTAACGCCCGTTCATATTAATCTAAAGCATGCAGACCTCTTTATGTAATAACACATGACATTAAATGGCTTCTTTTATTTTCTTAATTTTTACAGCGAAGCTGTATACCTCTACCAGCCAAGGAAATTTTCGTGTCGGCGTAAGCAAAAAACGCCATACCCCATGCCAGCTGTGCGATAGCTTCACCGCACTGGGGGAGACAGAGCTGAGAGAGAGAGAGAGTGAAAGCAGAGTATAAAAAATAGCATCGCGCAGCACAGCGGTTGCAAGGTGGAGAGGAGGAGCGAGGCAGGTGGTAGTTAAAGCACCTATATTTATAAAAGTAGTGCCATCCACTTCCCTCCTCCTCCGTTGCACTATCGCGCTCGGCGCGACCAGCGCGATCGAGGCGCGATATCGACAGTGGCGCCGCCTGCGTCGGGCCTGCCGTGGCAGACGACAGTTAACGCGCTACCAGAGGAAATCCGAGGAAAACTTCGATCGCGCCCTGCGGAGACGTTTTTGAGGCGCGATTTTGCTTCGTCAGTCAGTAACTGGTCTTAATAATGCCGTTTTGGAAGTAGCAACGCGACGATGCGAGAAGGCGCAAATATCAAGTGTGCAGCAAGCGTTTGCGCACGCCGGATATGGTAAACAAAAAAAGCCTTTTGCCCTCGCCTTGTCGGTTGCGGCAACTTAAGGCGCAGCAGCATGCCATCACAACGAAGTTCTTGTCCCTAACACGTTTGATCCGTTTGTGCGTACAGCCCTTTCGTCGCACAGGCCCGAGAATGGCAGTCGGAGCGCGCTGGAAAGAAAAAAATATACAAAAGCGCGACGCGAACTTCCACGTGACACGGATTGGCCAATGGGGGAGCGGAGGAGGCTGGGGCGACAGGAGGCGGCTAAGAGAGGGCGAGGAGGAAGCGCCGGGGTGAGCGCGGTGGCGGCAAGATCTAAGAATGGCGCTACTTTTATAAATATAGGGGCTTTAGTGGTAGTGGGACGCGTAGCGCTGCTGCCTACTCATGACGCTGACCGCGTTCGTAGCTAAGCGCCTGCTGTCCGTGACTACAGCCGATGCCTCTGGCGGCGGCTTGGCAGGTTTGGACCAGAGAACTGGACACTAGTTGCTTCCGAAGGACTGAAGCGAGAGCTAGGGAAGCTGAAACCAAGCGTCGCAGAAGAGAACATCCCGAGTTTAGATTGAGGGAAGCCGAGAGTTCGCGGATGCGAAGAAATGAAGATCCGGAGGCTTGTGAACGTGGCCGGAGGAATTCATCGCGATACTACGCAGAACATCACGAAGAAAACCTGAGCGCCAGGAAACTAAGTGTGTCGTTTGCCACTACTTTACTGGGCTTTCTCCAGCTCCGCTCGTCTCTGGTGTTAGCGGTAGCAGAGCCACGTATAATATATATATATATATATATATATATAAATTATACACAAACAACACACGGACAAAAGGAAGGAAAATCGACAACACGGCACTGTATCCGTGTCTTGTTTGCGCTGTTACGATCCTTATGATGAATCCAACCAACTGGCCCAACTTGCCGTCTTGTTGCGGTTACAATAGCGCTTGGGGTAGGACGCCTTGCCGATGCCCCATGTATCCATCAAGGGTACGTTCTGACGTCATCAAAGACGCCCCCGATGTGGCTCTCCAAGCAATCCAGTTCAGTTTCGCAGGCAGGTCATAGACGGCGCTACGTACTCTACGTAAGTATGGTGGCCCTCTGGATAAAATGGTCTGTACCGAAATACCAGAAACGGTAGATGCAACCGTATTGCTAGTGGCGATGCCTTATGTCGCTGTGTTCAAGCGCGCAGAGTGAGAAACGATCTTGTGTGCGCTTCTTTTTAACAGCGAAGCTGTTCAAGCCAGCCGTAAAACGTGCACGTTTCACGAAAATCCAGCCGCGCCGTAGCCATGGCAACCAGCGACGCCGCAGCTGTCTGCCACTTCGTTGCCTAGCAACCACCTCGCGGAGCATCGCGCGCTATGCTCGGGAGAGAAAGAGAAAATGAGAGCGGGAGAGAGAGAGAAACCAATTGTAGCAGCTCCAACGAGGCAACGCACAGAGGTGCTGCCGACTCCAATCGCGCTTTTCCGTTTTCCCGCATTAGCGCCGAACGCTCGCGGTGTCTTTGACTGCAGCAGGCGCCTCTGGCGGCGGCGGCTAAACTCCCACGAGCTGCGCGCTACTGCGCAGTGCGCCGTGACGTCATCCCGCCGTTTCGTCGGCTGCGCGCCGCCCAGTACACTGTGCATAGCTTTCGCCCCACTTCCCCTACGTGTGCTCGGACTGCAAGTGGCTTCGCGAGGCGTTCCCCGATTCCACGGACCACGAGGAAATGCTTATACACTTCGTATAACTTAGCATCACTTGGCATTACTTCGTATAACTTAACATCACTTCGCATAGCCATGACCAGCTAGGAACCGATCAGCTCCGCTGTGGCTTTAGCCTTGCGCCACTAGTGCAATCTACCCCAATTTTTTTTTCGATGAGAGAGATAAAAAAATTGAGTAAGAACATACCTGTAATGATTTCGTCGATGTCCGCACGTTTACGTAAGCGGACAAGACGCCGGTTATCTGCACTTTGGCTGAGCACAGCATGTCGAGATATCACTGCTTTCTTGCATTCCTTTCACAATCTTGTTTGCTTCACGTGTGGTAGCATACCTCAGTGACATTGCAAGAGGCGCTCAGGAAGAACATTGCCGGCCTCAGTCGCCAGGCTAAGGCCACCTGTTGCTACCATCCAACACCACCACCACTCCTAGCCGCGCTACTGCTGTCCTTGAACAGTACAGTTAATTTTTAAATGAAACATTCAGGTGGCATTGCGGCGTTTATTAAAGTTGAAATGTGGCATGAATGCCTACAGACTATTTTTATCCGTATACGTCTGCCTCGAGCCTCGAATAAGGCACTTTGTTTCCTTTAAATTTAAAAGAAATGTTCCAGTTATTTTCTCTCCAATACCACTTTTATGTTTCCTTTAGGTGAGGATCTTCCATTGCACATTTGCAGGCATTATTAACGCGCTTTATTAATAAGCTTCACAGAGATGATGGGGAAATATCGGACACAGCCGGGCAGCTCGAGGCCAATTCGACAGCGTTGATATTGCACACCTGAAGGAGGAGGACTTAAATTTGTTCAAACCTTCAAACGCGGGAAAATAACATATACGTGCGCTATTTTCACTGAGTTAAACATCAGCAATATCAACGAAAAAAAAAAGAAAAAGGTAACAGACGACTAGATATGCTAATACTAACGATTCAACCTTTCAATGAGGCACTTGCCTGCGTTTTAACAATGACGAAGTGGCAATTTTAGCCAATAATGCGCGTGCAGAATCTTAAGGAGGGAGCTCCATAAGGACTAAATGGGAGCAACATATCAGCAAATGTTCACGAAGAATGATAAAATGTACATACGCATATTTAAATGCGCATACAAGAGGTAGCAAAACGCAATTGGTTACTTTCTAAAAAGTGCCAGCCTGGGCGATTATTTCTCCACTCGGAACGCCTTAAACTGACAGGCTAACGAGACAGGCAACTGAAGTGAGCTCATTCTAGCGAGCCCGAAAGAAGTTTAAAAAAAAAACTGAGAAAAGGAAGAGAGGAGGAATCTTACAGCAGGCGATCAGTCGACCGGAAGCCTGCACCTGCGGTTAGCGCTTTATCACGATTCACGCGAAAGAAGGAAGTAAGAGAACACAAGTGAGGAAGCCAGAAGGAAGATGCGTCGGATGAGGAAGGAGCGCGCGCAGTCATTTACAGCACAACGGACGTGATCCCAATCCTCCCAGAGGACTCCAGCAAAACCGCGTCTCGCCGCACGCGAGAAAGACGCACTTCCGGAACAAAAAAAAAAGAATATAGCAATGTAACCGCGAGAATGACACAACCGCGGGAGTGTGTAATACGTATTATCTGCCGCAAGGTGGCAAACGGCAAATATTTGATCGGAGGCGCTTGCGGCGGCCTAGCTCCTCGCGTGGAGGCGTGTAGAAGGAAAGCGGTGACGGAAGGGGCACGCAGGATGAACAACGACGGGATGCTAAGAGCGAAGGGCGTAGCCGGGTAGGGAAGAGAGGTTTCAGCGTAACGCGGCGAAGACGGTGCTGTCGGCGATGAGGAGAAGGGAGAAGGCGGTACTGGGAAGTGTCGAAGCCGCGGCTGGAAAAGCGCAGTGTTCTCTCGCGCACGCTCGCCAGCGCGCGGGCAGGCGGGTATGGGCGGACCGCGTACGCGTGTGTGCGCGCGCGCGCTGGCACCGTGTGTCTGGGAGCCCGTCAAATCAGCGCCGCTAACAAGGACACATCGCCGCCGCGAGCCCTCGCCCCGCGAGACCTGCGCAGCGGCGGACAAAAGGCAAACGACAGACAGCGCCGCCGCATCAATATCAATGGGGCAGCACCACGGACCCGGCGTGGCGACGCACGCGTATCGCACTGGGCTCGCACCGCACGCTTCTATGCTCGGTGGGGAAGCTGTGCCACGTGCGTGCATAGCCGTGGCTATGGAGTGAAAGAAAAGAGATCACCAGCTTTTATCTGGTGACCGCTGATCCTCCTTGGTTCCCTCCCCCCTCCGTCTCCGATCGGTCAGGTACTCTCCTAGGCGGTTCTGCCACTTGCACATAGTGAAATGCGACGCTTGCTCTAGTGAAGCGGGAGTGGAGGACACAAGTTATGACGCCAGGCTCGCTCTAGTGTGTGTGGCGGTTTCACACCCGTATAGGAGGGCATTCTGCGACCGAAATACATAAACAGTTGACCGTTGTATCTAGGAGGGGAATCGTTGCAAAGGAAAAATGGTGGAGAAGAGAGAAAGAGGAAAACATGTACAGTTCGTGATAGCACGCTCATGAACTGTAAAAAAGATAACTTCATCATCCATTCCGTTTGATTTTATTCATTGTCCGTCCGCGCAATTAACTCTATCACTGATAGTTGCAGTGAGACGGCCATTTTCCCTTGGGCAAAGTACCATGGCCACTGAAGTGGTGTGGCGCGATGGCGTCCTTCACCACCTCTGAAATCTGAAGTGAATCTAAAGGAAGAATTACTGAGCTCCAACTCTCGTCGAGAGAAGCGCGTGAAAGAAACGAAAACACTGAACCGCTGAGTCTTTACACGTAAAGCGCCAGCGTTGTGTTGAGAACTTTCAAGTTACTTCAATGGTGGCGCACTATGGCGAGTTCAGCCACTCGCCGTACGAACTTCTTTTCTAACACAAAAGAGTTGCTAGACAACGAAAACATTAAACTCGTATTCCGAAAGGAAACAGCTTCGTCGACTACACGTACTACAGAAGCGCAGCGTATACACAACAAATCACTCTAGAAAGCTTTCGCAGACGACAGTACCAGCCAGGTCAATCGGCACGCGTTGCCAGTACCCAGAGTGATTCCGAGTTTCGCGCCGCTCACTCGGCATGCAAATCGACGGGCAGTCGCTCCTGTTTACGAGAGAAGTCGGTCCTTTGAAAGGCGTCTTTCGGCATATCTTGCCCCGAAAGAACTCTTCGACGTAGACGCAAAGGGGGAAAAAGAGAGGCCGCCGAAGACTGAAGTTCGTGGGGAGCCCCTTAGCGTGTGCCTCTCGCGTCTCAGACGGGACGCCCGCACTCCGGCTGCGGCCGGAAGAAGGAGCACGCGTTGTCTGTTTGGAGACCGCTGCCCGGGCGTCTCTGCGGGCCCGCGAGGCAAAGCCGTATTTATGAATCGCCGAATCAGCGCTGATCAAAACAAACGGCTCCCGCGAGACAGCGTTCACACGCCGGCGTGGCCTGCCGTCCCGTCCCGTCCCTTAACCAAGAGGAGCGCCGATTTTAAAGAGAGAAAGACGGCCGGCAAGGAGACGAGGAGAGCGCACGAGTCGAGCGGGCCACAAAGAAGCCAGCCAGCGGGCGCCGAGTGAATCATGGTTCTCGAGCGCGCCGCTCGCACCACCATGCGGCTGGTGGTGGTGGTAAATAAAAAAAAAAAGAAAAAGGCCGACCGAGATAGAAACAGCGATAACGCGTGTCGGGCGACGCACTACTGGCATGTTCCTGTCGACATGGTCCCCCTTTCCCACGCCATGTCATTATTCTCCTTGCCCTCTAGAACCTCGTTGTTATTCACGTATATATAGCTTTCCGTTCTTCTAGCTTTCAAGTTTTGCTTCGCTATCGTTACACTTTCGACCTGTATTGTTTACTGCAGTGCTCACGCTGCGATATGTTTTGCATGTTCCCTAAATTCTTTTTTATATTATTTTTTTTTTTTGCACTGTACAGTAACCGCTCTCCGAGACGCCTTATTGGAAGGCTGTCGATTTGCCGTGACCGCCTTCAGTTCTTGAATATGCGTCTGCGTCTAAGTGCACGGACGTTTTAGCATTCCTTCCTAATGCGGTCAAAATATCCAGGTGTGACACTGGCAACCTTGTTCTCTGTAGCAAAACACCGTAGAATGTGCGTACCGACTCAGCGCTGTCCAGCATTCACAACATCTTTCTTTTCATACATTTGCTTTTAGTTTCCCGTGCATCACTGTCTCTGGCGGAAGAGGCGCAAGATCTGCTTTTTAAAGTTGTACTAAAGGAATCGTTTACATCTGTCTGATTTTGTCGCATTGAATTCATGAAACAGCATTTTCTTATGTCAGCTATTCCGTTTCTTCTTTAATTTTCAGCTGTTATGAAATAAAAAAATGCCTCCAATATTATGAGAAAAGACGAGGGGTCTGCCAAGCTGTCAATGTTGATTATACGACCCCGAAAACTAAAATGAAGAAAGTTTGCCGTTACACCTATAGATGAAAAATGTGGATCTAAGAGTTTTTTAGCATAACTGCTTATTTCCGACAGTAAGCGAGATTTACATATATATTCAAGATGCACCGTATTTTTTCCCGGTTGCAAGAATACAGAAGACAATTTGTGAGCCTCGCGTATTAGCGATGAAAAACAAGAAAATGACTCACTGACCTGCAGGTCTACTCTCATTAATAAAAGCAAGTGATTCTTAATTTTGCATTTTATACTTATTTTTTTTCTCTCTCTCTCCTGCCAGTCCTCTTGCCAGTTTAAACCCTGTTGTCGCTACTGAGCGGTGTAGGTTAATTAAACAGCGTGCCTCTCGCTTTTTCTTTCGCTACATCGTCTTCCCACGCCAGCCACCCGCCACGGTGTCTTAGCGGCTATGGTGTTGCGTTGCTAAGCTCGAGGTCGCGGGATCAACTCCCGGCCGCGGCAGCCGCATTTCGATAGAGGAGAGATGCAAGAACGTTCGTGTCCCGCGCACTGGGGGCACGTTAAAGATCTTCTGGTGGTCAAAATTAATCCTGAGTCCCCCACTACAGCGTGCCTCATAATCAAATCGTGGGTCAAATCAAACCCCAGAATTCCATTAATTCCCACACCAGCCCTGAGCAGTTGCTTCGTTATGTATCCGCGTCTACTTTCCCTACAGCCACAAACAAGCCCAGATACAGAAGCGGTTGCTCATCAACTGTTTTCCTTTTCTCTGCGTTCGGCATTCGTTGAGGGCCATAAAAGTGCCGCCTTTCCAAGTTTTCGCCGACCAGCCGAGAGCGCACCACCAAAGCACACCTCTCGTCACAGAGTCCCTTTTTTTTTTTTTTTTCTAACCTTCGAACCCCCTTCCGCCGCCTACATGAGCATGATTGGTACGATGCATATGGTACGACACGATTGCGTACGCGCGGTGCGCGTGCGTTTATATCCCGTATATATATATATATATATGAGCTCTCCAGCCACGTCCAGAGAACGCCTATAGATTGAAAGCGTACACGAACGACACGCCAAGTGGCGGCAGCGGATCCTGGACACCCACCCCATGAGCCATGCAAACCCTTTTTGCGGCGGTGTATTGGTGCAGGATCCCGACGGGACGCGTTGCAATCACCGACGGGAAACTCGTAAAAAAGTTGCAGTTTGCGCGCCGCTCGCGTTTGCTGTGCCATCCGTATTGAATCCTGCGATGTGATAGCGCAAGCCTGCTGCGAACACGTTACGGACGTAAGCATCGAGAGATGGTGACGCCCTCCAAATGTGCTGCCTTCGTCCGGCTCGCCTTTTACGGTTACGTCGTAGCGTGCCAACGCGTGCCAGTGGATGTATCGGTAGCGAGTGTACCTCCTCTCGTCGTTTCAGTTGCTCCTGTGACGAAACTAGCGCCCTGAAGACGCTCCGCGCTATGGTGTGGTGCTGTGTGTCCGGATATGGGCCAATAATTCTCTAGTAGCACCGAACGCTGAGGCATACTATAGAGGCAGTTAAAAGACGTGAGCAATTAAAGCCACTTAGGCGAGTTACTATCGAAACACCGCAGATAGAGTGAATCTATAGATTCTCAACTTCCGACAACTGTTCTTATTTCGTTTGAAGTTCTGACTGAACCAAACACAACGATGATTCATCCCGTAGTATTACATGCTTAATCTAATCAAGTTATATGATAGCAATGTTGAGTTAAAGCACTGGTATCGAGTGATATATTTTTTTCTTTATTGTGTTAGGATCTTAATTTTTGAAAACGTCTTTATTGTGTTTTATTGCAATAGCAATTATATGGGCACTCCAGGCGCATTTCTGCCGTTACGGTCGCCGTATAAAGTATACGGGTTCCGTATAAAGTACACGGGCGATAATATCGTCGCCGCGCATCGTACACTCTATGTGCAAGTGAAAGCGTGCGAGGGGGACCCGGCGATCGCGGCTCAGTCTCCCGCACGCAAGCGAACGAAGCGGGACTGAAGCGCACTGTCTTCCAGTCGAGGGAGGGGAAGGAGGGGGTGGGGGCACGTTTTACTCCGCGCCGCCCGAGCGACCGCGCGCGCCCGCCGGGCAGCAAGGGTGCGGGGGGACGGTAGGGATGGGGAGGCCGCGTACTACGCAGCGCGCTCCTGCTCGGGCGGCTACATCTTGACAGCCATCTTCGGCGGGAGCAGAGTCCTTCCTCCCAGCGCTGTGTTTTCGCGGCTTAGTTCGCATTTATGCGAGCGGCAGGACGAAGGTCAATTTGTTCGCTGCTGCTGCTGCGCTTACTCACTACAGCGTTTTGACAGCGAGTTTCCGCGGTCATCGGGTGAGATGCGTTCATGTTTACTTGTGCGCGCGTGACACCATGCTTGTTAATTTAGTTAGTATGCCTACTGTTTACACGTCGATACGGTCGATAAACTACTATCCTTACTTCGTATAGCTGTCCACTAGTTTGCTATCGGAATCGATGCTTCGCCTTTCGGCCGAAACTGTGACTTTTTTTAACGAATAGTGCCACTCTAGTCTATTCCGCTTGCTGTGCCTAAGTAGACGTTCAACTTTGCTGATGTGATTGATTTTGATTACGTCTTTGCGTATTTAGGCAATATAGGGCAAAAATATGCGAAAGAAAATTGCTTCTTCTTCGGCGAACTGGTATCAGTGCAGAAATTTAACACCGAGCAACAAACAATGCAGCTGGGGAGACATCAGTGTGACCAATCTATAGCTGCGATTTCCACATAAGCAAAAGATAACTGACTGTAATAAGCTTATTCTGCCGGCTAAGAGAACGCAAGTGACTAAATAGACATCTTTGAGATGAGTATGTGCGTGCTAATTCAGTTTCAATTTGGCGCAGCTCAGTCAAGCTTACAGAATGCGGTTTCTTTCATCCAAAACGGGGGCGTCACTGACGCGCCACGTTAGCCCCCTTCGAATAACATTGGCCGCAAGTACCAGATTCTAGGCCGAGCAAAATTCAGGTTTCAAATCGTCGCAGACATATATCGCCCGGTAAAAAAAGGCAGTGGTCGCCCCAATCCCGCACGCCCCCGTCGGACCCGCCCGGCTGACTAACGGTCCAAAGGCCGGGCCAAGAGAAAGAACAGGTCGGAGGAAGCAAAGAAGAGAAAGTAGGAAGTGTCCACCACCCAAGTCTAAGCAGTCCCGGAAGCGATTGGTTTCCATTCATCTTCCTTTTTTCCCAATTTTCGCCTCTCACGTTCCCTTTTTTTTTTACATTCCCCTTGGTTTCCCACCGGCGTCGAAACTGCCCGCCGCATTACGGCCCTTCTCACCTCACTGCTTATATTTTCTTGCTCGTTCTCGCTCCCCTTTTTCTTTCTTAGCTCCCCCGCGTTTCCTTCTTGCTTTTATTTTAATAAAAGTTCACCGAGCGTGGAGGCATATACACGGCATAGAGTGCGTTAATAACAATTAGCCGGGTGACCGCCGCACACACACGCCACGCGAAAAAAAAAAAAAGAGGGGAGGCGTAGCTGTACGTTGTATCTCCTCTTCGTATTTCTTTCGCGGGCCACTTCCTTTCCTGTCACCCCTGTTCCCCGCCTCCCCTCTTCGCTCCCCCATCGGGAAGCCATTCCGGGCTTTCACGGCGTTTAACACGGCAGCCCGCGCGCGGGCGCGCACTTTCCTGTATTTCTCATCACCCCTCCTTCTTATCTCTGGCGAGATCCTTCTTCGTCGCATATCTCGCGTTCCCCGTTCGCGCGGCCCCCCTTCGTCCTCCTCGCTGCTTTGGCGAGAGCCTTGGCCAGCCTACATTTCATCTTTTGCCGCTCGTTTCCCACTCGCCGGTGCTAATTAGGAACGCGCGCGCGCGACGCGCCAACAACCCAAAGATGGGGAGAGCCTCCACGCGCTCGAAACCCCGGTCCCTGGCGTCCCCAGACATCCCCAAATTCTCTCTTCCCCTTCTTTCTAACCTTTCCTTCCCATTCGGCTGGCTATATTTGTTTCCTACCTTTTCTTTTCTTTGTTTCGTTTCTTCTTGTCACTCTAGCGAATTTGCTGCTTCTTATCGCTTCCGCTATTGCTGGTGGTTTAGTCACTGTTGTCAAACTTTCCTTTTTTTTCACACTTTTCTTCCACTGCTCGCGTTTTCCCAGCCTCCACGTGTTATTTTTCGGTAACGTCGCCCTCATACGCCAGAATTTTAGTATTATAAATTTTGTCTCACCCCTGTACGAGCTACCCTTATTCTTCTTTCGTGTTCGTTGCATCTTAGGCGTTGTATCTTTTTCCTTCTTTTGTCATTCTATCTAGCCCCGGAGAAGTTCCTTCGGGACCTGTAAGAATCTCTGTAATCTTTTTTTTTTCTTTTCTTTCCTGTCGACGCCTCGTTCTCTTTTTTTTCTACTGAGCTTATTTTTCTTGCTTTTGTTTTGCACCACTGTTTTCCCTTCTTTTTCTATTATTTCGCGCAAAGCGCCACAGGCTTTGTTCCGTCATGCATACGTTTTTTTTTTACCAGACGACCACAGCGCCAATCTCTCCTTCTTCTTCTCGCTTCATTTTTCCTTAAGTGCAACTCCTTCTATTTAATGCTCCCTAATTTTCCCTCTTTCCCCAACTCATCGTCCGACTCACCACGCGAAACGCTTTCTCTATTTAGACTAGTCCGTCTCTCTCTATTTTTCTTTCTTTTCCTTTCTTTTCTCTTCTGTTCCTCTGATCCATAGTCCGCTCACACCTCTCCTTCATTTCTTTCCATTCTCACTGATGAAGAAGCGTTAGTGAGGAACAAAGCCGTCGTAATTTCTCAATTTCTCTTTAATATCGTACTTCTCCTGTTCCTCCTTTTTTTTTCTCTCTCTCTCTCCTTTTTTTCTCACTCAGTGTATCACATTTTCTGCGCCTACTTCGTCAGTTTTTCGTCGCTTCCTCCAGCAGTTCAAGGCCCTACTTCTCGCGAGCCGAGTACACACCCTGCGGTGGTTAATTTTTTTTTTCGAAAAAGAATAATAAAGACGGAGGATGGTCCACAAAAAACTCACACCCGGCAGTCGCACAGCCGAGCCCGCACGCCTTCTCTATTACGACTAGGGTGGCACGGCGACGTTCCAGCAAAACGTCGTCGCCTGCAGCAGCCGCCAACGTTATTCCCTGGAGGTATCCCGCCGCACTGAAGCCGCAAAACATTGGCCGAGCACAATTTCGCTCCGCTGCCATCCAGCGGGATGACAAATTTTTAATGATTTCGGGACCGCGTAAGGAAAAGGAAAACCAGCGGCTAGAGACAAAGAGAGTGGGGGAGGGCATGATTAACGCGCTTGGCGAGCGAAACAAAAAGTTGGACGAACGACCCCGGGCGCGACGAGTCTTCGAAACAAACGTGGTATACGATGAAAAGCGCGCGAGTCAGTCAAGAGGAGGCGCGCCGATAATAGGCAGCAGAAGCGGTCGCTTTCGAAAAACGAAGCTTCAGCTCGGTGACGAAATTGCCCGCGTTTCATGCGAAGGAGCGGTGTGTAAAATAGGGGATAATTTAATTAACTAAGCGGCGCTATGTACAAAAGGGAAGCGACCAATAGAGTGGTTAGCAGCACTTTTTTTTTCTTTCACCTTGTATATTTTATGTTTCATGTGCACGAGGATTTCTTAAATATGCGGCCAACTTTTATGCCCTGTGGGTGTGCATAGTTGACAGCAGAATAAGAGGCGGTAGAATGGGACTTCGCAGAAAACTAGCAAATGCTGACGAAAAAGCACTATTAATTTATTTTATTTATTTTATTTACGCCTTTTTTTATATACAAGAGAAAGAAGCTGGCGATCCGAGATTAGGAAGCACTTAAAAAACGAATGTTCGAGTCAGAAATGAAGTGAGGGTTGATAGAGGAGAAAATAGCCAGGTCTGGCGGTACAAATAAGCGAATCGCAGAGAATATAGAAGAAGGAGAAAAAAGACACTTCGCAGTCAGGAGGTGACGATAAATAAGCTGTAAAATATTATATCATGAACAGTTCTTAAGTTTTTCAAGTATTATAACCAAGGCAATTAGAAATTAATGCAGTATATCGCAAGCAAAACCAGGATAATGTTGAAAAAGTTTAACAAAACACGTCTTCTGACTAGGACGAGCTTCAACTTGACTTAGACAAGCAGTGTCTTGTACCGACATGCCTCTGAACTAACCATGAGCTGGTACACATAATGCAACTAACTTGAGTTCGTTACCTAACTACTAGCGGGAAATGAATTCATCCTCGAACTTTATCGGGAAAGAAATGCCAAGAAAGCTTCACTTTTAGGAAGCAAATGAAAAACGAGAACTCAAAAGCCAGCTTTATGTTCGGCTTTGTTACTCACATACTCATATTGAGGCAATGCACGCTTTACAGGACACCTTTCTGTTGTGGTGGTGGTTGCGCAGTAAACCACGCGCATACGGGGTGGGCACGTAACTTGTTTTTGTTTCATGCGGTTTTAGTAAGTGGCCTCGTTTGACCGATTTCAAAGACGTGTCACGTCAAAAATAAATAAATAAATAAAAGTCAGTCCATCGCAGAAGAAGCAATGCAATGTTCAGGAAGGCCTCATCAGTTGGGTTTTTGTCTTCGCGAACTCGTTTTGAATAGAGAGAGAGAGAAAGAACTTTATTTTCAGTTTGAATAGAAACATTGAAGATTTCTATTTCATTTTGTTGTTGTTTTTTTGTTGTTTTTTTTTGCAATTTCGCAGGTTATTCTCACTACTCGGAATGATTCTCGCTCTGGTTGCCAGTGTCATTGGTAAATTTCTGTCCTTTCTGTCTTTATATTCTTATTTCTTTCTTTTTTTTTTCGAAAGTCACCTCAGCATGTCTAGCGCCCCTGTTAACGATAAAGTTATTGTTTAAAGTAATTATGTTCAGGCATTGCTTTCTGTTGTACTACCCCACACAAACAATAACGCGAACAAAAATAATAAAAATAAATAAAATGCCAGTGACTTAATGATGTATTTCAAATAAAGATGCAATTTAGCCTTCCCCTATAGAGCACAGTGTGCAGCGCTTTAAAACTCTAACCAAGCATACTATCTAACAGCATTTTGGTTAGGGCCAATTGGTGCTAGCTTATACTTGTGTTATTTATCATAAGAGCGGCGAAACACCAAAATACAAATGAAAAACACAAACACACCCGACAGAGCGCACAGGAGGAAGAACACCGTACAGTGTGTTCGTGTTAATTCTATACCTCTGTGTTACCTCGTTTTCGCGACAAAAACATCAACCTCCTCCATACTAATCTGATCTCCTATTTTAAGCGAAATAGTCTTAATTTGATGTCTGATTTGATTCGTTGTATTGATGACTCGTTTGTCAGCGATAGTATTGTGCGAGTTGCCTTAAAATGGTACTGACTCATAGTATAAAATGTTCGCGGTGTGTGATCGTTGCCGCAGCTGTTATTACTACACAAATGCCAAAAATGCCGGGACAAGCACAACCGCCCTGCAATTATACGAACGTACAGATTTATGGTGGCGAGGAAACCACGAAGAAAGTTTTACATATAGTTACCTATAGAACAGTATCCGCCAGCAACCTCGAATACATTTTTATGCGTAGAAGACCGTTTACTGGTTCTGTTGAAATTTTCATCAGATTTCTTTTTTCGCTGCAGTGGCTTCGGTGGCTTCGAACGGGAGTCCACTTGTGAAAGAGGAGCAAGCCTTAAGCATTGCAGAGTCACCCTCCGTCGGCGAGAAAAAATCACAGCAACTCGAAGACTTGCCTCTGTATCAGCCGACAGTTGCAGACCCACTTGAGCTGATCAAGCATCCGCCAACGACAGTTGCAGCTCCGTACATTGACCCTGTTTATATAAACAACGAGTATAGAAAGGTGTACAAAGTACGAGGAGACTACGATATCAGAATGAGGGACATTAATAAACGAGCCAAGGAAAGAAAAAAACTCGACGTCCCAGATAAAAGTTTGCCTGGCGAAGGCGCGACAGACTCGACGAATTCAACTGCGTCGAATGGTGATAAGGATTCTCGTCTTCCGACGCGCCGTATTCCCGGCTTAAAGCGACCTCACAATAGGGATCGATCTGACGCACGTCGCAGGAACATCCCGAGGCCATCATTGGAGCCGGATCGTCGCCACCATAGGCAAGATCCTGGTTATGAGCCAGAGCCGGAGCCACTTCCAAGGACACCATCGAGGAGGCCCGTGTGGCAACCGGACGACAATGGTGCGCCGAGAAGCGCACGGCGAGGTACACGGGTGCCCAACAGACGCGGAGGAAGCGCCGGTCACATGACCAGACCCTCCAGGCCCGCTGAAACGTGGCCCCCATTCTCGACCGAACTCAAACACTGGAGTGAGGATTGTGTCTGAGCCGGGTGCGAGGCCCAAGCAAGCACCGCTTCCAAAGCAGGAGACGCCATCATTGCTGCCGCGAGAGACGTCTGAGGGAGCAGGCACACAAAAAGGAACGGATGTCAAGGACGATCCGATATCTCTGCACATGACGGAAGCGTTTGCCGAAGAACCGCTGTTGCCTTACGATAAAGTTGTAGATGAAGACACCACGGAAGCGGTAGATGTGAGCCGACTCGTTGAGGAGAGTGCCTTCGACTTCAGGCTGCGCGAACTCGAGAAGCAGCAAGAGCTGGCCGAAGCGAAAATGCCTTTGGACGATGGCGACGAGCCGGATCCGAGCTTAAGTCCTGTAGAAGAATATTCGAAAGAAGAACGCGACGAAGAAAACAATGTGAGCCTGATCGCGCAACAACCGCTAATTACTTCACCCCTGGCGCCCCAGAAGCCAAGCGCTGCAGCCGAGGGTGATCAGATAGTGGAAATCGAGGACTTGGGCTTCGAGCTCGCACCAAAAAAGAACGCCTCTTCGTCCCAGGGACGGCTGTTGGTACCCATCGTGGATGATTCCTTCGAGACGGACGAACTTGCGAACGCTACAGTGAACGCGACCATAGAGACTACACTAGATATAGGAGACAATGTTATGGACAAGGAACTCGCCAACCTCACTATGACGGATGCCAAGATGAAGCGCCGTAAATACTCTATCGCATCGCGCATTCGGCTTGCGAACGAAACACTTTACAAAGAGCGGCTGAATACCACAAGTTCGTCGGGCGCAAGACTCACCGGTCAGTCTGGGGAGTCAAACCTGCAAGCGGAAAATCGGAACACCTCCAACAAATTAATGTCTAGCTCTGTTGTACAAGTTCGGTCTGGCAAAAGCAGAAACAGTCGCCGAGGCATGACCAAGGTGAAGTCCGCGAACGATACTCTAAAGGTCAGCAGCACGAATGGCACAGACGCAAACAGGCCGGTAGTAACTACAATTGCACCGAAAGTAATTCAAGGTGTAGGCACCACAAAGCTTGTGGTGACAAACGGTACCCGAAAATTGAGGAGAAAGAAAGTCGTGAGCGCTAATAGGACAGTGCTCACTACAATGCCTCCAACAAGAATTCGAGATGTCGGCGCTAAAAAGCTTATGATGGCGAATCGTACCAATAAAGTCAGGCGAGAGAAGATTAAATGCGGAAACCGGACAGGACTCACTACAATGCCTCCATTAGAACTTCAAAGCGTAGGAACGACAAAGTTTAAGCTGGAGAACAATTTTCGCAAAGTCGCAAGAAAGAATGTCCACTAATGAAAATAGCACACAGGTAGGTACACTGTCCCCAGTCGAAGCTCATGTGGCAGGAAGAAGGAAAGAACGCGACAATTCAAACACCACTTCGTTATCACGGATTGCGAGGAGAGGCAAGAGCAGCAGAAAAGTGTGGGGAACGCGAGCTACTACGCCGAAAAATAAGGTCATCGTACTTCCCAACGAAACAACGTTTTCACGGAGTGATAATTACTCTGACCTAGTGATCGAAACAGAAGGCAACTATTCGAGCAACTGCACGATGATTCTGCCCAAAAATCACCCGCCCCTTACGCATCAAGCTGACGCCATCGACCTGATCTCGCAATGGAAATATTTCGAAGATAAGGTGCAACCCCGGCTGCCAAACGAGACGACCGCTCCGCAAGAACTGCGCAATACTGTTACTACACTTCGAAATTACATTATACGCAACAGTCTTCCCCGCTGGAGCATCGATTCTGACTACTTTCGAAAAGCCGGAGTCCTGACTGGTCTGTTTCCCCAGTCAAAAATGGGAATCCCCGTCAATTTCCTCTTTTACTCTTGCAACAGCTCCATAACTCCGATCACGCTGCAGAATGACGCGAAATCTCTTCAAGCTGTTTCCCTTGGCCCAGACAGCAAGCTCCAAGTAATCTGCCACGACTTTGGACAGGGCGCCTCGGAGCGCTGGGTGAAACAACTCAAGGATGCTATTTTGAAAGAGGTGAGTGCCGTGAGTATGCGTAGAATCCTTCAGTATCGCCAATTACTGTCAAGCGAAAGCGCGTTTTTGAGGCTTAGAGACACTCTCGCGTCCCCCAGAAATGCGGCCCACATGGCCCGAGAGATCCCTGGCGCCCTCACTCGGTGGGCGTTAGCTCGGTGCTGCGTAACTTAATGGGCACGGGAGTTAAACAAATATATGCTCTATTAAAAAACGTGTTTACCAATTAAGATTTTATTGATATGTCAAGAAGTACCTGTTGAGAAAATTATTCGTAAAGTTTTAGACCCATTCTGACCATGTCCGTCCTTTCCGGTGTTTCGATCCTCCGCAATAATTGGGTGAATTCTATTGCGTCAGTATCCCGTCTTCTGCTTCACAGAGGTCCACAGCCATTACTGACAGATTCATTTGGACAGTAAATCAGAGTAACGCAAACAATGTCACACGTTCAATTATGACTGCCCAAGCATCGTGGGTGTTGTAGACGTGTTGTGCAGTGCCAGGCTGCCTCTTGTCCCACGCAGTTGGGTTCCAATGTCGACCGGAAAGGAAAAGACTGAAACAAAAAAAAAGAAAAACAGAAAAAGAAAAAGAAAAAAGCTTCTGCTCGGTTTATAAGTGCTCTCTGGGCCTTTAAAAAAAGGCATACACTTTTATGCCTCCTCCTCCCGAAAGACTTATGTGAGATCTACGACAGAAGTCAGGTAACCACAGGCACACATATATTAGAGAGAAATATTAATAGAGGACTAATCAACACTTTTTTTTTCAGCTGCAAAACAATTGCTCCACTGTTTTCACGGAGCAACATAGGACATTTAGTTGTATATACTATAATCGTAAACTTTAATCGCATGTCCTTAATTATTATTCTTTTTTTTTACACCTTTCATAAATATTTAGTTACTTTCCTACTACTAACACAAAATAGCATGTCAGAGTTACACGCAAGCCGCAAAACGCATCTGCCTTTATAAAAGCAGGCTATCTCTCTATCTCTCTCTCGCTCTCTCTCTCTCTCGCCTCGTTGACTGTTTGCTGCTTCTGTGATTCTTACAGTGAAGGAATTGTTGCGACTAGATGCGGTAAAGAATGTCCGTTCCAAACAACCACTCGAAAATATCAGCAAAAACTTAAGAATCAATAAAGCTAGCTCAATAACATTTCAAGGTGTTGGTCATTTAAAAATAAATGCCTGGTCGAAGTGCGAAGTGTGTGAAGTAATTGCACTATGCAAGTCTACAAAAGTTATAAGGACTGCGCTTTGAAGCTGTACGGTGTGTTCAGCAGGGCTCATCGTTTAAGAACTACCGGTAGTGCCGACAGGGAGCTTGATAATAGTATAATGTAAAACATTCTGCGGAGATTTCATCGTAATGTTCTTCAAGGGCGCCGTAGAAAATTACCCATTTAAGCTAATTGGGTTGTTGTTCGCGCTTGACGAAGAACTAAAACGTATTGCTAACTACTAAGCACATCGAGAAGCCACTTCGTGTAAAGTGCACATTTAGAGTAGCATAATAGATAAGTTTCAAAGTTGTAGGCGCATTGAGGCACGGTAGGTAATTTCTAATATTTCCGTCAGAGTCTTCCAAACGTTCGTTTATAAATACGAGCAGTGAATTAAATTTCAGGAATGCTAGCGTATGAGAACAGCTCAGCATTTTGGCTTCAAACCTTGCGCACCTATTCGGGTGACCCTCTGCGCTCATCACCATTTGCTCAGCATGACGTTCTACGTTCAGCAATGTCAATTTGAGAGTGTTAATTGAATGCGATCACGCATTCAACGCCGCCGCCGCCGCCGCCGCCGCAACAGCCGTGGTTTGGCGCGACCCGCAGAGGTGGTGAGGAGGGTGAAGGAGCGCTGCAAAAAATAAATTCAAGTTCCACAGGAACAAGAAACGCAGTCAATTAGAGTGGTGATGTGGGCTGTTGATTGTTCATCTTGGAACGACGAAGTTGTAACGCGGACAGGGAACAAGGACACGTGAAGGCACAAAAGAATAGACACACGTAGCACTACTAGCAACAACCGTGCAGTACTAGCGCTAGTACTTGTTGCTAGTATAGTGCTACGTGTGTCTATTCTTTTGTGCCTTCACGTGTCCTTGTTCCCTGTCCGCGCTACAGCTCACTCGTTTGAAGAACCAGAAACGCCTTCTTGTGCGGAAGGTGCTCGCGCCGAACACCACGAACTCCTTGCTTGTTTTTCTTTTCTTTTTTTTTCTAGTTTTTTTTTTTTTTCGCTTGGGTTCCCACGTGACATAACTAAGAATGAAATTAAATATAAGCATCTAACGCTGCTTTGTTTGAACTTCGGATGTGATTCTTCTCTCTTCTTCTTCTTCTTCTTCTTCTTCTTCTACTACTACTAGAGCACTGCACGGGCTCTACTACTACTACTACTACTACTACTACTATACTACTACTACTACTACTACTACGGGTACTACTACTACTACTACTACTACTACTACTACTACTACTACTAACTACTACTACTACTACTACTACTACTACTACTACTACTACTACTACTACTACTACTACTACTACTACTACTACTACTACTACTACTACTACTACTACTACTACTACGTGTACTACTACTACTACTACTACTACTACTACTACTACTACTACTACTACTACTACTACTACTACTACTACTACTACTACTACTACTACTACTACTACTACTACTACTACTACTACTACTACTACTACTACTACTACTACTAACTACTACTACTACTACTACTACTACTACTACTACTACTACTACTACTACTACTACTACGAGCCGGGCTCGGGCCGGGCTACTACTACTACTACTACTACTACTACTAGGGTGGCGGGTCGGGCCGGGCGGGTACTACGTAGATACTACTACTACTCCGGGCCCGGGCCGGGCCCGGGTCTCGCCACTACTACTACTACTACTACTACTACTACTACTACTACTACTACTGACTACTACTACCAATGTACTACTACTACTACTACTACTACTACTACTACTACACTACTACTACTACTACTACTACTACTACTACTACTACTACTACCGGGCGGGCCGGGCCTACTACTACTACTACTACTACTACTACTACTACTACTACTACTACTACTACTACTACTACTACTACTACTACTACTACTACTACTACTACTACTACTACTACTACTACTACTACTACTACTACTACTACTACTACTACTACTACTACTACTACTACACTACTACTACTACTACTACTACTACTACGTGCAGTACTACTACTACTACTACTACTACTACTACTACTACTACTACTACTACTACTACTACTACTACTACTACTACTACTACTACTACTACTACTACTACTACTACTACTACTACTACTACTACTATACTACTACTACTACTACTACTACTACTACTACTACTACTACTACTTTCATGGAACCTACCACTGCGGGCTGGGCCAGGAAAGCATGTTCATATGAATTAGTTAGTAAATGTCATTTATAATAGGACGGCTATGTTGCCGACGCTTGTGTGCGGGAACATCGCAGTGGATGTTAAGAGAGGCGGTGCCAACCTATGTTCCTCCAGATTTCTCCAGAACGCGTTAACTATTTTCGCTTCATTGTTTCATTATGGCCCATGCTGCGTTGTTTCTATTGCTAACAAACAAAAATTTATCTTTTGTGTTACACGCGAAGTCATATAGGAATCTGCAACCGAACATTTATAATCACTTACGCACATTTGAAATGTCGTTCTCCTTTACACGGAAGCACCAACCATTCGCTTGACAATTAACGGGACAATTAACAGTTACACGTGCAATTCCACAAGGGGTCCTTAAGATGCTAACCAATCTACGGTGCCTCAATGAATTGTATGGAACCTATTGGCTTTCTTCTTTTTTTTTTCTTTTCAGGCGAAAGCCTTAGGTCGAAAAATCTGATGTCCGGCGTTATGGCACCAGCATTCATGGTGCCACAATGCCACATGGTGCCACCATGTTGTGGTGCCACCGTAGTGCCACCAACAAAGGTCGTGGGTTCGAGTGCCTTAATTAACTCTACCTTAATTAAGATTGAGTTAAGATTAAATTAGGGCACAGTTAATTAAGATAGAGTTAATTAAGGCACTCGAACCCACGACCTTTGGTGTTACTTGAGGCAAAGTTAAGTAAGGCACAGTTAATTAAGATAGAGTTAATTAAGTCACTCGAACCCACTACGTTTGGTGGGAGTCAAACCCACGACCTCTGGTGGTATTTAAGGCGCAGTTAATTAAGGCACTCGGACCCACGACCTTTGGTGGGGGAAAACAAGTAAAAGGAAGTAACAACGCATTCGAATAAAAATGTCAAGTAATTTAATTATTAACGTGCAAGCCTTTATCCTCTTTAGCTTATGCTAATGTGACTGTCAACTTTTTCTCCTTTTTTTTTGTGTGTGGGGGGGGGGGGGGGGGGGCTAGGGCGGGGTAGTTTGTTAACGAATAGGCCGCGCGCTTACACGCAGGGCAAAGATAACCACGTTCTAGTCGTGGGCTGGCGCCAAGCTGCGTCTCGCAACTACTGGACTGCCGTGGCCAACTCGCGACCCGTGGGACGCAAGCTAGCGTGCCTGCTGCGGCGGCTGAGAGACGAGCGAGGCCTGCGGCTGCGCAGCGTGCACCTTGTGGGGCTCGGACTGGGAGCGCACGTGGCCCGATACGCCGCCGTCTCGGTCATCCACAAGCTGTGCGAGAGGGTCGGCCGCGTCACAGGCGAGTTGGGGCGGCCTCGGACGTAAATCGCACAGAGTTACGCAGTCGCATAAAGCGACTCGGTCGCCAACCACTGACCCTTCTTTCATACTCGTTATGGTTTGAAACGTTCATCAGTTAACACACTAAAGTACATTCCGCAGACCTGACCCGTTTCTGTGGTGGCGATAAACGAAAATGCCCAAGTGGCGACTCTGCAGCGTGAAGGCGGAAGTGTGCAAAAAATTAACAGCGTGTCTTCGTGGACGCGAAACGATGGTAAAATTAAAACCAGGATGGTCTCTAACTCGGAGAGTCTCAAACTCGCAAGAGGAAGATAATAAATATTATGCAAGTTACAAACTCCGCTAATTTGGCAAGCGAAGAGCTAGTATTATCAAAACCAAAGCAAGCTAGTGGCTAGCATTAATTAAAGTTTTCGCTTAAGGCTAACCTCTCCTCATTAACACGGCTCCAGTGCTCCATAGTCAACAAGACTTTTGCAAGCCTATTTTTTTTTCTTTTTCCTTCGTGCATTTCATCTTTATTTTTTAGTGAACCTCGTAATAAGCTGGCGACGTCCTAAGGAATTCAATATTGCTTCACGCTAAATGATCCTGCGAAGCAGCTAAGCAGAAGCAAGTGCATGGACAGGGAACGCTGTTAAACAGAATTGCTTGCAGAAATGCCGTAGTAATAATCACTGGTATTGCAACACAATTGCACAAGAAGCAATAGGCCTCAGGAAATCTCAATTGGGCTCTTTGAAAAAAAAGTGAGCCAACAGGCCTACGTCACTCGCCAAAATTTCTATATATTGCGACAGGATTACGCGACAAGCAATACGTCTTGGAAAAAGAAGTTGTATCCAAGGAAAAACTGAACACACAGACCTCCTGTCACTTTTCATAAAGAGCTGGAATTTGAATACACCTAGTAATAAGGGTTCAGCATTATAAGCACTAAGCTCATTTCTGTCCAAAAGGAAATGACTGTCACATTTAGGATGGCGGTGATGTCCAAGGCGCTGTGACCGGCGTCCAAGGTGACTAGAACGATATGCGTTTTCATGTGCTGTGTCGGACTGGAAGCTGCTATCTTGGAATGAATGTTCTAGGTATGTGATACAGAGGTCGATAAAAACGAAGCTAAGCGCCTATACTGATAAAACAAAACGCTAACATTTACAGTGATCTCAAACAGCGTTCTTAAATACATCGTGCAGTGTCGAGTACAAGTCTTGGACCTGCGGCCACTTGTCGGCGGAGCTCACACTAGTCTTCTCGTTCAAAGTACAAAAGAAAGCACGCTTCCAGGGCAGAAGCGAAGCAAGAAATAAATTTCAAAAGAACTCTACAATAGTCTATTATAGTCTATTGGGATAGCTTGTTTTCATGATGTCTCAATGAAAGAAAGCTTGTCAAAAAAATTAACCATGACTGCAGGCTGGTAAAAAACGAGCTGGAAAAGCTTCTTTTTTCTTTTTAGTAGAAGTAAGCCCAAGCCTTATTTTGATTAATTTTGTTCCTCTTCAGGAAAACAGCTTTGAGTCGCTGTTATAAGTTGAATAGCTGAGCTATATGCAGCCATTCTGCCTTGTATTTCGGCTGCAACTCCAGCGCGTCGCGCGCTGTAACCCTAAATTTCATGAGCCTCGTTCTTCACAAAACGGAGTTACGCTAGAATTGTTCGTAAGAGCAGGTCCCATTGAATCGGGATGTCGGTCATGTTATTAGCGAACGGGGTCGGCATTTACTGCGGAGCAGCTTTGTGAATCTCTCCCGTTGTCTGCAATCGCAAAGCGGATCGTACGTTGGGCAATCGTAACAACATGCGTTGAGCAATTGTGATAGGACATATTAAATTAAACAAGGCCTACTGATCAATGACAAACAATTCTTACAAACGAAAAGCTTTGTCAATTAGACGCCACGTCCTATGACCTGAAAATGAAAACGCACATTTATATACGAGGGTTGTTCAATGAAGACTGAGACTGATGCTCTGAGACCTTTATATCTGAAAATTATTCATCGGCCATTTTTATGCTCCCCGGTAAGTGAAATGCGTGCGTCCAACGGTTCTACCAAGCCTATATAACATGAGGGAAGCCATCTTTATTTGTCTTAACTACGTCTTGTTTTATGTCAAAGCAATGTCCCTTTTTACCGTTCCCCGAAGCCCCGCAACAATCCCCTTACCCGTCCTACAGTCCGGACGTGGCACTCTCCAACTTCTTTTTGTACCTCACATCAGGGTTTCGAATTGAACCGGAACTGAACCGAAGACCGGAGTTGAACCGTTATTTTCAGCTGAACCGGAACCGAATCGCACCGATATGTTTTGCGTAATCTTGGAACGGAACCCAAACTCGAACTTTTTGGAGGAACTGTTCAGTACCGGTTTGACCACCGCTCCTGCCCAGGGTCGCTGTTGCCGAAATTCTACGATAACAGACGACGCCTCTTGCGTCAATTCGGTGCAGCGCGCGGTTTCTTGCCTCGGGAACGGTCGTGTGCTCGCCACAGTGATCTCATTGGATCACTGAATTGTACGCATACACGGCTCAACTGTACACTGTCTGCAGAGTCGGCACACACTCAGTCTATACAGACGGTCACTGACGCTGCGTCATCGTTGACGATACTTCTTGTACTCAAGGCACCAGCTGTGTTCAAGAACAGTACGTGGCGAACTGGTTGCGCTGTCCGATACGCGTGTTGCACTTACACACGATACGCTTGTTGCACACTGTACCTTCAGTGACTCCTGTTACTTCTGCAGCTCAATCGTGGCTTCGTGGAAAATTTTCCACGGCAAAGCGCAAACGGTGACAACTCAGTGAGGATAAAAGGGAGAGCAGTCTTGGTTTCGCAGTGCTCGCCTATTATTTGCAAATTTATGTAAGTGTAGGAGGCACTCTCTACAGTGTTAAGAAGACATTAATTTTGTTGTTTTCGAAGCAGTTTGCACGAGCACTTCTGGATAAAACCAGCATGGAACATGTATTTTAATGGATCGAATGCCAGGAAAAGTTTTATTCGTCCGGGATCTCCACTCAAGACGCTAGAAATGTGATAGCTAAATCTTAAGCACGAAAACAAGACGGAATAAGAGAGACAACTGGACAGGTGTTCAGCACCTGATGAGCACCTGTCCAGTTGTCCCTCTGTTACCGTCTTGTTTTCGCACTTATTTTTTAGCTATGAGCATGCGTGCACAACTAGCCCAGCCATTTATTTTACTAAATATGTCACACGATGTTTACCGAGGTCTGCTCACTGTGCGCACTATACATACTTATCTGCTTTTATACAGCGATGCTGTTAGTGCGACTATGGAAGTGCTCGGAAACGTTATATACTACTACATCTTTCAGCAAGTTTATATTTAGAGAAAATGGGGCTTTAAGACGTTAGGGACGTTAGAAACGTTAGAGGCTAAATGAAACTTGATAAATCCTCGTTTTCTGCCTGTTTAGAGTCCGTATACAAAACGCTTACAAAGTTTCCCCGCTGGCCTGGCACAACCGAAAATGGCAGCAGTTTGATATTCAGAGAAAATATGAGCCATGTTCTGGATGATCATTATAGAAAGTTTAAACTGTGTCTAGGTTACTTACAGCAAGGTTACTTTGTAGTAAATTGCACTCATGCAAGAGTACCAGAGCTTTTCGAGCGTATTATATTAACCACGTTGAAAGTTTCTCCGATGTCCTGTAAGAAGTCGAAGTGCCCCAAAGATATTATTTCGAGGAACAGAGAGGGGGGGGGGGGGGGGGGGGGGGGGGGCATCTAATGGGTGATGTGTGGGCAATGCTTGAAGAGCGGCAGCTGATTACGGGTTTTGGAAATTTTTCTTAAGCAAGTGCTCGAAAGCTTTATACGGCCGTTAGGCGGTATGTTTTCCAGAGAACGTTACACCAAGTTCATATTCGGTGAAAGTAAGGATCGTGTTAGCGGGCACCTGTGGGGAACGTTTCGCGTTTCTGGCTTAATTACCAGTTTTGTAAATAATTACTGAACCTTCGCTTTCTCCGTTTGATGCGTCACACGAGTTTCATAGTAAGTTTTCCCGGTGTCTTCGGTGTACTAAACGAGCCACCTTGTTTATATTTGGTGAATATTGTGTGGGCTAATTACAGCGTTTGTAGTGCACTGCGTATGGAAGCGCTCCAGATAATTATGAGTGTGTTTTACGAACGGCGCAGATTTTAGCAAACTTTTCTGGGAAACTATAATAACTACTGAGTTCAAGAACGTGAGGAAAATTATGCCCCATCGGAATGCGAAGTTAAATATGTGTGAAAGGATGACGGCTTTTGTAGAAATGTTCTTGAGCAAGTACTTGAATCCATTATACGGCCGTTAAACGCTATGTTTCGCAGGGTACCGCAAAAAGTGTACGTCACAATAAGTTTAAATTTATTGAAAATGAGGGGCACGTTAAACGTAATCTCTGACGAAGCTTTAGCCTTTCTGGCCTAATTATGAGAGCTGTAAATAACTACTCAATCCTCGTTTTTTCCTCATTTTCATGTGTTATACGAGGCACGATAAACAAGGACATTACTTGGACACGGTTAAGTTAAGACATTGGAGGCGATTTTTAAAGAGAGATGGCAAAAGATGGCTTCACTCATGTTATCTAGGCTTGGCAGAAACGGTGAGAAACCTGCATTTCACTTACGAGACTGGCCACTCAGTGGAGCGGATTATAAAATTTGACGAAGAGCATGCTTGCATACGATGCAACACCCCGGTACAGGCTGATGGCAGCGATTGCGCCAAAGAGAAAATTACGTGGCAATATCAAGACAAAGGAGTGCGGGCGTCGCTAAAAAGACACACAGTGAAACCACAAAAAAAAGAAAAGAAAAAAACATTGACGACGACACTGGCGGTACGTCCGACTCGATTGTTTAAGGCGCAGACTCACGAATATAAACATGCAGAAACGCTTGCGCAGAATACAGGGGGTAATTTAACGAGATAAGCACCTATCGATGAATGTAATCTCCAAGTCACACAGAGAAAGATACCACGTGTCACTTTGTACGTTTACTATCTTTATTTTCTAACTCGCGTACAAATCGATGCTTGCTCCTGTCAATAATTGTTATCTCCTTTCGCGACAGTTATGTCCTTCACAATACGAGTAAGTTATGATCAGAGCTTGAGTGCCATACCTGTAGCCCATATACTGCAGACACGGGCGTTTTTGCATTTCGCCTCCATCGACCGCATTTCGATGGAGGCGAAATGCAAAAACGTCCGTGTACTTGCATTGTAGTGCACGTTAAAAAACCCCAGGAGGTCAAAATTAATTCGGAGCCCTCCACTATACGGCGTGCCTCCTAATCAGAACTGGTTTTGGCACGTAAAACCCCAGAAAGAAGACTGCAGACACGGAGTGTCGATGGTGTTATCAAGGGGGAAATGGTTCGGTATGGGAAAAGGAAAGGTTGGCGCTATCTTCTGCAGCCCTTGAGGGAGAACGGCTCAGCGCCAGATCCAGCACATGTTAGAACTGCACCCGCGAGTGCATCACGTGGTCTGGACCACGCAGGCTTGGACGTGTCGGCTCCGCTCTTTGAAGAATTCGGAGAGACCTTGAACGCGGCAGTCGCTGAGTACGTAGATCTCATTCACACCAGTGCGGACTTCGTCGGTGGCCTGCGGGGACAGATAGCGGCGACTGGTCACGTGGACTACTACACCTCCGGCGTGTTCTCGCCGAAGAGCTGCATCTTGTCCAGGAAGGGTGAGCAATGTGCGCGCGATAAGATGGCGAGTGAGGGGAGAGCAACACTGGAGCTTAATATACTACTAAAGGGACTGCGTTCGAAAAAATTATGGAACTATGTGAGGAAAATATAGGAACGACAACAAAAGATGTACGAACCCTTATAAGGGATGAGAATGGTAACAGTTTAGAAACGAATGACGCACTGCTGTACCTGAGGAGGGTTATTAGTGATAAATTTCGCAAAAAAAATAAGAAAAGTATTCCCAGCTCAGGCAGATACATCAACAAAGAAGCCGGAGCTTACAAAATTTAACGTAGAAAACAAGAAATTTCTGAAAAATATGTCCAACATAGCACGGCAGCAGGAACGTACGAAATATCAATACAGCTGATCAAGAAGCTGGGTCCGAAGAGCAAATCACAGCTGACTAGCACCATAGAGTGAGCTTTTAAAACAATGACAATTTCAAATGAGTGGCGGGAAAGCAGGGCTAATCTAATCTAAACGGCTACGGAGATAAGATAGGATAACGGATATAAGTTCGTACTGAGGAGTTACATTAACGTCGGTATATAGAATGACACTGCAAGTCGTAAAACTTAGCCTGTCAAAGTGAGTGGAGAAATACGAAATATTAGGGGAACCAAAAAAAAAAAGTATTCAAGCCAGGCTGACGCTTAGAGGACAATATCGTTGTACTATCTCAGTGCACAGAAATGTCAATGATTGATTGTAGACCTTTATGAACAGCGTTCCTAGATGTTCAGGTAGCGTACGACAACGTCGACAGGGATTTGCTGTGCGATATTCTCAAGCACGAGGGCATAAATGTCGACTTCGTAGAGCTGCTTCGGGAGATGCATATCGACAACCAAGTATAAAGAGCCTGGGAACGCCGAATATTCGCAATAATTGTAGAAATATACCGAAAACTGAAGCAAGGTTTCCGTCTGTCTCCCCTGCTGTTCACGCTTTGCATTACGTTTAGCAAATTTGCCGAAGTTCACGCCATATTACGGTTAAGGGAATAGAAAGACTGACTGGAAGACAGTAAATTGGATTTTGATTTATCTTACACCAGTAACGGGCAGCTGGTACAATATAGTGTACCTGGGCTGATGTAGTGGACGACAGAACTGCTACTAGCGAACAATGCAGATGATTTATAGAGGTTCGGGAATACGTGTGGCATGGAAACGACATATATCTTCCTTAATTTAATGCACATAAAAAATTCCGATCGTTAATAAAGAAATTACTCATTATTTTGTATCAATTCAACAGGATTTCATGGTCATTGTCAAGCGACGTTAATACCTGGGTTTTCATCATGACGAAAGAGTCATACGTAAAGGAAAGAAATATCTGCTCAAACACTCACCAGGAACAGCTGCGTAATAAAGAAAAACTGAACGTGGCTATATAATGAAACATGCAAAACTTTGGGATTACAAGAAATATTAAGTAATACGCGGTACTTAGAAAGTAATAATGATGCCAGCTCTAACGTTTGCAAATTTTGTTCTGTGAATCAGAGATGTTGTCGGGTTTGGAAGTTAACCAAAGTTCGGCGTGCCGATTGGCATTAGGTGTCCACGGTAAAAACCACAAATGAGGCAGTGCAGGGGGACCTCTTTTGAATTCAGAGAAGCGCAGACATAATTGGCCACGACGAAATACTCGGGAATATTGATAACATGAAATGGGCAGCTAGCTAGACTGCACAAATATCTGTTCCTCAATAGCGTGGCCGCGGAATGGTGGAGGAGGTCATCAAAGTCGGCAAGCAAGTTGCCGGGTAACTGAAAGTACAAGTATACGCAAACCGGAGTCATCAAAAATAGAGACACAGAGGCGATGAATTGGATGCATATGATAGAAACAAAAAAGCCCACGTAAGTTAACACAGGTAGCAAACATGAAATCAGGAAATCAATTTTGTGCGGTAACACAAAGTGTAGTACCTTGCTTTTTGAGGCCAAAGTTGGCTCTCTGAGGACAAGAACATACAAGAGCAAATATTCGCATCAGGATGAGACGTCTGTTTGCTGCGGAGAAAATCCGAGACAATTCACTGCATTGTAGTGAAATGTACGGATATCCAGCCAGCCAGAACAGTGAGGAATGCGCACCTTGCGGAACCTCTTGGGTGCAAAGCTGATGAGAACGTTAACATGGTTAGGGAGTGGAGAGCAGCAAGTAACGACCAGAGTATTTGTGGAACAAATGCAGGGAATAGATGGGCACGGCTTAGTCGCATGCAAATGTAATTTTACGAGATAATGGAGAGATAGGTAGAATGCTAGGGTCATTAAAATGATCATCATGACCAGCCTATTTTTAGGTCAACTCCAGAACGAAGGCCTCTCCCGGCGATCTCCAATTACCCCTGTCTTGCATTAGCTGATTCCAATTGCTAGATTACGGTACGGTAACACGTAGGCAGCTCCCAGAGGTAAGGCGATCCTTTGTCACCACCCTCATTTAAAGGTGAAGCCATTAACCAGCATCATCATCGTCATCATCGCCACCAGTATGGTTGTTAATCCAATGTGAAAATCATAGAGGGAGGAAAAAGAGAATCAGGAAATCTCAGGTGACACGCTTGAAGCCTAGTCATAAAAAACTGAAAGAAAATTTAATGTGGAATAGGTCTTCACTATGTGATAGGCAAGATATAATTGCTAGCCCCTTCGCGCACAGAGAGTATCGGGGAGAGCCGAGTGGGTAGCATGCGGAGAGCGTGGCACGAGCCGAGTACTAAGCAGGCGCCACTAAATTCTGCAACAAAGCAATGCCTTGAAAGTTTCGACATCGGTGTGCAGGGCCTATTTCCCAAGAACCAACGCGCAAATGGGCTCAGGAGAGGTAGAGGGGTGGCGTCAAAGGACGTTGCTTTGTCTAGGCTAGCTGGCTGACGTCAAGCTCCCTTAAAGTCTTTTTCATTGGTCCAAGATGAGAATGGGCAGTACAGGGACTAGCCTAATCTTCATCCTTTAGGCTTTGAACGACCCAATGGATATTTACGTTAACGTTTCTGAAGCTCCTATTCTTCGTAGCAAAATATTTGCACGGCAACCGTTACTCTCTCCTTCAGCCTCTAATTTGTACGATCCGATAGTTTACAGAACATCACAAACAAAATTTATTGTTTTTAATGTAACAAATGACTATCTATATAGTGAGTGCTACTTACCTCCCATCTAGATTTAGCGGGACGCACACTCAAACGTGCCGCGATTTAGTTATGAGCTGGAAATTACTTATTGATATGAAATAATAATGATTGTGGAACAACTAACTTTTCTAATGAAACGTTGCGAAGCCAGCACTTAGCACAATTGAACCACAGGAAGCAACCGCAACGAGCTTTGTCAAAGAATCCATGTCAAAACGCCGCAGAATCCATGCGCTGCCCATGATTCCCAAGGGGGCTGAATGATTTCAGCGTCGGGTTTCCCTTTTACTCTACGGAGCGAGAACATAAATGTTTCACTGAGCAAGATCGTCAACAGTTCAATCAGTCATATGACAAGGTTCTAAAAGATCAGACAAGAGGGTGTTGGTTGAGAGCACGAGAACGCGGTACTTGCACTGGCCCCCAAGCTGTTCGCTTTAGCGCGTCTGTCAAACGTGCGTCAGCAAAAATACTGAATGCAAAAATGTCATCGAGTCATTGATCGTTCTGCCAGGCCTTCTGTTTCCACTACTCGTGTTTTCAGCTTACTCTAACGCCATAAGCCATGTTCAAACCTCCCAGTTTTGCACTGCACCGTATTCAATCAATCTACTTTTACTATCTGTGAAAGAAACAAGAACGCGTCAAATAAGCATGAAAGAACGCCTGGTTTACTTTCGTGAAACCCGACTCGATGGACTGCGTCCATTGCTCAGCGTGTGTCAGTTCCGTCTGCCCTACTCGTTATGACAAGTTGATAGATGGAAAACGTTCACTCGCGATACGAGCACTTGTGTATACGAACGTAGAGGTAGAGATAAGAGATGGGCTTGGAGGCACGCGTGGTACCATAGTGTCATAGAAAATAAAAACAACTATCTTTCAGCGACTTGCATGGCGTTCGTATAGCGGCAGCGCGGCACATATGGACTGCCGTTCACTCAGTCACTCGTGAAGGAGACAAAAGAATGAGAATCGACGTGTTAGTTAACCAACAATACAGGATCGTCTGTCGTTCACTCGTTCAACAAGAAATGCGACGGACACGCCACCAATCAATCAAGCGAAAACGAATAGCAGTCAGTTCGCTAATCAAATAACGAAGTATAGTTAATATATTCTGTTACTCGCTCACACAGCGATGAAGCCGAACGATCGCGCAACACACGACTCGAGAAACCAAGTAATGTGGCCTATTTTGTCCACCGTGCATCTCTCTCTCTCCCTCTTCTTCCTCCTTGCAGATTTCCGGCGAGACTGCGACCATGCCCAGAGCGCCGAGCTGTTCGTGAAATCTGTACGCGACGGGTGCGGCTACCGGTCCACCTCGTGCGAATTGTGGAGCACCGTTGACACGTGCAGCGGATGCGGCCCGCGTGGCTGCGGGCACATGGGCTTTCGCTCGCCCAGTGCCAATGGAACGGGTCCCCAGTTCCTTCCCATGCGTGTGCCAACACTCTACTGTGAAGACAAGCCCGTGGTCGCTCGCTGAGCAATCCGACCTGAGCGCTAGCACTGTGTATATCTATACTGGCGCAACTTGTCGAACTCTGAGCAGTTAACCTTTGGCCTTTTCGAACCAGACAGAAAGTCTCGTTTGCTCTGTAGCAGCGCGCGCTGGTATTGGGTTGTTGACACGTGTTCGCATTAAAGGGTCAAACCGTTTTGTAATTTTCATCTCTTGCTGTATCACTACTTACAGGTGTCAAAACGACAAGATAGCTTTGTCGCTTAACTATAGTTAGCCCATTGTGAGAAATAACTCAAAGCGCCGTGTCCTGCCTTTTTCCTGGGTCTCTTTCGCTCCACAATAGTATGTTCAGCAAGTGGTGTCGGCGGCATGCCGATGAGGCGTAGCATATTGTCCTGTCAGGGTTACGATCCGGCGTTGAAGCTCTGAAGTCACGATAACTACAAGCTGTATACACGGCCTAAAATAGAACCCACCACCCTGCGGTGGTTCTACCTCGGTGCGCTCGAAAGTCCTGCACTCAGCCCAGTACACGTCAAGGCAACTAGGAACACCTGACGCCACATATTAATTTATCTTTGCTCTCTACGCCCTAAGCGCGTCCTGCAGACCCCAAATAAAGTTCGTCCAGTCCATTCCAGTCTCATGGTGACAAGTGCGCTACTTAAATAAAGGAAGCCGCAACGGAGAACTTCGAATTGGTTTCGACCGTCTGAGGGCTCTTTACTGTTAGGCCCTCCTGAGAGAAAGTATTAAGTAAAGGCAGTGAGGTTAAAAGGCCCCTCACCAGAACACATAGCAAATTTTGGTTATGTGCTGGAAGTTGTTACGTGCCCTCTAAGGAGTGTTCTATCACAACAATTTCTCAAATTAGTTGATTAAGAGCAGAGATAGAAATATTTGAAGTGTCGTGAACACAATATTTCAGGAGGCGAGCGTCGCCACCAACATAGACACTCTCTCCACTTGCCCAATCAAGCCTCCGCAAGCAAAATTTCTTCCCTGCGTTCATTCATACCGGAGCCGGAGGATCGTGTGACGAATACGTGACGGGTCCCGCCATCTTGTTTTTCTTTTCTGTTTCTCTCTCTCTCTCTCTCTCTCGCACGCGTTTTTTCTGAGTGGCCCACTTCCGGTGACGGTCTCCCGCGCGAGCTGTTTGTTGTGTTTGTCTCGTTTTACGCAGCGGACGATTTTTCGCGCTCCGCACGAGAACACCTGATTGGTGGTGTAATTCAGTGCCACAATCACGAGCTCTGAGTCAGGCGCGAGATGATGAAAGAGCATGGTCAAGGCGCTGTAACACGGTATAAAATGAGATAGTGTCGTTCTCTGCGTGCGCGAGTGCATGACGTGGGAACAAGCAGACAAAACTGAAGTACATCTCTTGCAACAGTACGAAGTAAAACAAAAACACGCACACATCCGGTTTGTATGTTTTATTATTTCTCTAAACTTTAATTTGTCTATTGAAGTAACAGATCAACCTAATAACTGATGTTTCCTTGAGTCATTCACAAAGTCACGTGCCACTGTGAGTGACGTCACAGCACGGCTAACTACGTAGGCGCACTTGCGCGATATACGTCGACTCTCTGGCAGCGAGTGCGGCGCTCGCGAGGAGAAGGGCAAACGGCGTTTGGTTTGAAATTTAAGCTCTTTCCGTGGCACGTAGGGATGTAATACTTAGTATACCCGATCGTTAGCGCGCATTGTATGCACTGCGGTTGTCAACTCAAAATGGCCAGACCTGGGGTGGTATTCTGTAAGAGTCTACTGTAAGAGTCTACCCGTTCTGTAAGAGTCTACCTAGTGGACTGTAAATTTCGGCTTTCGCTGATTGGCTGCTGCTTGATGTGCAGGAAGGAGACTGGCTGGCACCTTCCTGCACATCAAGCAGCATCCAATCAGCGGCAGCCGAAATGGACAGTCCACTCTTACAGTAGTAGACTCTTACAGAATACCACCCCTGGTGAGGGGCCTTTTAAGCATGCTGAGTCCGATTGGCTAACCTGCTCTGGGGAAGGAGTGAGGGGACTGATAGATGTTACGGAGGAGGGAAGTTCACACTTTGCACGGACACAGACACAATGAAGCGTTCATCCCTGAAATGCCACCTCCGCTGCCGGGAATCAAACCTGAATCGTTCTGCTCAATCGATTAAAACATAGTCGCTCATCCAGTGTGACGTTGTAAGCCAACGTGAGGGATCCTGCTGGGTCGCGAACTGTAATCGCGAACTATAAATTTGTCATAGAACAAAGGTGACGGAGGCAAGACTGCAATAAACTTCCAATAATTGTCGAATTGATGGGATTTCCTATGGCGGCAAAAGAAGAAGCAGCATAGCAGTAGAGAGCATCGCGCTTCAGAAAACTCCTATCGATATTTTTGCATAGAGGGGCCACGAATGCGATGGAGGCTGAACGCGGCTCCTAATATCGGTGAACTAATCTCCCCTCCAGCTGCATAGGAGGCCTGACAAGTTTATTACGTCAAGCGTACAATCAATACCGACTAATCTCTTTTGCCGTGATTTCACAACTTGCGTCACCTCTGCGTGCGGCCAGACCCATGCTTGTTTAGAGTGCTCATTTAATAGAGTGGGAGGAGTCTATCCAACGATGTAGTGTTGAGAAAAAGTAATACTCTCAGGCCCAGTTCACAAAGCTTATCGTTCGTAAGCGCTGTTTGCCATTGGTCGACCGTTCTTACTCCAGTGTCTTACTCCACTGCCTGTACGTGTGTGTGTATATGTGATGAGGGGTGGGGTGGGGTGGGGGGGGGGGGGGGGAGGTCGTATGCGCAACCTCTGAGGTACACTCGTTTATGTGTGTGTGCGTGCGTGCGTGCGTGCGTGCGTGCGTGCGTGCGTGCGTGCGTGCGTGCGTGTGTGTGTGTGTGTGTGTGTGTGTGTGTGTGTGTGTGTGTGTGTGTGTGTGTGTGTGTGTGTGTGTGTGTGTGTGTGTGTGTGTGTGTGTGTGTGTGTGTGTGTGTGTGTGTGTGTGTGTGTGTGTGCGTGTGTGTGTGTGTGTGTGTGTGTGTGTGTGTGTGTGTGTGTGTGTGTGTGTGTGTGTGTGTGTGTGTGTGTGTGTGTGTGTGTCGTCGAGATTACTGAAAACAAAGTAAAGACACTAGGGGCGTTGCCAAAGAGGTGATAGGGGGTCACACCGGGCACGTGAACCGCTCTCCCACCCCTTGAACATTTCTGTGTACAAGGATGGCCGCCTGTCCAGCCACCCTCTTCTACCTTCCCCCTTCCCCGGTCAAGTGCGTGCCCCCTCCCGTGAACAAAAAAATTCTTGCTACGCCACTATTCTGTCTGTCTGTACCTAATCTCTATCACGCCAACGTTAAAAGATTTATTTTTAATCGAAGAGCGCAATGAAAGGAGTTTGGCACATATTTTTCATTGCACTAGACTTGGGATTGGCCTACATTTTTCTGTTAAGCAGAAAGATAACGGCAGGTGGAAAAGTGCATGAAGCATCCAAACAAATACTAATCACAATAATAAAGCTGATGTTTTTCACACAGGCTGTGTCTGCTATATGTTTGCATACAAGCAGCCCTTGGCTGATATCGAAATCACACTCATTTACCAACGCGTACTCCAACCTTATCGGAATGGCCACAAGTCCATATTGTGAAACTTGCGGGTGCAAAGAGACGATAGCACATCTTCTGTGTGATTGTCGTCGTTTTAGTGCACAAAGAAAAGTCCTCAGAACCACGCTCGACAAGATATACAGCCGTCCCCTTACGGAAGCCAGAATTCTTGGTCCCTGCTCCCAGCCGACGTCGGAACGAACTGCTTTAAAAGTGCTAGTGTGCTTTTTAAAAGAAACAGGACTTATTGAAAAAGTATAGAATGTGAGAACTGATGCGTTCCTTCTTCTTTTTTTTTTATCTACTCTTGTTTTCTAATCTTTTCTGCCCTTACCCCATCCCCCTGTGCAGAGTAGCCAACCGAACACTTGACCTGGTTAACCTCTCTGCCTTTCGCCTCTTATTTTCCTTCCTTCCTTCCTTCACTCATTTTCACGGTACATGTCCTGTTGAATTGCGTAGGTGCCATGCCAAGACGTTCGTTAAAGCTCGTCGACATCGTATCATATTAAGTACGGACTGAATTGTTCCCCATCATCGTTGCGCAATATAGCATTCGTATCACCATTATTCAAGTATGCTATTTTGAATTCGCCATTATCCAGCATAAGTAAATCAACAGCACATCAACAGCATACGTCTAACGGAGATCTCTCATTATTTCTGTCTTGAGCGCCCTGAATAATTGTAGTAACGCTTCATAAGGAGGCGTTAGCTAAATGCAGCACAAGTCTTTGCACCAATGTGCTTCGTGCTGCCTCTCGCTTCAACGCGTACCCGAAACTTGAGATTCTGCGATCTACACTACGTGTGCGGGAAGACAGCGCACACGAAGCCACCAGCCATCTCGGCTCACCTAGTCTGTGTACCCGCCGCATATTGCCTCCTAGATAGGGCGCGCGGGCTACCTATGCGGTCAGAAGCGCCATGCGCAGCCACGGCCGGGCTAGAGAAAACGTGCGCTCACCTGTTCACCTGCTCGCCCTAGTCTCCCGTAGCACGTGTTTGATCACGTTACAGCGCGCTCACTTCCGTTCACCCCCTCTCTTGCGCACGGTTGATCACATCACATGACCTCCAATATTGGCGCCGTCTTCCCAAAATTGGGGAAGACGGCGCCAATACGAATGAATGTGACCTTAAGAAGTGTGGTCCCTATATTTTATTGCGCTAGCATTCTTAGTGTATTTTACGCAATTATCGGGGGCTATCTATCTATGTTTGTATCTAACCATTTTCCTGCCCCCCTGGGTCAATGGGTAGTCCATGATCGATCGGTTAGCGCATCGGGCCGTTGTACTGACGTAACAGGGTTCTAAACCAATCATCGTACCAACTTGGGTCGCTGAGTATGTGCCAATGTGTACATATGTGCCGCTCTTCAAAGTACTTCTTTCACGCCGACATGGGTCACTGTGCTAGTCTTCAATGAACCTCTTTGACGCCAACTTGAGTAACTAGGTAAGTGCCACTGGAAATGCGCTGCTCTACAATGACGTAAATGATTCCTTAAATTTCTCTGATGCTGAGCGAAATCGAACGCACGTCACAAGGGTTCCTCAAGGACAACAACCCTACACATTAGCAGGTTTCACCATAAATGCAATGGGTATTTGTGCGCTTTCAATGAACGCCCTTCACGCCAATGTTTTAGCGAGCTGCGCCATGAACGCACTGGGTGTGCGCCGCTTTTCAATGAACCACTCACCAATTTGGGTCATTGAGTATGTGCCAATGAGTGTGCGGCAAGCGAGGGAACAATTCTCAGCGCTCGCAGGCACCGCCGCACCACGCTACTCGTCACGGAGGCCACGTGCGGACTTCTCGGCGGCGCCACTAGATGACGCCGTGTGTTCTTACTTTTGCATCTTTTGGGGTACATCTGTGAATTAAGACAAGAGAAGCCGGTTCTACTTACAGGTACCAACATTTTGAATACGAGTGATAGGATAAATTAATGCGGAGATTTACACTTCTATGTCTTTCAGATCCCAGGTATCACTTTGGGACTTGTAAATTGATATGATATCTCTACGAAATCAGTCTCCCCGCGATGCTAAATTCCCCGGCCGCGACAGGGTGCGCCACCGGCAAGGCTCACGGACGGTATTTCTACGGTGTGTCGTCCGGTGTTGTCTCATCGCCTGGTTCAGCACGCACTACATATGCTTCGCCTGGTCGATGTACTGGCGTCGAGGCCATGGATCGTGAAATTTTGAAATCGCGACAACCTGCACAGCCTTGGGAAGCGCGCTCTCGCGGCACATGCAACCGGAGAGATGTCGCCGAACGGATTGCATCGGCCAGGTGCGCCACCATCTTTCGTGCAGGTAGGGATCCACCGCAAGACTCACGCGAGGGCCAGGGGAGGTATTCTGTAAGAGTCCACCTAGTGGACATGTCCATTTCGTCTGATGTTGAAGTTCTGATTGGCTGGGCTGGAGTGTGCTTCAGCAGGAGCCAGTCGCCACAGCCAACCAGCACTTCAGCAGCAGACGGAATGGACATGTCCACTAGGTGGACTCTTACAGAATACCTCCTCAGGACTCACCAAGCGAAATGGTACTGTCGCTCTTTGTACAGCGAAGGTGAGTATATTAGACTACTTGACTGAGAGCTTTCGGGTAACATAAATGCGAGATAATTATGGTCTTAGGTGCATGCTAAAGCCAGATCCCAGCAATGCCTTCTTTCACGGAACAGAGAGTGCACCTGGCTCGTGCTCCCCCCCCCCCCCCTCCTCCCGCTTCCTAGAAATTTCTGTGTACAAGAATGTATCTTGCATATATAGCCCCCCTTCCGCACCCCCCCCCCCCCCATCCGTCCCCAGTGAGGTGCGCGCCCCCTCCGCCCCGAAAAATAAGTCTTGTTCACACCACCATATAAGACACAAAATGAAGTCATGCAAAAAACTGAACAGCACACAACTTTGTACTAATTTCAAGCTAATAAATACGCACTAACGTGCTACCCCAGACTACAAACATGGTCAGGATTTTAAATGTACCATTACCCATATATCTCGTGCTAAACGCTAAAGTACAATATCAGTGCGCAACGAGCGAAGAACTACAATGAAAAATTGCGGAATTAGTTACCACACTACACTGTATTTGCTTTTCAGAGTACTAGAACAATATGACATTCGTATGCCCGTATGATAGTATCTTTATTGTATTCGGTGCCGACAAATCCCAGGCACGATCGAATGCACTGGACAATCAGTTAAGGCACTGATATGGCTAAGACAAAGCGCCTTTGCCATTAGGATGAAAAATCTCCATCAGCCTCCTTTCCCACGGCGAACAAGCAAAGTCTCTGCAAAATCGAGAACCGGGAAACCAAGCATAACGGAGATGGTGAAAGAGAGAAAGCAACGAAAAGAAACGGTAAGATGTCAGCGAGACGAGCGTCCGGTTTCCGGTATGCTCAGTTTTCTATGCCAAGCATACGGGAAACGTCAAAAACCGTAGTCGCAACGTGAAACTGTGCGCGAAACCGTAAGTGCTTCCTAAATTACGGGGTGGCCAGCCGGAGAAGCAGCTAATGAAAGTAAGTTATGCAAGTAACTGCTCTATAGGAAATTTAAAATGAAAGTCGCTCTGTCTCTACCCTAAAGATATATGTACAATAAACTGCATGTCTAAAAGTGTCCTCAAAAGTAAAACAACAGAAAAAGTTCTAAAAAAAGAAGTCAAAAAGAAATCTAATCTGAGACGAGGTGTGAGAGTGACGTAAAACCAAAAAACAACAAACCGTGAATGCCGAAAGGCATCCTTCTATAAAACCGCTCCGAATCTTTTACGGGAGCTTAAATTTTTCTTTTTCTTCCTAGGTTCAGTTGACCCCACTCGGCTTCCTCTCTGCGCGTAGGCCGCCATAATTGATAGTGCGATGAAACAAAGCTTGCGCCGTGATCCCGACGCACAGGCAATGACGGCGGATCGGCCGACGAAGAAGCCGTAGGCCAGAGTGCGAGCGAGTGGCGAAAAAAAAATAGGGGGGAGGGGGATGCAGCCTAGTTTCCCGCTGCAATAGAGCAACAACCAAGCAAAAAACACAACCACCTTAAGGCGGCAAGCAAGCACGGTGCAAGCCCGAGCTCGGCGGGAGTCAAACGCCGTCGGCGATGCCGTCGTTCTCCGGCAGCTCCCCTGCGCCCAAGCAGAGCAAGACGAAGCCCCATCGGATCCCTCCAAGCGTTCGCACAAGCGGCGTTAATGTATCAGTGACCCAAAATCTCCGACGCATCTCTCTGTCTCTCAGCCCTTTCTCCTCGCGGGGCTTTCTCAGCTCGCTCGCCCACCCGCTTAACTTTTTTTTTTCTTACCCTGTCGCTTCTTTGCTCGATTAGTGGGCTCTTCTTCGGCGCAAGTGTGAGGACCCGCTTTGGTTTGTTCGGCGCTCAGAAGCGGCGAAAACAAGGAAAAGGGAAAGGGAGGGCGTTCGAGAATATCCCCGGGATATCGGATCTGGAGTGTGCCCTATATAGCGAACGGCAAGCAATCGTCGGCGCCGCTGCTGCCCGCGCTGTAGGTGCAGCCATAAGAGGAGGTAAGGTGGGGGCACAAGAACGCGATAGCCATCGCTAGCGCCGGCCGTCCGTCGCACTCCTTCGTCCATCACGGTGTTCAGCCTTGGTCCTTGTAAGCGACAGCGCCTCGCTAAGCGACGCCTCCGCCCCAAGTATAGAAGCAGCAATCCCTGCTGCCGCCGTCATTGTCTCTGGCTCTGCAGCTGCACTTCGGTCCCGGAGCGATGCGGCGACAACGTAGCGAGTGAGCGTCGCCGTGGGAAAGGAGTGCCTGTATAGTCGCTTTGATGCGACCCGCAGCCTGTCGTTTCCCGAACCCGATCGCCTGGATGATAGGACTTTCTTGGGGTTACAATACAGTACAGTAACAGAAAGAAAAACAGCAAAAAAAAAAAAGAAAAGACGAGGAGGGGTGTATTAGTAATGAACGTCCACTTTAGAAAGCTGTCGTAGCTCATTCACCAACATCGTGAAAAAGGGTACCCTGAATTCGCTGTCATGAGGGAATCGATTTAATTTAGAGCGCAGCTCTTAGGCGCCCGTTCCTGCGTTGAGCGTCGGCGTCCCTCGGCGTAGCCGAGCGAATGAGCACAGCGAAGGATGAAAGAGCGAACATGAAGCGCAGCGCGGGATGAAAGACGGCGATAGCGATGAGAGAGCGAGGAGGAACGCGGAGGAGGAGGGTGCAGAGGAACCATGCACGGTAAGCGGAAAAGGACGGGTATGGCGAAAGCGTGAGAAGAAAAGCGTGGTGCCGCGCAAGACGGGCTCTGAGGCGACGTTGGCTACGAGATGGCGCCAGAGCAGCGCTGCGTCGTCTGCATGGAAACAAAGCCCTGCATTAGCGAAGGTCTGTCTGCGGCGGCTACCGTGAATCGAGCCCACGCGTCACCCACGCGCTGCCTCTCACGATCTCCTGATTAGCGAGGCAGTCGAGCCACACTTCACTGCGTTTGCAACGTGCCCCACGATACAGATTGCCCGCGTCAGACAATATATCGCGACATGAAAACACGTATAGGGCTGCGCTTAAATTTCGCATTAGGTGGTATCGTGGGGCCTGTGCCGCGGCCGAAACGTCAGTAAGGTCGCGTTATTTTTTTCCTATGCATGCGTCTAGACTATCAACTATATACAGGGTGACCACTTTTAAGTTTTACGGAATGTTTAAAAACAGCCTGTTGCAGTTAATTCTCGTCATTTAGCTGCATTATTCAAAGAGGCGGGCATTACTGGCACATGAACTCTAAACACCTATTGAACTGATTGACGAAAATTCACTAATTATCTTCTGAATTAATTACTTTACGGCCAATATTGCAATTTGCTAATTGTAGCTGGTGAGTTTGCAAGGCGTATACACGTGGAATGAATTTCCAGAATGACACCAGTATAGAGATATGAGCCAGTAACACTCGCCGTAAAAATGCACTGTTGGTCCACTTACTTTTTTAACTAAACGCTCTTTTATGTATTCAAGCACAAAAATAACTGGAACGCCCATATCGTATTTCGTCCCACACTTTGGAAAATAATTACCCGAAACTCTATGGGCGAGTGAAAGCGTGCGAGGGTGAGCCGGAGATCGCGGCTCAGTCTCCCGCACGCAAGCGAACGAAGCGGGAAGGAAGCGCGCCATCTCCCAGTCGCGTGCAAAGCTCCGGAGATAGGGTAGGGGTGAGTGGGGGGTTGAGGTGTTTACTCTGCGCCGCCCGAGCGACTGCGTGCGCCCGCCGGGCAGCAAGGCCCCGCAACGGTCCGGGAGGAGGGTAAGGAAGGGGGAGGCCGCGTACTACGCCGCGCGCACCCGCCCGAGCGGCTGTATCTTGAAAGCCATCTGCGGTGGCGGGACGAAGGTCAATTCGCTCACTGCTGCTGCCGCACTTACTCACTACAGCGTCGTGACAGCGAGTTTCCGCGGTGATCGAGTAAGATGCGTTCATGTTTGCTTGTGCGCTCGTGACACCACGCTTGTTAATTTAGTTAGGTATGCCTGTATTTACAAGTTTATACGGCTCATAAAACTGCCATCGTTACTTCGTATAGAGTTGTCCACTAGTTTGTTATTACAATCGATGCTTCGCCTTTCAGGCGGAACTGCAACGTTTTTTTTTTTTCTTGTTTTTTTTATGTACACTATAGGACGAAGGAATCTCCCTGCGATCTCCAATCACCCCGTTCTTGCGCCAGCTGATTACAATTTGCGCCTGCAAGTTTTCTCATTCATAACCCCAACGAATTTTCTGCCATCCTCGACCACGCTTCCCATCTCTTCGTATCCATTCTGTAACTCGAATGGTCCATCGGTTATCTACCCTACGCATTACATGGCCTGCCCAGCTCCATTTTTTTCTCTTAATGTTAACTGAAATATCGGCTTCCCCGTTTTCTCTTTGATCCACACCGCTCTCTTCCTGTTTCTTAACTTTACGCCTAACAATTTTCGTTCCACCGCTCTTTGCGGGGTATTTAACTTATTCTCGAGATTCTTTGTTAACCTCCAAGTTCCTGCCCCATTTGTTAGCCCCGGTAGAATGCAATGATTGTACACTTTTCTTTTCAACGACGTCGACAGCACGTGGATGAAAAGAAACAACAGATGTAATTCCGTACTCTTTTATGGTGTCGAATAAGCGTGCCTTCTGGTATAATTTGTAACAATGTCGATCAATCTTAATGCCATTTGCCGGATCCCGACTGAACAGCCCAGATGTAGGCACGTGACCTCGCCTCGCCGAGTAAACGGCGAATATGGTAATGAATTTCTCGCAGCTAACCGTGTACACGCGCAAATGTAATCACGCTCGCTAAGCATGGCTCTAAACTAAGAGAAAATGGCAGGAAGAACAAGAGTAACGCATTGCCGCAGAAGCTAAACCCGAGGTCAACGTTGATTACAAGCCGTTAATTTGCTTACCAACACACACGCGCGGGCGCATACACAAAGGGATTCGTCGGCAGAAACACACAAAAAAGCACATTGAAAAAGATGGCAGGCAAAAATACTATACGAGGACGATACTGCAATAAAAGAAAGAAAAAAGAAGCAAGGGGAGAATCAGAACTGGTCCTAATCTCTATACCAGAGCTCTGAGCACACTCGCCTCGCCACCACTGCAGCTCCGGGAGAAAAAGCCAGACGCGGCGGCTGCCAGGCACCGTTATACGGTTCTCGCAGTGGAGATCCGCCCGTAATCCGTCAAAATAAGATCAAAGGCCGGCGAAGGAAGGGTGCGGGGGAGAGGGGGGGGGGGGAGGATGGGGAGCCGTCCGATCAGAAGGTGTCCCGCAGAGGGGAGCGCGAGGGTTAGGAGCAGTCACGTGACCGGCGGAACGACTCGGGGACAGAGAGCGCGAGGAAGAAGACCTCGAACAGCCAAGAGGCGCGCTCGTGAGCACGAAGAAGAAGAAGAAGAGTGCCCGCCCGGAACATTATTTACTCTCAGGCAAAGGAAGGAGAGGAAGGAGGGCGCGGAAGTGAAGGGGGGGGGGGGGGGGGGGGGGTGCCTTGGGAACCCTGCTGGTCTCGGGCTCGGTGGGCTCCCGCCACCACTGAATCCGCCGCCGCCGCCGCCGCCGCGCGCGCCTTGCCGTTGGTGCTGGCGCGCTGGCGTTGTCGCGGACGCTGTTCCGCTGCCCCCTTCGCGCACCTTTACGACCGCGGCGACTCCGGGGACCAACACAAAACGTGCGCCCGCGCGGGCTCGTCGAGCTCCCGGGGATTCTTTACTTTCCCGGGCCACTACTTTTTTACGACTCGCCGCTATGGCGGCGCAACGGCAGCCGATCGTAAAACGTTCTCCGTCCTCTCCGCCTCTTCCCGCGTTCTTTTCCTTTCTGTTCTCCCCCCCCCCCCCCCCCCCCCCATTTCCGGACCTCCTTCTATCTACCCATCTCGGCCAGTTTGGTTTGTCCTTGATTATTGTCCCCTTTCACTTCTCCCCCCAACTTGCCTCGGTCGGGCGTCGTCCTGCAGCCTTTCTTGACCTCCTTCCGGTCTGCTCCTTTCATTTGCCTTTTGTTTTCTCTCGCTATGTGCGAGTATGCTTCCATGGTGTTGAATGGAAGGAAAGAAAATAAAGGGAACATTTCTGGTTCAAATAGTGGAATGAAACATCAGTTTCGCGGGCGAAAAAAAAATAAACATTGAGTTCGACGCTGGCGACACAACAGTGTCTCGGTCGACTGAACACGACGTAGCAGATATATATATATATATATATATATATATATATATATATGTATATAAAGTGGGAAGAGAGGTGGGCGGGGGTGCGCTCGCTGTTACCGGAGCGAGGGATGTCTATGCCCGGTCAAGACACTCGTCATTCGCCTTGTACCCCCTTCCGCGAGTGTCTATTCAGAAAGGGAAGTCGTTACGGCAACAAGGAACGCTCGACTTCCCCACAGCGCAATACGTACTCGCATCTTACCTCTCTCTTTCGCTTATTTCGCGCTGCTTGTTTCCACGTAGCACTTTATTGCTACACGTATGCCACTGCTATTGGGCTAGATATATCTGTACACAGGCATAACGAAAAAATCATAACAATAAAGGATTGAGCACATGCACCGAGCCTTCATGTTTCACTCTTTTGCTTCAGGAGTCTTAGCGGTTCAAGCAGTAAAAAAAAAGGAAGCGTGGAAAGGAAGGTTATATAAATATATCCCCCACGCTAAGATGTAGTTAGCCATGCGAAGAGTTCGTGCTTACTGGGCGTATGAAAACAGATGAGGTCAGGATTTCCGGTTCATCTAGTCTAGCGGTAATTGGGTCAACGCCAGTGTGAAGTAAAGAGCAATGAACCCTGAGAGCTGCCTGATAGCTGCAGTTAATATATATATATATATATATATATATATATATATATATATATATATATATATATATATATATATATATATATGAAAACTTAGAAAAACTTAAAGGAAAGAACTATATATAGTAAGGCACGGAATAAATGGCGAGTGGTGCGCTCAGCTGAGCGTACCTGACGACCTGCACGTCTTAGCAAGGAAACAAAAATTAGTAACTTCCCTGAATATACCAACAATACCAACAGGAAAGTTAGAAATGACACACGAGGAAGGACGTGTTTCCCAGACTTCCTTCAAAGCCAAGCATTTCTTATACACCTCGTTAATGTATTAAAACCATTTCGCTTTCTCTCGTGAGAGCCTGGTTCTTGGTAACTTTTAACGACGGTAAAAGTGTCAATCCATCAATAGCAGGCTGCAGTCACAGACACTGAGATGGAAATCAGGAAAAAGAAACTTTTCATACACCCGACTATAACACGAAGCTAACAAAGGAAACCCATGCGAGTTTCTCAGAAAGAGAGCTTCGCAGGTTGAAGAGAAATTCGTTCTGGTCCGGTAATCAAACCCGGGACTAATGCCTTTCCGGGGCGTTCCCAACCTAACGAGACATAACCTAACCTAACGCGCTTTCTTCCCCTTGCTATGGAATGTGGCTTCACCTTGCGGGTTCCTGTTAGCTGCTCACGCACGAGAAGCTCACACACAGCATCCTTCGTTGCGCGTTTTTGTGAAGTTTCAATTGGATTCGTGACTCCAGCCAACCTCTGGAAGGCGGATCACACTTCTGAATGACTTTTTTTGGACATCGTTGATAACCGCGTGAAGTGCTGAACTGGCCTTCATCGTTGTGCATCCATCTTGTATGTCATCATCATCCCTACTACTAAGTGGTTCGTTTGGAAAAGTAAAGGTTAGCGCTATCTTCTGCAGCCCTTGAGGGAGCACGGCTCAGCGCCAATCATCATCCCTCGTCCAGCCTTTACGCCCCTTCCCCTCTCCCCCTGTGCAGAGTAGCACGCTACGCTAGCTCAGGCCGACCTCTCTGCCTTCCTTTAAATAAATTATCTCTTTATGATGTTCCGTGAGATAAAAATCTCCGCCGAAGTTACTTTTCGGAAAAGATAAGGTTGCTGAAGTTAAATACATTATAATTTATTTGTTTTGAGCCAATAAATAGTACCTACTACACGTGAATTTTCGGTCTTACTGTAAAGGCCCGAGCCGCAAACCAGTTATATCCGGCTTAATAAACCTTTCGCCTTCTTCGTTTGAAAGCTGACAGCAGCGTGTACAGAAACGTTTGTGTGCACAGAGTCGCTAGCATTATCGAGAAATTCACGGTAAGATTATTTGGTAGTTCGAGAAGAACCAAGGAACTTTACTTTTTTTTTTCTCCGAACCATGCACTGCTAAAAGAAATCAGCCGAATATTATCAACCATGCATGTCAGTATGATATAGAAAAAGTTTCTCGTCTATTTGAACAATTCATTGCTACTAAAAGCGGTAAATATTCGTATCTGCTAATGTTTACTCCAACCTCTGGTTGGTTTTACTGGTTGGTGCTGGGGCGTCAGCGCCTTTTTCGTCTTCCAGCGCGTCGTCATCACAGTTGAATCAAGATGGAGCCTTGGTTCAGGTTGTCCTTTGCATCTCGAAAGGATATATTACTTGTAAGCACCAGCGAATGTTTACTGCAACCTATACCACATGACGCAGTGAAACACATATTGTGCATAATATTGCGTCAGCTATCGCATAATTGTTCGGCATTATGAGCGAAACCACCAGACTTCAGTGGGAGCTATCATGCAATTTCCTGTAATTGAATGTCACCTCCTAAATTCAATAATAGGGTGTATGTATCCCAGAAAATAAATGACACGAGTTCAAAATTTTTACCGGTGCACTTATTCCATAAAGTAGTTTTAGTTTGATTGGCGATTTAATATTTTAAGAACCCCCACCCTCCCATCACAGTCGTTCCTTATTTTCTTTATCGGTTCCGAGATTTTCAACTCGGCCGAATACGAAATCAGATGCATTTCGAACTGCGTGAAAGTGGCTTAATCGTATTTATTCTGTCATCCTTCTAAAAAATTTGAACTAGTTTTATATAGATGGTTATGCATCACAAACGACGAAAAGCAACCATGAAGTGTTTTTCGAATGCCACAGATGACTTGAAAATTAAGAATGCATCATTAACATGATAATCTAGCTACCACAGAATATTGCATATTGATATCTGTATTTAGACAAAAAAAAAGCTTTTTTTTTAGCATAACAAATGTTAGGAGGTGGTTGCTTAGTCCACGTTGTGGGGTTACGCTCTATATGAGGCTAGGGATGAAGGCAAGCTCCGGATCTAGCCACACACAGTCGTTCCGTAGTAATCCCCAACCCGTAGCGCGTGCAATCGCCGCTACGTTGGGTTCGGGCGGATAAGGCTACCAGCGGTGTAAACTCTAACAATATTTATTGCTGCGAGCAATAAGCGACACTTACAGAGGGAAAGTCCGCTCTGTAATAGGTAATAAATAGGCTTGCCTCGTTGCGCGTAATAGTCAGGCAACGATGTCACTCACGGTTTGAGCCGGGTATTCCCGATGTTGTCGATCAGGTTCCAGGTTGGGGGTGCCAGAAAGCCGAGCGTCTCTACAACGTACACACGGAGATGCTGATTTTTTGGCATATAAACAATAGTAACCTTTAAACAGAAAATAGGTTTTTCATGTTCACAACATACCAATCGGTAATAAAAACCGATCTGTAAATAGATTTTATTCCTTAGCTGCCTTCGGTCACATAGCCTTCACCAACCCGTCTTCGGGTTTCAAGAGGCTACGCCACTAACTTTGAAAATGCAAAGTTGTGGATTAAAAAGATCTGTTTCTACAGACTACAAGTGAAGCTTTCATTGCGTGTCATCGCTACAAGAAATTACATTGGAGAGACACTACAGAGCAACGCCGATCAAGTTTAGATGAATACATTATTCTTTCAAGACTGTGCATTTACGTCGGCAGTAAAAAGGTTGGTTACAAGCGCTCCATAAAATCAAGACCAAGTAGTCCCTTCTTAAATTTCGCACCGAATCCTTACCGTTTGAAGAGCGTATGTGAGATAGAGTAAGTATTACGCAGCATGGCACGTGCCTTATCGTACGCAAAGTACATTCAAATGATAAAACCTAACCCTTTCAAATAACTACTCGTCCTACACTGCGACACTTCATTTTTCACTGCCTCTGTCAGACAATATTAAACAAAATGCGCGCACGTTGAGAGAACGTCGAAAGTACTGCGGCATAAATGCACACACATTTTCACGCAACCTTTAATCGCCTAGCCAGAACAGAAACGGCCATTGCCAATAAATTGCAAGGAACATGGTCGTTCCATATGCAAACCGATGACAAGTTACGCGGCAGAGTATAGCCACATTTCGTTATCTTTCAAGCTCGTCGAAGGTCGCCGACGGAGCAACGTGTTCTTCAACTCCGGGAGCACGAATTTCGTCCCTTCTGTGTTTCTCACATATTCGACGTTCCACTTACAACGGCATAAAAAGCTTCCGTCGTAGGCGACACAGAAAAATGGCGGGCCGTGCTCACACGGTCGCCTGTGTATGCCTCAAGTCTTTCTTTTTTTCTGTATACACCTATATCCCAGCGGTATAGCCTGTCATCACATTCAATGAGCCAACTCACCTAGCCTAACAAGAGGTTCCCTTCCGGCCCATAAAGCCCGATCGAAGTTTCGAACATGGTGTTCACTAAGAACAAATCGCCGTCGTGCAACGCGGAAGTTATGCAACGGAATCCGAACGTCCACTGCGCTTATAAACAAGTGAACAGACGGGCGTGAATTGCGCCCGCTTTAAAACATCGATGCCCGACCTCACGAAAGCTTGTGATCGATGCTTCTTTCACTACGCTAAACGGCCTTCCCTATCCGGCTGCAGTACACTCCCAGTATACCGCGACAGTTCCGCCGGCCCGACGTGGCAACGGCCGTTGCCGCACCCGTCGTGAGCCCCATAGACGCACTCGCGCGCGCTTCGCGAAGAAGGCGGGGGGAGTTGAGCGCCATTGACACGCCTTTCTATTTCCTCAAGCGGATCGGAGGCGATTTCTCCTTTTCGCGCCCTGGCCCGAAAATGGGCTCTGGCAGCTTATCTCGACCAGCCGGTCCTACAGGCGAAGAAAGGGGGAGGGTTCTCGCAACGCGGCCTTTCACGCAGCGGCCATTAAAAGGGGCACCCTTGCGGTGTATACACACGGTCGCTGTTGCAAGCTCACGAACTGCAGGACAGCAGGCGAAGGAGGGAGAGGGGGTCAAATCAATGGCGTGAATCGCAAAGCCCACGAGCTTTTCGCGAAAGGTGCGCTCCTCTCGACCGACACACACGCACGCACGACGCGAGTGCAAGCGCTCGTCTCAACGCAGGCTCCGCTGACCGTAAGGCTCGCTTTACGGGCTCGTCAAGACGGTGCTTAAAAAAAGAGAGGATCAAAATGTGCTTCCACTTCTCCTTCTTCTCCCTTGCCCCCGAGTATCCTGCACGCCTTCATCTCTTCTTAAAGTGTCCTTCTTTTGTTAAAGACGACTGGCCGAATGCGTGCGCGTGGTGAGAGAGAGAAAAATGAGAGAGAGAGAGAGAGAGAGAGAGAATCACCCGGCGAGCGACGCGACGAGAGCGATTACCGATCCAGTACTTGGCGCAACGCACCGACGGCAACGGCGCCGCGGGTCACGTTACTCGAAGGGAGTGTCGGCGCCGTTCGGATTTTGCAACTGGTGGCACACAACACAATGGACGCTTTGGGTTGCGTTTTCTCCCACTAATCGGTGCTGCTGCTACTGCTGCTGCTGCTGCCGTTGCAGGTCCTCGAGCACCGCCCGCAGCATTGCGACAGGCCAATAAACGCGCGTGTAAAAGCTGTGGAAGTTAAAACGAATTTCCAGCGATTTCATCCAGATTGGGGCTTTGGCGGGAACTCGGTACACTGTGGGCGTGTGCAGCCAGTCAGTCGTTCACGCATCGCCACATGCTCGCGCGGCGTGAACGACTTCGATGGATTGGCGACGAGAGGAAAAGGCAGTGGTGCGTGTGGTCCATGAAACTAAGCGATGTGTTTTCTTTATATATCCCGTCAAGTAAAAAAGAAAAAGGAAAAAAAAGCAGCAATGCAGGAACCCTACATGCGCACTGGATACTGAAGCCCCCAGTGTCGCAACGTCGAGTTTTAAAGAAGTTTGAGACTGTCTTTGTTGCGGTCGTCGCAGCCTTCAGAATAATGCATGCGCATACACGCGTTGCACTAACGGTTTGAAGACAGCTCTACTGCGCTTTCGTTAGACGTGTTTTATAGCAATAAAAAAGAAAGAAACAAACAACATAGAGAGAACAATAAAACGAAAATAAGTTGAGTACGGGTTTGGTATGAAAGCCACCGCGAAGAAGGAGTGTATATGACGCATAAGTATAGCGTACGCTTCCGCTCGGCGTCGCTTATTGACATCTTCTTAGGACCTAATGTGGTCGAATGTAGTTCGACTGCTGCGCTTCTTATTCCTGTAATGGTGAGGGTGCGCTACTAAATTACATGGAATGAGCGCTTTCCGCTCGGCTTTATGTTGCGTTGTCCTTGACGAGTATCACGACTTAGTGTAGTTCGACGACAGCACTACGTGTTTCTTTCGCCGCGTTTCCTTTCCTCGACCTTTTCTTGCTCCTGTTTCAGCCGTAATTTATTATTAGAAAAGGTTATCGACGTTTTCCTGTATATATTGGCGTGCATGGTTGCTAATGTCGGTGTCATTTTGTTTCGTCTTGTGGTGTAAGGCAAGAACAGTAAGGTTCCTTAGTTCTCCTCGGACCACATAACAATGTTACCTATGAATTTCTTGATACTGCTGGCAACACCATGCCCACGGCGTTCTCAGCTTGCAAGTGGCAGATGCGGGAGGTTAAATACGCCAAGTATAACTGTTTTGTGGTTCATGACTTCAAAACGAGAGCGCAAATGTGCTAATAGTTATATCATCATCATCATCATCATCATCATCATCATCATCATATATTTATGTCCACTGCAGATATAAGTAATAGTTATATCTGTAAGCTCAAATCAAAGTAAACTGTATTGAGAGGATAGCACTGTCCCCAAAAAACCTGAAGGCGTGAAGCAATCTCTCTATGCACGTAATTCCAGAAACATTCGCTTTTCCGAAAGGTAACATTGGTGGAGCAGGGTACCGGTTTGGGCTAGTTTGTAACTTATATAATCCATGACGGCAGGTGTTTCACACGAACTAAGAGACAAATAGACGTGAAGACACAGCCACAAGCGCAAGCCAAACTCAGATGAAATTTTCCGTTTCCGCATTTATGGATGCTACTGGTGGATTTACAGTTTCGGCGGAAATAGTAATGCCAGTTTCATAAATTGTTAAAGCTTTTAAAAAAAGTGAAACCATGAGGCGAGGCTTGCAAATAACGGCAGCAATTGCTTGCCGCGTTCGCTCCGTAAAACTCTCCAACAAGTGAGTTTCTACCACAGGAGTAGTTGTGTAGAGTGCGTGCTCAGAGCAAAGGTTTAGTTGAACTCAATAGACCCATAAAGTGAGTCACAACAGACTGTCCTACCTCCCAACAACATTGGTAGCTATGCCTCTGAAAAAATGCAATTGGTATTAACAAAATAAGCATATACTTCAAACTTGAGTAAAAATTTCACTCATCACAAGCCGACGAAAAAGTACTTCACTGCAACATTAGTATGCTTGTGGCGGTGCACTCTTTACAGGAAAAACGGGCAGTTCAGACAGAGAGAAAGCAAGAGGAGGAAAGGCAGGCAGGTCAGCCAGACGACATAACACTCTGGACCACAACAGGGTCCCTTATTGAAAAAGAAGAACGGCTGCAAACTGCAGCTGACCTCATCCAAGAATACGTCAGCCAACGGGGACTAAAATGCTCGCCCGAGAAATCTGAACTCATACGAGTCTGGCGAGGCTGGGGTAACCACACAGTCCCCACAGACCCAACACGAAAAATCGAGGTACACCTCAACGGGAGCCTCATACCAGAAACGTCATTGCTCAGGGTGCTGGGCATGTGGATGCAGTCTAACCAGCGTGCTACACACACCCTTACGCTCCTCAAAACCAGTGTCAAGGCGACATCACGCATGATATCGCGTGTAACATCGAAGAATAGAGGCATGAAGGAAGGGGACACACTCCGACTGGTCAAAAGCCTGGTGGTGAGCAGAATCACATACAGCCTGCCCTACTACCATCTCACACAATCCGAGACGAAACAGGCCGACACGCTCTTGAGGATGGCTTTCAAGACCGCTCTCCGCCTGCCGATGAGTACATCGACTGAGAAATTATTGGCGCTGGGGTTACACAACACCCTCAGCGAACTCACAGAAGCCCTTCACGTCTCACAACAACAGAGACTTGCGCGGACTCACACGGGCCGGCAGGTCCTACAAACTTTGGGCTTCAAAGCCACAACAACACGAACCCAAGAAACCTGCACGATACCTCGTCACGTCCAGGACAGGTATCACATTGCCCCCATACCACGCAACATGGACCCTAACCTACACTCCGGAAGGAGGAAAGCAAGGGCCCAATACATAGAGAAAACATTCAGGTTCGATACCACGGCCCGTTTTACGGACGCCGCTATGTACGGAACGAAGAAAAAGGGCGCAGTGGCAGTGGTCTGCGACCGCCGAGGCCACGTCACCTCCAGTGCATCGACCCGCCCCTGCACGATCACGGAAGCGGAAGAACTGGCCATCGCGTTAGCCATCCGCGAAGGTCAACACGCAAGCAAACCACTGACGATCCTCACTCCCAGCAGGCCTGCCGCAACTTCCTACAGGAAGAATCGCAAGACCTGCGGCATAAGTCCTAGCCCAAATACCCAAGGAGGACACTTACGACAACACCATCATAACCATCATTTGGATACCGGGTCACGCTGCCATCACGGGTAACCTGTATGCCGACAGAGCAGCTCGAGAATTTGCACATAACCGAGCACTCATCACACCGACTGCAGATGACCCTGACCCAGTTGACCCCGAGTATTCAGCAATCCTGAACTACCACAGAGGGAGTCGCTTGCGATATCCCCCACCCCATCGAATACTAAAGACGGAGGATGCCGCTGCCTGGCGTAGGCTCCAGACAGGCACTTACATCGCCTGCACCCCACAGCCTACAGGGACGAATGCCCGTGGTGTGGGGCCACACCAACCCTATACCACATTACGTGGGAGTGCACGCTACACAACATAGAACACCATGACACGAACACCACGAGGGAGCAATGGGAGGCACTGCTGTCCAGCTCGGCCCTCGACGACCAGCTCAAGCTGATCCAGAGAGCAGAGAAGATGGCAAGAGCCAGCGGAGCCCTGGACTAGGGGCCCTGACCATTAGCGATGCCCCATTGGGGCAAGACAAAACTATATTTGAATTAAAGTTTATCTATCTATCTATCTATCTATCTATCTATCTATCTATCTATCTATCTATCTATCTATCTATCTATCTATCTATCTATCTAGCCAGACGAGCGTCCGGTTTGCTACCCTACACTAGAGGTAAGATCATGCTTTATAGCACAGTCAGTTGGAAATAGCAAATTTCGAATGGTGTGCTGACGAATAGGGCCCCAGACGCCTTAATGCCATCATTTATATATACCGGGTGTTTCAGCGAACACACAAAATTTTTTAAGGGTTACCTGTGGCAGATAGCACAATTCTAGTTCATGAGCTCGTCTACTCGAAGAGGTGGACATTACTTGCAAAGAAATTGAAATGCATAATCGAGTATTTATCAAAAATTTACTAATGAAGTTTTCAACTAGTTACCTTGTGGCCCATATTGCAATTTACAAATTCTAGCCTTGGATTTCGCAAGGCGGATCCACTTGGAACCAATTTTCAAGATGTCACCAGTTTCGATATATTAATTCCCGAACTTTTCGGAGAAATGCATTGGCCGTTCCAGTTACTTTAGTGCTTCAAAATTAATGCGTAAAACGAGGTTTGGTTAAGAAAGTAACTCGAACGCCAATGCATTTATCCGCAAAGTTCGGGAATTTATATCTCGAAACTGGTGTCATCCTGAGAAATCGTTCCAAGTGTATCCGCCTTGCGACCTCCACGGCTAGAATTTGTAAATTCGAGCCGTAAAATAATACGAGCCATAAAATAATTAGATAAAACTTAATTAGTGAATTTTTTGTAATTAGTAGATTATGCATTTAAATTTTTTGTGCAAGTAATGTTAACCTCTTTGAGTAGACCAACTCATCAACTAGAATTGTGCTATATCTGCCACACGCTACCTTTAAAAAGTTTTGAGTGTTCGCTGAAACACCCGGTATATATCATCTGTGTGCGTGCGTGCGCACGTGCGTGCGTGTTCTTCACATCCAGCACTGCCAAACTTTTCTTTATGAAACATCAGCGTGTCTTATTATGCTCTAAGATACGCGTCGTGGCTCATACTAAACGCCTAAACGCTCATGCTAAAAAAATTAGGCGTGGCTCTGCTATCGCAAACACCAGAGACCAGCGGAGCTGGGGAAAGCCTAGTAAAGTAGTGGAAAACCACACACGTACTTAAAACTTCTGCTGGGTTTCCCCCATCTCCGCTGGTCTCTGGTGTTTGCGATAGCAGAGTCACGCATAATGTTTTCCACTGCGAGAAAGAGGACCTGCCGAAGCGAGCGCCCATTAGCACCGTTAGTCTTAAGTCGTTGCATGTTGCGAAAGTTCTTGAGCCCCCGCAACCCAGGATCTTCCAGTCTCCTCTGTTTCCTGGTGCTCAGGATTTCTTCGCGATGAATTCAACTGGCCACGATCACGAGCCTCCGGGTCTTCATTTGTTCGCCTACGCGAACTCTCGGCTTCCCTCAATCAATCTAAACTCGGGATGTGTGTGTGTGTGTGTGTGTGTGTGTGTGTGTGTGTGTGTGTGTGTGTGTGTGTGTGTGTGTGTGTGTGTGTGTGTGTGTGTGTGTGTGTGTGTGTGTGTGCGTGTGTGTGTGTGTGTGCGTGTGCGTGTGCGTGTGCGTGTGTGTGTGTGTGTGTGCGTGTGTGTGTGTGTGTGTGTGTGTGTGTGTGTGTGCGTGTGCGTGTGCGCGTGCGTGCGTGCGTGCGTGCGTGCGTGTGTGTGTGTGTGTGTGTGGGGGGGGGGGGGGGGGGCCCGCCCCTGACTTTAAGCACTGATAGCGAGGTTAGTTAGTTAGTTAGTTAGTTAGTTAGTTAGTTAGTTAGTTAGTTAGTTAGTTAGTTAGTAGTTAGTTAGTTAGTTAGTTAGTTAGTTAGTTAGTTAGTTAGTTAGTTAGTTAGTTTTATTTAGCCCACTGCCCAGTAACCTGATTCCCCATTAACCTCGAATACAAAATGCAGCTGAACTTGGGCGCGGTACATTGCGGATACATTGTCCTAGCTTTTTCTTTCTTTTTGTATACAACAGAAAAACGTTATTTGCTCTAAACAATTCGCACATTAAAGCTATTAAAGTATGAGCCCACCCAAGCGATCTCTCGCGTGACGGCGACATGCGACGCGATGGAGATGGCTGCCGCGTTCGCTCGTCGCCAAAGGACGAACCCCATGCGACCGACGACTCTGAGCGACGTCTCCCCACTGTTGCCGGTATGGGGGCACCACCAAACAGGCGCCGAAACGGTCGTGACACGTGTTTTAATTATTCAAGTTCAGGTTTGTTTGCTGTAAAGAGCAGTATAAAATATTTCTGAAAGAATTGCAGTAGGTTCTTATCCTTGCACGTATCAAAATTTGGTCATTTGCTCGTTCCGTGCGACAATCGGTAGTACTCGACTGATGTACATCCAGTTTTACTGCTTCGTTCCGGGCGACGAGCGACGAATTCTTGATTTCCAACCCCGAGCGATCGAGCGACAAGAACGAGCGATCTGTTCGCGCGACGGCCCGTTTCGGGCTTGAAGAAGTCGCTCGTCGTTGTCACGCACAAAATCGCTGTCATGGAGGTTTTGACTCTGTCTTTAACCTTTATCGGTAAAATGGAGGGAAATGGAAATGTATCCCCCCTTATAATTATTTATAGCTCAATTTCAACAAAAACAATAAAATCTGCTTATTTCCCCTGCACTCCATTCGATCAAGGAAGCACATCTTTTTTTTCCCTCAGGGAAAAAAAAAAGAATTTCTACAACACAATTTCTAAAAAATGTACCTCCGCAAGATAATCCAGCACTCTCCTAATGTTCAGCACTATCGGTGAAGTTCAGGATATTCAATGAGAACATGCAGAACGGTTAGGCTCTCTCCGCAGTATGTGCACATCGGTGGATCAGTTGCAGTCAAGAGGTATTTATGTGTGCCATAAGTGTGTCCTATTCTGAGCCGTGCAAGGGTCGCTTCGGAGAGTCTATCGAGCTTAAGTGGGGAGGATTTGGTTAATTTTGGTTTCATCAGAGGCCGCTTGTTTTCAACTTCCTTGTTTGAACTAACAATTCGAGAAAACACAAACCGGCGAGAAATTAGAAGAGTGAAACGAATGGTTTTATTGCTAGGCCAAAGGCAAACGGTATGTGGAGCAGAGATTAGTCCGTACAACGCCACTAGAACAAATTTAAAAACAAATTGATTAAATTCTGTGGTTTTACGTGTAAAAACCACTATCAGATTATGAGGCACGCAGTAGTTGGGGACGCCGAATTGATTTTGATCACCTGGGGCTTTTTATAACTTGCACCCAATTAATGCACACGGGCTTTCTTGCATTTTTTCCCCCATCGAAATGCGGCCGCCGCGGCCGGAATTTGATCCCTTGACCTCGTGCTTTACAGCGTAACGCAAAGCCTACTAGAACCATTTGTTATCAAGTTTCTAAGGGGGCCTTCGGTGTGCGTAGGATCTTGTCAGGAATAGCTTTCATGCAAGTCCACGTTTGTTTGCGTCTGCTTTCAAAGGGTACCTACGTTACAACCTAACACGTATAACGTGCAATTTTACGAGTGTTTAAGTTAAGATTCACTAATATAAATTTTTATACTTCCGTTCCCCCCCCCCTCCCCCAACCACACTTTTTTCTCTCTCTTCTTCTTCTTATTTTTTTTTCTCCTTGCTTTTTTTTTTTTTTTTTTCGTTATTCTTTTGCTTGTTCTAGCATAGCTGCGCGACGCCTCTGAGTTATGCAAGCGTTGTGAAAATACACTCATTAGAAAAGTGTAAAGGCACCTGGCTTTATTAAACGATCGAGCTATAGGCTAGCGACCATGCTTTTACAGCCCCGCGATATGCCCGTGAGCCAGAATATTGAGATTTTAATTCTCGCGCTCTCGCTCACGCAACGATGATGATAGAGAGCCGGTTGGTGGTGCTGAATAGCACACGCTCTTGTTGACGGCGCGGTGCGAAATAGTCGCACTCGCACGCCTCCAGCGCTGCCACACCCGTCTATCCTCCTGCGCGTGCCAAATCGTTTGCTTAATTTTAATTGAACTCGAGCTTTTGTGTAAGCGGTTGCTTAAATACATACATGTGGAAGCAGCAAGGCTGATTCTGTATCAGACAAGTATAAGCTTTGTCAACAGCGATGAGAAGTGGTGATCGATGAAAGCATGAAGGGAAAAGCATCCCTCGAGTACGAGCGAATGGTGCTTTGTAATGTAACTGCTTGATTGCGCCGCTTGCGTAATACCCCGCGCGCACAGGTGACACCATTCCAACCTTTCTTCTAGACTGAACATACCTCGGTGACGGACGCGATGACTCTGAGCAGGTGAGCATTAGTGCGCAACTCGATCACGATTAATTTGTTTCGTAAGGCTACAAACAGCGTTTTTGTCAGGCATGAGAATATCCGTGTTTTGTCCACTTGCGCAATACTTGTACACTTGTGGTGGTCGGTGGCCGTGGCAGTGGTTATCGATTACTGTTTGAAGGCACAGGTGCATACATTTACTAGTATACTCATGTAGTCCTGAAATTCTGCTGTAAACATTCTATATAACCGTAACCACGACACGGCAATATATAATTTCTCGCATTAGGCCAGAGTCATCACTTCCTTACTAAAACACTTATATTGAACCAATGCTGTCCAGCGTGTTTGCGATCCATAGCATCGATCGTATGTCATGATATCGGATAAATAAGTAATTAGAACGTTGTGAGACAGGCGTTGCAACGTAGATTTCAAAAGCCTCGTCATCAGTCGATCACTCGTTACGCGGCTAATTAGCATTATCAATTTAGCAGCCCGGTCACACAGGTCATGTGTGGATGTACGTCGATCCTTATCTAGCTGAGTCGACTTGCGCTTATTTTTACGCTCAATTTGCATTGTATTTGATCAGCGTTGACTCAAGCAAGCTCGGATGTGCACGTATGACAGCGGTATAAATCCACTTCGTCACAACCGCGACGCATTTGGAGTTACCTTGCATTCTACATGAAATATGTGACGTCTGTCCATCATTGATGCCAGTCTACATTGACGTTTCAGAACTTTAGCCTCCCTGTTGAAGCAAGCCAGTCGCCACAGACACACGGGCACGTCTGTCTGCTTCGTGCGCAATATCATAAGTTCTCAAGAGCCCATTCGCCCGAAGACAATGCCAGAAGGTCTGTGAACTATCTGTACTTCTTAAATTTTTGCTATATTTGTCGAACTGAACTTTTGGTACGTATTAGAAAGTGCATGTTAGCTAGCGTTCTCGGATAGTACAGGTCCTGTGAACTTCAGGTAGTGTACAATATGCATACCTGCCCACTTTTACGATTTTTTTGAGAAGTACACAATCTTTAAAGCTTGGTTACTATTGTCATATTGCATTAACTGTTCAATATTTCATTTATATTCAGAAACGATTATCACAAGGATATGGACACAGCGGTCTTGGAGCAGCAATCTCGGAACCTGATAGTTCAGAACTGCTTGATATATTCAAACCTACCCACAGCAGCACTATGCCCACTCAGAACCAACATATAAGGGAAAATTCAATTTTGGCCTCTGTTACGTTAATATTTCATGAATGAACTTCATGAAAACTTCCATTTGTCTGCAGCACAGATCCTGATTACTGCAACTAAAGAGTAGGGTGCAAGCTCACCGCATCTCTACCTGACAGAGTTTACAAATTTTTTGCTCAGGAGAGGAGACTGACCCGCCTTGGTAGTTTACTGGCTATGGCCTAGCACTGCTGAGCTCAAGGTCACAGGTTCTATACCTGCTGCAGTGGCCTCATTTCGATTAGGGCGAAATGCAAAAAGACTCGTGAACCTAGATTTAGCAGCACATTAAAGAGCCCCAGGTGGTCAAAATTAATTCGGAGACCCCCACTACAGCATGCCTCATAATCAGATTGTGGTTTTGACACGTAAAACTGCAGAATTTAATAAGTTTAATAGATAGGAGATGGGGGTTCTCCATCATATATATGAGGAGATACCTGCTGCCGGATCCTCAGTGTCATCACCCTTATCCCATTCACTACTTAAGTCGGCAAACATCCTTCCCAAAATACTAAGATGCTTCATTAATTCACTAAACAAGTAGCCAGTATCTTGAATAATAAAACAATTGCTAGTATTTTTCAGCAAATTGTAGAATTTATTTACTTCAAATGTAGTATTTTTCGAATTTGGAGGTTGGCAGATCTGTATATGTTTTTCTGGAAAGGATCAGGCAGACATGTCATCACCTATATAAATTGATATAAATTTGTTTTTTATAAAACCTGGCACCATATCCTCTCAATTCTATTTTCAAAACTGTGCATAATGGCATCTGCTCAACACTGTTATATGCCTCTTCTTTAGTGTCATTTACATTGGTTGAGCCATAATATTTTTTGGTGAGGGGGTGGCACGAACTTGAACAGGAATGGAGAGAAGGAGGGGTGCAGGGTTTCATATAAGCACAGAAATTTCAAAGAGGCACATGCCTGGTGTGCCACCTCCTGCTACGCCACTGGCCATTGACTTACCACTGGCCATTGACCTGGAAGACCGTACCATCAAAACTGAACTATTACTAGTGCCAACATTATAATGTGCTTTTTTCAAATTGTGGGTGAGAATATATGCATTCCAGCCTAGGTAGAAAGGTTCCACTGGAATTAATTCATTTTGCTGAATCACTGTAACCAGTTAAAACTGCAAAATTCCATCAAGAAACCAGTTATTGCCAGCTTAGAATCGGGGATAACCAAGGTCAACCGGCCACTTATCTTCACTTGGACACCTAAACATACCACTGTTGAGGTTCTACACATATTTTCAACTAGACTCTTGGCTACATGATTGTGAACATTTGAGATAAATTTTTAAGTGGTTCATGTGCACCAACAACATGCATACTGCACTGTGCTTGGTTATGTGAAAAGTACAAGTGCAAGTTAGACTTTCAAAAATGGTGCAAAATATAGATGAGCATATGAAAATAAACATCTAAACACAGCACACATTCAGTGGCACAACTTTAAGGGGGCCTAAGTGAATATACCAAACAGAATTCATATGATTGACGTCTAAGAAAAATAAAAAGCATAAGTGAAGGAGATGCATTCTCATTTATTTGTATTAATTTCTCTTGAGTGGAGAGTCTGTGATGCTGTCTGAATATTATCACCTTGATTGTTACTGGGATGTCCTTTGCGGAATGCAAGAAGTGCATGCTATTTGCTCATTGTACTTTTGGCTATTTCCATTGTCATGGTCAGACCAGCATTTTTACTTTGTCACACTATCTCGTTGATATCGTGCAGCATGGCCCAATAAAGCAGTTACATCACACCCAGTAGAATAATATGTTGCACAAAATACATTCTTTCTTGTGCTCCTTAAATACTTGTACCAAACCAAATTTCAGTATACCCATTATAAGTTTTGTGGAAATCCAAAAGGCAGAGGAAGTTTCATGAAAGGAAAAAATAGTAATCCACCCACAATGAGCATGAAGCTATAAAGGAAACCCATATGGGTTTCTCAGAAAGCATAGGCCAGCATACTCATTCATGAATACACTGACTCGTACTCGCTTCATACTCATTTCACAGGTGTGAGATAAAGTGTTAGTGGGTGGCGAAGGATGTGAGTGGTTGTGCGTATGAACGGGAGTGAGTATCGGTTAACATGAGTATGAGTGAAATGAATTGGTGGTAATTTTGAGTAGACGGGAGTATGAATGTGAGTGACTGTTGGCAAGTGTGATTGGATGTGAATATGTATTTGAGTGAGTGCTGTTGAGTGCAGTGGACACAAGTATGAGTGTGAGTTGGTACCAGTAAATTTGAATGGAATCTATGAATGTGAGTGCATGTGTAGGCGTGAGTAAGTGCCGTCAAGTGTGAGTGAGTACGTAGCCTGTGAAAATATTTGTGATTGAACATCAATGAGTATCTGCTTATTATGGCAACGTATCACAGAAAAACAACTTCATAGTTGAAAAAAAGTTCTTCCTGGGCCGAAGATTAACTTGCACTACTGGATTTTCGAGGCATTCACTCTACCAAGCTAACCAGGAGGCTAGCAGACGGTAGGGCGAGGACAAATCAAATTGTCAAATTATTGACTGTGGCCTAACCGTCTGCTTGCCTCCTGGTTAGCTCATTTAGTTTTGCATTTTTCATGCCAACCCAAAATTAATGCTGACCACGATCATAGCATTGATATTCTCCGGTAAATTGCCACCCTATGCTAAGAAATTGTAGGCAGCACTTTATTACACTGCCAGGAGATATGAGCTATGAGACAAGAATGAGGTTCCTGCAGTCTTTGCCACCACCAGAGACAGCATTGATAGCATGCACATCACGAACATTTTGTTTGAAATTCAAACATCAGATATTTCAAACCAATTTTATAGGGTTCATCATTAATGAAAATTGACTGTATATTGGCATCAAGCTTGAAGAGTGTTTTGTTAGGTGTACATTGTGTGTGAGGTTCACTCCTGTGTTAAAAAAAGCATTTCTCAGGAGCAAGGTTTTCTCCTTGAATGCAAATAACATGTGACAAGAGTATGTGAATTATGTTTTCTAGGAGCATAACAGACCTGGCAGACAAACTCAAGTTTATGAGATTGTTCTTTGAGAATATCTTACATAACAGAAAAGTGTTTCTTCTTTGAACATGAAAGCTCACTCTGTTTTGACATCAAGATGTTGCTTGAATTTCCAGTGATGGAAGCTCTCAAAAGTCATGTGGGATATATTGGCGATGTGTAAGTGTACCCAAGTTCACTGCATGCATTGTTGAAAATACTCACATCTGTACATAGCTGGTGTGCTTACAAATGCTGTCCGCTTTGCTCTTTCTCTTACAGAAATATTGATGCAAAGATTATCAGGCATGTTGCTATCCTGGCTGTTTCAGATTTCCCCCACACTGCAATTTCTTTGCCTTTGTTGCATTACAATAAGAGCGACATAGTGCCTGACATGCTGACGTGCTTTGTGAGTGCTGATGCTAGAGATGTCCTCTCCTTAAGGCTTACTTCTATTCTAATCATGCCACTGATGGCGACTTGTGCATTGCATGTTTTCTATTCTCACCAGTCTTGCATAATGGTATGTATGCATATGAAAGAAAGAATGGTTGGTACTTTAAATTCATGACTCGTAAACACTGTCATAGTCACTGTCGGTATACATTCTGCAATTTTTAGAACAATTTTTCCCAATGTGTTTAAAAATAATGATGCAAATTATTACTAATGTAAATAATGCAAAGATTACCATAATAATACAAATTAATTGCACACTGCAATTATCTGCACTTTCCCCCAGCCCTCCATCATCTGTTTGGGATATTATTTCAAAGAAATTGCATTGGTCAACCTAAGTGCACCTTAACTCTAAGCACCCTTATTTAGTTCAGCAGTCCGCTATACCTTTAAATAATGAAAACTAAAGCTTTAAAATCATTGCAGTAGTTATGGGCATGATGTCACCTTGATGTGTGTATGGCAATGTTATGTTCGTTTGCACTGTAAACTGTTGTGTGCACGTTCATGACGCATTCAAGCAGAGAAGTTCAGCTGTTGTTTAATTGAAAAGTATCTTTTGCTTTCCACTTATACATTCAGCTCTCATTCGTTGTTTCTTTTATAAACTGCTACTTCACTTTACATAACTGACCCATGTAAACCGTATTTATTTGGAACACCAGAACAAGTGCCCACACGAAGCTCCCGAATTCCCAAGAAGAACTGCCAGAACGCAGCATGCTGGACAGCTACGATGAGTGCATCATACCAGTGGCCACCTCTTCGACCATGCAGAAGAGCCACACCTCTGGCCAAGGCTTCGTTCGTTTTGGTCGTATTCTCGAGGACATGGATGAATTTGCAGGCATGCACATCTTTTTTTTTTATAAATACAGAGTAGTATCAGCGGCTTGATAACAATGTTACCTGTGGCACAAAGCAATACACTTTGATATGCCATTTGTGGCATCTAGCCTAATTGTTTAATGTCAGATGTCATAACGTGTTTTTGCAATTGAATTGTGTAGGCATTGTTTCAAAGCTTGTTGTTAGGCAACTCTCTGTAACATGCAGCCTCCATGCAATCTGTTTAGTTTGTGTAAGTCATTCGTAGGGTATGTTGTCTCACGTGTAAGAAATGTGCGCTTAATTTTAGGAGTTTTCAATGTGACCTAGGTGTTCTTCCTTGGGCAGTGAGCTTTGTGTGCCCTTTAATATGTGTATAAATAATTAACTAAAAGGTCAAAGACCTGATAACAGTTAAAACAAGACAGACTACCCACAGCAAGGTAGACTTGAATTACCAATGTACAAACAATGGAAGCCTCAGTGTGCCAATGTTTTGACAAGTAGACTTTCCTTTGTCAGGGTACCATCAACACATTATGATTTGTCATGCAAGTAGTGGCAGCTTCTTCTTGAAGCTATTTGCAACAAGCAGTTTATGAAAGGAATCTGTTCAGAAAAACAGAGCCATAAGAACAGGTGGCATTGCGCAATGAACATGCTATATTTGGCTAGAAACATGCTTCTATGGGTCTTTTCATTTCCTGACATGTTTCACTCTGTCTTCTCTTTTAACAAATCCACAGTGTGGCTGTCATACCGGCATGTGCAGTACCCAGGCCTGAGCTTCGGCGTGCCTATGCCCGTGAACATGGTGACTGCTCTAGTGGACAGCATACACAGTGAAGACATGGAAATTCGGCCACGGCATGACCTCAAACTTCGTGGCCACATTTCCTGGGTTGGCAGGACATCCATGGAGGTCACCATGGAGCTCCTATCTGTACGTTCTTTTGTGCAATATTGTGGAAGAGCATCATCACTCTGAATAAATTTCATGTGTTCCATGAAAGTCCTCAGAAGAGGCACTCTGTCTTCTGTAGATTGTTGAGTGTTTTACAACAGCTTTTATATGTGGGGACCTAAAAGCACCTTCTGTTTGCTTCTGACACCCACGGGGTGTCCGTACTTTGCCTCTAGTGAGCTGGAACATCATTGTACCTTATCTAGGGACTTTAGACTTGCCTAGTAACCAATTCTGCACTGTCCACTCTTTTTTTTGCATTGCAGTAGCATCTGAACTTAAACTTGTTGGTATGGCTACATGATTGAAGAACAGTGCATAGGACAAGACAGGATGAGACAAGATAGACAGGAAATTTGAACTTCATAATAAAAAGATACACCTTTCAAATCATTGTGTGCTGTATGTTTTTAGAATAGAAGTAAAATTGGATGCTGAAATCTAGTGCCAAAGTGCAATGCTTAAGTATTAAGGCCTAGGGTATTGGGACCCTTTAACAATTTTGTTGGCTCCCGAGAAGTGTAAAAATGCAATGTACTCTAAAAGGACTACAATAAACTTCAAACTTCAATGACATTGTGTCATTGGTATCACTTGTAGGCATTTGCATCTGTGGTGAAATCAATATATTGCTTGTGCTCATCTTGCAGTTTGTGTAGCGCTCATGTAGAAATGGGGACAACAGAAGAGAATGTGTGCAGGGTCAGTGTTTGTATTGTGCAATTTCTTGTCTGTTGTCCTCGTTTTTGCATGATCGCTACAAATACAAATCACAAATTATCATGTGCCAACTTGCTCAGTTTTCAATCCTAATATTGTCTGCCTGTAACCTTGTTTTATGGCCATCAACCAAGCAATGCCATTAGATTTATCCCTCAGTAGAGCTGCGGTGTTGTGTGGCGAAAAATTCAATAAGTCATGTTCTGTGTAATTAAACAGTCATTTATTACTGCAGCTGGCCCCGGAACAAACCAAACATTTGCTGACTGCAAAGTTTGTGATGGTCGCTATGCAAGCCAATGCCTCAAAGTAAGTGTTTCTATACATGGAGACAAAAACTGGGAACATTTTCACATTATGTATAGTCTTGTTAACAGCCAGAGAACAGCATAACATTGAAGTTGTGCAACTAAATTGTTGGTATTGCTGTTCAGTTTTTCTGGTAAGTTACACTTGTAACAATATATATATATATATATATATATGCATTTCATTGTTTGCATTTGTCACTAATTGATTTGCAGAATGTTTTTGTCGTTGTCAACGTTGTTGTCACCACCACCGCAGCGGTTGTGGTGGTGGGGACAGGGCTAGGCACCTGTTGCGTAGCCAGCTGCCTCTAAGCAATATCCATTAAAAAAAAAGTTAGCTCTTCACTGCCAGTTTCTATTGCTCGCTGTTAGGAATAGCAGTGGTAATCAAAGCATTCTTTTCAAGGTATGGTTTAAGTGAAACCAATATGCAAATTTTCAACTCTAACAACTGCAGCATGCAGTGAATGTTTGCAATGACTATGGAGTGGCATTTTCATTTTATAAAGGTATGGGCCCCACTGTATAAAGAGGCACCAATCTACAAGTGTACATATTCCTGGCACCAGCGCTGGTGTGTGTCCCCCTTCTTGTCTTCTTGTCGTGTTTTTTCGCGCTGTTTTCCCTTTCGAGTACATATTCCTTTCTTTTTTTTTTTTAAGGTTGAATGTGTGACCCGGGCAACTGAATACCCTTAGCTTGTCATCATGTGGCATAGTTCTGCCTAATATCACACGCTAATAGTATTGTGAGCCTGCAGTCATATGAAGAATATGGTGAGGGATGCTGTCACAGCGTTAGTCTAAAGCCTAGGACTGGTTTATACAGTCAAATGCTTTTATAATGAAGCTCTTGGGGCCTCTAAGATACTACTTCGTTGTACAGGTCACTTCATTCTAAAGACCGCACACCGTACCACTCACAGTGGAGCAGGCTAAGCACATTCAGTAAAGTAAAACTTCTCTTTAACATGAACACACAAGATATACTTCATGGAAAAAGCCTCTAATTTTCTTCTGCACATATTGTCCAGTGGAATGTGCTACTGCAGCCGACCTTATATATGGCTTCGAGATTTATAGCATGCTAGTGCAGCTAATCGAAGCGTCCCGCTATTCGGCCTGCTGGCTAGGGCCTACCATAGCTATGGAGTCTGGACCCACCCGCATGATCACTGTTGTTGTGTCGATTGGCACACTCTATGCACACCGCATCTCAGTGGCGGCTGTGGAGGACAGTGGCAGTTCCGTTACATGCATTTGCAGTAAAGCAACAGATCAGCTGTTGGGGGTGCTTAAATTTCTTGATTGCACAAGCAAATTAATTTTAGCGGTCTTCACAGTAGAGTTCCTCCAAATACATGCAAAGCAAAGATAGAAATTCAGCTGAGATATATAAAAGCATTTGTTATACAGCTCATTTCATTGTAGAGTTATTCGTTATAGAGGCATTCGCCTGTAGCCTGAAATGTGGTACTAACATTTAATGCCTAGAGCAAAAATTATATTCTTGCTTGTGCTCTGGGTATACCAGTAAATGCTTCATAATCTCGGCCACATAGAGTGGAGTAACGATGCCATAATTTCTTCTTTTTCTTTTCAGTACTGTTCCTGTAAATAAGCTTGTACCAAAAAATGATGAAGAACAAGCTATCTTTGAAGAAGGAGCAGGTAAGATTAACTTAATGTGAGCCAGCTCATATATACCAGCTACAATACTGCGTAGTGGCATGCCTTGCCTAAATGTGTTTGCACTGAATTTGGTACAAGAGTGCAGCATTAGAAGATGTTAAGAGGGGGAATGGTAGGATAAACTGACCAAAAGATCAATGTTACATATTTTGTAAAAAAAAAATTATGCACAGCCTGAGGAACAAAGCTGTGTAGTGGTGATCTTGGACGGCCGCTCCAAGCCATTTAAGTGTAGCACCAAAGCCCTGCCATTGCGTCTTCTTAAACACACTGGTATTTGAAAAGACCCTGTTTATGTTTGCATCTCAACTGTTTCGTCAGTGTACTTGCATGTTTTATTGAATAATGCGACTTCATATGCAAAATGCATTCGATTTATGATGTTTGTTGGTTGTCGCTCCAAATTTTCACAGTGAGCAGGCTACTGTTGTGTATTGCGTCCACATTACTGTTTCATTGATGTTTGCCCAATTTTACCCGCATACGATTTTTCTATGTTATTGTGCCCCAACATGCCAAAAGCACATGTGAAGTGACAGTGATCAAAATGCAGCCTAAAGTGCTGTTCTGAGTGCACTTGGCATCAAACAATGTGTATTCTATGAGGTCTCTCTCGCGTGCCTTGGTAAGGGAAGGGTTGGCAAAGCAGAGTTCTGCAGCTCTGCAGTTTGGCAGTGAATGCCAAAGAAGAAAAAGAAACCTCATGGCACACTTTGAGGGTGATGGAAAGGAACCAAGAAACGGTGTGCATTCTGCTGAAGCGTCTTTAATGCTTGTGGTAAACATGGCAACACAAAAGTGCCTTTTTCTCAAAATGCCATTTTTGTATTTTTTAAATATTTGATGTACCTTTTCTAGAAAACTATTGGCCAGATTATAGTGAAACGTTTACAACTTATAGTAAATTGTATTGCCAACAATACGAACCTAAAATATTAAAACATTCTTTTTATCATATTTCAAAAAATATATATATTGAAGTTCTCCTTTTGTAAGTACCGTAAAATTCCGAGCAAGCGCCCCCCCTCGAGCAAGTCGAAATTACCGGCAAAGTTAGGGGGGGCGCTATCCCGGAATGGCACCAAAATTCAAGATGGCCACGACAAAATTTTCCCGAAAAAAAAAAAAAAGAAGCGCAGTGGGAATAGCATTAAAATTTTATTGAACATGAACTTTATTAAGCCAAAGATTTGTTAGTGGTGTTTATCACTCTCAAAACCACCGTTACTCAAAACCACCGAAAGAACTACAGAAAGAGCGCATCGACGCTGCACCGGCGCGTTGCCGCGACCGGCGACACGAACATTGGTTATTGGTTATGCAGCTTCTATTCCAGGCAAAATTATATCCGCTATAGAGTAAAGTGTCGCGTAATGTTCACTTTATTAAAAACCATATGTCCACGGTGAAACGTTTAGCGCTAATGAGAGTTCCGATACAAGTGAAGCTCAGCTGCAGTCCATGGGTACCGACGGCGGACAGCGAACCGCGGCTCGGCCATGCTCGTATCGCAGCTGGTGGCGCCGCAAATATCAGCATGTTTACTTCATCGTGAGAAATTATTGTGAGGAGAGGGTAAAGTGGCCACGGCGGTAACAAAACATTGCTGCTTGGGAGCGTCGGCGGTTCGTGCTGAAGCGCCGTCTGCTACAGATTCGAAGTGAACTGAAAAAGGCCTAGCGATGATATCGGTGGCGAGTGATTAGCAGCGGTGAAGCTGCCGGCGATGCCAGAGCGTAGCCGCGACCACTCCTCTGTCGCCGAATTGTCACGTCGCTGTGCCGCAGGGAACTCCTCTGCGCCGTGCGAGAGGCAGATCTCGCCGTCGGCCGGCGGTCCGTGAACTACAGACCGCCAGCTGCAGTTCGCCCGGATGCACTCGTGTGCCCACTGGGGCGCGCGGGTACGACTATGATTCGATAAATGGCTCATCGGGGCGCCCCAATGCGCATCGGTGCGATTTGCCATTATTTTCGTGAACTGGATGTGGCAGGCCAGTGTCGGTGCGGAAGCGGGGGGGGGGGGGGGGGCGCTTTCCCGGAACGGCGCAGAAATTCGAAATTGGCAGTGAATTTAGGGGGGGGCTCTTGCACGGGTGAGGGCGCTTGCTCGGAATTTTACGGTAATGAAAAGTATGAACAGTATTTTTTAATGAGATGATGCCTTTACCAACCAAAATATTTTAGGTTCGGTTTGAAGAAAGTAATATGTGGAATATGCCTGATAATTTAAGCGGTCACTCAGTCAATAGTTTCTGAGAAAAGGTACATTGAAATCTAAAACTAAAAAATTTCGTAGACAATAACAAGATATATTGGAGGTTTTGCAGCAGAAATACTACTGAATGTTAAGCTAATAATGTCCATCCTCTTTCAGCAAGAAAAATTTCAGATTAACATATGCAGTAGTTTTTGCAATAGAATGCTATAACCAAGGTGACCTATTTACTCTACCATCTCCCCCTTAATGCAGCAGGGTTCTTAAGTTCATTTAATAGTTTTGTGGAGTCACATTATATGGGCGCATCCCGGCAAACCTCTCCAGTGTCCGCTAGAGATGCGAAGATACTGTGCACAGTAACATTGTGTCTTGATGCAGTGACCAAATTCATCCTATTCTTTTGCATAGTATGTGACATTTCTGTGCTTGTATACTTTAAATTTTTTTGGGTGCTGTAAATGTCAGCACCAGAAAATGAACATGTTTTCAAGTTGAAATAAAGCATGCACGCGCTACTTAACAATATTAAAGTATATGTAGGTACTTCCAAAAAAATCTATGGAGGCACATAAGCAATTTTTATGATGTGTAAATGCGAGAGCATTACTTGTCGCTGAGTTTAATGTTGCGGAGAAATGTTGCTCAGTTTAGTGCTGCTGCGTGTAACATGCGACCTGATTGAAGTCTCCTACGACGAGCATGGATGTGCCGCAACGTAGAGCTGAAGGCAGATTCCTGTACACGAATACTGCCGCGTCCATTTGAGACAGATTTGGCGCCATGTATACGCACACAACCACGAGTCCTGTTTTAATAAACTGCACAGCACACATCTCTCTGTTTGCCCCGAAGCAATCACCGAGTCACTGAGCTGGATGGGTTGTAGTTGAAGTCTTGGCTTGGCATACTGTATAGACTCGTGTCAAGGGACACAGCCGTGTAAGGGCCACACCTGTGTAAGGGTGTGCCTCCAACTTGGCAGGTGAAATTTTTGAAAAAAAAATTTACATTGCAGAAGCAATTGCATTCGGTGCCCCAATGCAGCGCTCGCGTGCACATTGTCGAATTTTTGCGCACTGTGCACTTCAGTGTGCCCCTACTAGATGGCGAGAGCTGCGCGTTGACCTCTGATGCACTGGTACATTTGGAGATCCGGGGTGTGCAGTAGTCGCTGGCTGCTCTGGCACTATTTTGACCAAAAGGTTCGGTCCTGTGTAAGGTCCGCACCTCATCAAAATTGTGAAAAAATAATGTGCGGCCCTTACACGAGTCTATACGGCATATGGCGATGCCAGCAGCAATCTTGTGAGGTCGCTTAGTGGTGCACACTACCAAGTATCCCATGATCTGTCTCTTGCCATCCGGCCTCATCCATGTTTTTGTGAGGCAGAGTATGTCGCCTTTGTTGACGTTCACATCGTGTGCCACGTCGCCCATGTGTTTCGGTAGAGAACGCATGTTGAGGCATGCAACTAGACATGCTGCCCGATCCGCCATGCGCTTTCACTGCGCCGTGCGCCATCTAGTGCATCGCCCTCCAGGCAGAGCCCAACCGCGTGCACATCCTCGAAGATATCCATCACTGTCGCCTATTGCGAGGGTGGTGCAATGCAACGGTGGCGCAGTGATTAGTGCGCTCGGCTATGGAGTGGTAGCAGTGGAGGAGGGGCAGAGGATCGAATCCAACTTTTGGCCACCTTTTTTTAGTTACATGAAAATGACGTAATGTGTGGGCCGTTTTTCTGGCACGGCTTTTCTTCCACGGCTTTCTGATGATGGGGGGGCCGCACAATGAGCCAAGTAATGCTCTCGCATTAAAAAATATCATTTCAGTGTCATAGTCTCGGACTCTAGCCATATAAACAAGGAGATAAATGAGAGTTGAAAACGGCAGAGGATTAACTGCTGTGCGAAGGAATTAGAAAATTTGCACGCATAGCAAGGAGTCCCCCACCACAGTAGCTTAGTGGCTATGGCATTGCGCTGCGAAGCACGTGGACTTGGGTTCAATCCCGGCTGTGCCAGCCACATTTCTATGGGGGCAAAATGCAAAAATGTTTGTGTACTTGGATTTAAGTGCACGTTAAAAAACCCCAGGTGGTCAAAATGAATTCGGAGTCCCCCGGTACAACATGCCTAATAATCAGATCATGGTTGCAAAATCGGCATGCAAAAACCCCTGAATTTATTTAATGAATTTAATTAACAGCAAGCAGTCAGCTGATGCAAGATGGTAATTTGACATTACTGGGAGGAATCTTAGTTCTACAGTGGACACTAAGTAGCTGCTGCTGATGGTGATAATGACTTACTGTTGTCTATTTCGAGACCAAAACAAATTTAGCAAGGTGTGAACTTGGGAAAGTTGGTAATCCATTTTAACTTGCTAAAGCACATCAGTGACGGGACTCGGACAAACATGAAGTTTGTCTTACATGTTTCTTCGTGTAAGTCCCATCAGTAACGTGCTTTAGCAAGTTAAAATTTAGCACATTTGAATGAATCCTGCTTTTTTGTGGTGATGTGTCATGCTAGGCATAGAGCCACATGAAATCTTGATGAAACATTAAAGAAAGACTACTATTCCATACTCAAACTTTGTGGCCTAAGTGAGCTGAGAAAATATTGATGCCCATTGCAACATCTGCATTTTTTGAGCATTACACACAGCATAAGAAAAATGCCAAATTTAAGATGAAGCGGCTGTGATGTATGCTGCTATGTTCCCTGAAGCCCATGTTCCACAGTTTCAATAGTTCTGAACCATTATTTATGGGTGTCTTTAAGTTGAATAGTTATTTTAGCCTTTTTGTATTTCAGCCAACAGTAAAAGCTAGCACTAGCATATAATTTTCACTAATTTATCAATAATTTTTCTGAAAATGCTAAATGTAATAAAATGAAGTGAAAGTTTGTATTTATTCCATTAAAAGCGGCAGTCTAATCTGGGAGTCCATCCAGCAGTGCTCCCACACGTACGCTTCTGTTCCATAGCCTTCGCTGCATATAGCCACATAAACTTGTCCACAAGTATGATTAGCACAGCCTAACAGTAGTAAAATTTCAAGTACAAATTGGTTTTGTCTTTTCAATGTCTTGCAGCCAGCGTTGCACGAAGAAAAAAATTCCAAGCAAGTGGCATTCTCAAACAACCGCCAACACATGAAGAGAGGGATCTTCTTCACAAACTTTTCCTTGAAGACTTTGATCCAGAGTAAGCTATTTACACCCTGCTGAGAACAAGTAGCCTTTAGCCTTAAAAATTATATACCGTTTAGGGTATTACCTTTTCATACAACAAAAATTATAAACCCTGTGTGTATACTACAAATGAACTTGTTATAATGAAGTCACATCGGACAAGAAAATATATTTTTTATAAGCAATTTTTCATTATAAGCATATATTCATTATAAGCTGATATCAGAGAGAAACATTCATTTATTTAGTTATTTACAAGGTTTCTGCTGGCCTTAAAATAAGGCTGTAAGCAGGAGTGGGGATTGAGACAATGTCTCTCTGGTTGAACAAAATACATTATAACACACTGTAATGTTTTACAAAAGTGCTGAAAACAAAAAAAAAAACACTGTGAACACACAATTGGGAACATACTTAGAGAAATACAAATAAACTTGCACAATGCATAACGTATACTGAAAGATGTGCTAACGTCAGAACAGCAAAAGGATTAGAACAGATACGGTGACAGAAAATTGTTACAATTGCTTCAGCTGCGCTAAAAAAGAAGGCACTGTTGCTGCATCCACAACATTGCTCGGGAGACCATTCCACTCACGTACAGTTCGCGGAAAAAAAGAAAGCTTGTAGGTGTTAGTCCTGCAAGAAAATTCATTTAATTTTTTTGAATGATACGCCCGCGTAAGTCATCGCGTAACTTTTTCTATGTATGCACTCGAGGCAATGCCAAGTTTATCATGATAAAGCAAGTACATGTATTTTAATCTTTCGCGATGTCAGCGTAGATGCAAGGATTCCAAGTTCGCTGTTTGTAGAAGAGCACTAACTGAGCACCGGAGGTCTGAAGTGATTATTACACCTAGGTATTTATAATAATTTACAGCAGTAAGACAGCGACCATTAGTCGAATATGGAAAAGTCAGTGGCACCTTCTTTCTTGATATTGTCATACAAACAGTTTGTGTATGTATTCTAGGTTTACTCCGCTATATATGGCAGTACGTTATATCTACCGTATTTATTGGATTATAAGGCGATGGTGCCAGTTGGAGTACCCAAGAACAAAGTATTGTCTTATAGTGTGGCTTCACGGCATTGCGGCGCACACTGCCTTAAAGCCACACCTAAAGGCAAAATTCGCATATATGGCAGGCGGTGACTTCAAGGCTAAATATTTTGGGAAAAACCTCGCCTTATATTCAAATAAATATGGTATATTCATTATAACAAGGCTCGGCTGTATTTCCTATTCTAATGCATTGCACCCACTATTTTCCTGTTACGAACACCCCACACTTAGCTATGCACAGCGTACCTGACAGGAAAGTGCCAAGCACACATTAAAGAAAGAAAACGTGCACAAGGTTGACGATTATTGTTGAAAGACAAAATTGCTGTCTAAAAGGTGTACAGTTTTTAAGGGTCTTATCTCCAGGACCTGCCACTGTAGTCAACTGCTTCTTACATGTAATTTTTTTTGCAGGACATATATCCTAAAATCTGACGAGTGCCCTACTGGGGCCATTTGGATGCAGGATGCACGGCTAACCAACGTGATCATTTGCCAGCCTGAGGTAATGTGGCCCTCTGGAGGGAAGCTTAACACATTTACTCAGCAGCATTAAATTTTGAAGTCCTGATGAGTCTTAAGTGTCGTAACCCAGCTGCAAGTGACGTGTCATATATATCAGGTGTGTCATGACCCACCAGTGAGTCGCACATCTTCGCATATTTCTTTAGCTCCAGAGAGGTGACACTTCTGTGTTTGCAATCGGAGGCAACAAAAGTTTTCATCTGCATTGCCAAAAAAGTCTATTCTGTACTACAGGAAAGACCCACAATTTTGCAGCTGCACAGGGGGAATAACCGCCATGACCTGCCGAGACCCAAGCGTCAGTGAATGTGTTAATAGGTAGCGTATCGTGTGAGTGACATTTCTGGCTTCATAAAGCTGCTTCCTGGGCGCAGATTAAGCTCCTTGTATGATCACACACTGCAACTGGCTCCTTTAAGATTATTGCAGAGGAAGCTTGGAAGGCTTACCAGAAGTTCGGTCACTAAAGTTCACTAGATATGCGGAAACAAAGGGCCCGCAACTCCTCTGCTCAGCTTATCAGAGAATTACAGGGTATGTCCAAAAAAGTAATGTCACTGAGTCGATTAAAAATAAATTATTGATCAGATCGGTACAACACATTAAACGGTTTAGAAATAGACTCCTCCTGCGTCGTTAAATCGCTTCCATCAAGATTTCCAGGCATCGAAGGCGTCACGGTAGGCCTCCTTCAGAATGTCCTTTACAGCCTTGGTGCAAGCCTGTTTTTGTTGTTCAACTGTCCCGAAATGATGTCTTTTTATGGGAGTTTTCAATCGCTGAAGCAAAAAGAAGTCTGGGGTAGCCACTTCATGACTGTAGGGTGGTTGGGGAGCCGTTGGTACTATTGAATCGACCAGGTAGCGAGTCACGAAGAAGGCGGTGTGGGCTGGCGCGTTGTCATGGGGAAGTTTCCAATCACCCACGATGTAAGGCTGGGTGTGATGAATCCTTCGTTTGAGTCTCTTGAGCACTTCCACGTAGAATTTGGCGTTCACGGTTGTGCCATGTGGCACAGACTCGTGGTGGACGAGCCCTCCTGATGTCAAAGAACACAATAAGGATGGTCGTGACCTTTAACTTGCTCATTCTGGCCTTCTTGGGGCGAGGGGACACCAAGCTGTGCCACTCGGCGCTGTGCCTTTTTGTTTCGGAGTCATTTTCAAACAACCAAGACTCGTCATCTGGGATGATGCATTGCCTAAAAAGTGGGGTCAGTTTCGCACAAGTCCCAAAATTCCTGACACATTTCAACTCGGTGCGATTTTTGGTCGTCCGATAATACTTTGGGCACAATCACCATGCAAATTTTTCGTATCTGCAAATTATTCATCAAAATATCGTGAACGGTAATTTTTGGAATGTTTACTGTCTGTGCCACTAAACGGACGCTCAAATGACGGTCTTAATACAAAAGATCTCTCACACGTGTCACATTTTCGTTGGTGATGGTCGTTGATGGCCGTCCAGCGTGGGCTTTATCGCTGACCTCTTCACGACCTTCTAAAAAGGCCTTGTGCCACCGGTATAGACTAAAGCCCCTCCATCCACGCGCCACCGCCGCTTTTGCTAAGTAGCGCCAACCTTTCATGTGCGCCACTGTTCTCTGATTCGTCGCTCAAGCCAGTTCCACTTCCGCAGTTTCCGTTTCCGGGGTTTCCGTTTCCGGTTTTTCTACTTCCGGTATTTCCGGTTCCTGAATTTTCGCTTGTTGGCAGTTGTTGCACGCTCGCACCTCTACACAGCAGTGACGTCGCTTCCGTTAAAAACGGAAGCTTGGACTATGTAAGTTCCGCTTGACGCCGGAAACTGAGGGGGTGAGCGAGGGAGGAGCGTTGAGGAGGAGGGTAGGTTGGCGGTACTTAACCTGGTCGGCGAAAACGCGTATGGAGGGGCTTTAGACTAGACGTTCTGATGAACAACTATCACCAAAGGCTGTCTTTATCATAGGAGAAGTTTCCAGTGCGGACTTGCCGAATTTTGCACAAAACTTGATGGCAATCCTTTGTTAATACAAGCGCTGCATTACGGCTTGCATGGGAAATGAAAACGAGCTTTACAGAAAAGCCTGTCCTTATTCTCCAGATGGTTGCAGACGACTGAGTCTAAGCTAACTTCCCCTCCACCAATCCCAACCAGTCCTAGCGCACTGCGACATATAGTCACTTCGGAATATAATCACTGACATTACTTTTCGGACAAACCCTGTAAGCTTAGAAGGACACATAAGAGAAATGTTCAGTCAAGCTGGATTGGCAAATTATGCTTCTCTAACTGTGGCTAGATCAACCTTGCCATGAGAGGAGGCTGAGTAAGCTAGACAGGACTCTAAAATTAAGGAGAGGTGGTGACACAGCCTTGAAATTGCTGTACCAGCTCCTTGTTGACACATTCTGATCAATGCTAGTTGATAATTTGTATATACGAAAGCAATTAGACTTTGCAACACAGTATTTATTTTTGGACTTCTGCGCAGCCCAGGTGCACAAAAATACCATGAAAACCATGATGTCATCAGTGCTACAGTTTGGCTGTCAATTTCGAAGAAGAGAAGGGTTGCTTTCATTTTACCCACTAAGAAAACTTTTTTTTTTCTGAAGAAATGGAAATCAACCTTTGAAGCAGCAGGCTGCTGTGTATATTCTTAATTGAATGTGCGTTTTTATTTAGCTTGCTCTTATGAAAGTTGTGATCTACCATAAAAATATATATGACCTTTTGGAAGGCGACGCATCATGTAAAATAGCCATAACAATGAGTGCGAAATGTTGTTTTAAAGCTAGTCTTTGCATTGGAACAAGTTTAATAACTTACATGTTTGAAGAAGTGCTATTGCTGTGGATAATTACTTTTAAATTAAAGGAGTACTGACACGAAAGTATTGTGTCCCATTGTTGCTTGCCTTTTTAGGTAGCTGTCAACTCCATTATTATGGTATAAAGGCTGAATTCCTTAAAAGCGCCACAAATAACTTAATTACAGCACCTTTTATGTGACGTGTTCAAAACACATGCCAAGCACAATGTGGCTTCTGACGTGAAAAAGGAGACTATCCACATCACCGAAAGTGGAAGTGGTGGTCACGTGATGTTACAAACAACTCAAGAGGGCACCTGTCAGTCTGGTGCAGTGGTTGAAGACCAGTTACTGCGTTGCTGAAAGCTGCAATATTAGCCATTAAAATTGTGCACTTCTCTTGGAAGTGCAGGGGAACCCACTCTCCCCTCTTGTTCTGTTGAGTGCTGATTATATTTTTTGGCCACACTGTCATAGCGTGTGTGTGTATGAGTCAGTGACATCTGTGAAACCGCCACATAAGCTTTTGGTGGTGTGAGCAGTTTCCTTTTTCACGTCCGAAGCCATCACACTTGGCGCACATTTATAAGTGGATGCAATAAAAGGTAACGCAATAAATTATTTGTTGGGCTCTTTAGGACTTGAGGCTCCAAAACGTAATTACTGGGTCAACGGCTGTCCAATAAAATAATAAAAACGAGAGAAGAAATTGTCAGTATTCCTTTAAAGGCCCAGTTGCCCATCACAAGTCAAACTAAATCATAATGCATAGGAGAATTAACTAATGTTGTTTGCGAGTTTTTTGCCACTGAATAATATATCCTCAACACTAGTGCTTTTCTTCTTACTTTGGGTGTCTAGTTTGAGAATCTCTACAACAAGGTATTTGGTGGCTTCCTCATGAGAAACGCCTTTGAAGTGGCATGGGCGACAGTTTACGTCCTCAGGTCAGTGTCATTTTTTCCAATTCCATAGTGCCATTACATCATACTGAAATAGCTAGGGCATGTCAATAATCAATCAATGGTAAGGAAACCAGAAAACAGATAAGTGCACAAGCTGTAAATTTTTAGTAAATATAGTGAGCATAGGTTGGCACACCCACTCATGAGTACACTGACCCATACTCGCTCCACACTCATTTTAAGTGTGCTGCACTCTCTTTCATACATAGCAGGCAATGCTACTATTTTCAGAGACTTATCTCACTGTTCGCATCTGTGACGAAAAAATTGCACGTCACGTATGAAAGAAAGGTATAGGTATGCTTTATGTTATAAATGTAAAATTAAGTTTCATACTTTTATGTCGCAATATATTACATATGTATTGCATAAAAAGCATCGGAGATCAGAACCTATTTATACCACCAAACAAGTGGAGTGACACATTTCTGCTACCAGCGGCCACAGAGCATCACTGGCACTCGTGACCAAGACATAGTACGCCACATACTGGAAGCACAGAGGTGCACAAATATAATGTCATTTGACATAAACTTGCACCCACAAGTTGTTGTAATATACGAAGTAGTTATTTCGTAGAAAGTGTCGCAGATAAAAAATAACTGCACTAGGAAACATGCCAAAAGAGACATCTATGACAGCACTATTTGCATAGCTCCTGCAATGTTACTTGCTAGGTATGAAATGAAGTATGATGAGTGACGAAGGGTAGACATGAGTATGGACGTGAATGAGTGCTGGTGAGCTTGAGTGGACGTGGGTATTACTGGGAGTGAGTGCCGGTTGATGTGAGCACAAACAAAAGTCAGTGGTAGTGATTTTCAGTGGACATGAGTACGCACGTGACTGTTGGTGAGTGTGAGCAAATGTATGTATGTGAGTGAGTGCTGATGAGTGGCAGTGAATGCAAGTGTGACTGAGTGGGTGAATGGAAGTGACTATGAAGGTGAGTGAGTTTTGGTGAGTATGAGTGGGCACGAGTAGGAGTATGAGTGAGCACCGATGAGTGTGAGTGTACTTGAGTGTGAATGAATACATAGCCTACAAAAATGTTGGTGAGTGAGTAGGAGAGAGTATTTGCTTATCCTACTGAACTATGATAATGAGCCTTGCTATGGCCACCAAGGAAGGACGTAATGTGACTATGAAAATCGATTACTGCTTTATTACGTTCATCCACTAACCATACCTGTCCACTTGCTGGGATGGCATATTTGCCCTAGTATCCTGAAGGGGCTCGAATGTCAAAAGTGTACACTATGGTCTGCTTTTATACAGGGAACACAAACCCCCGTATTCAGAAATGCATTGTAAGTTGAAGCCCATGCTTGATTTGATTTAAGTGACGCCTGTTGTGAATGCGCCGAAGGAAACGCAATGAGTGTCATGGGCATGTTCACGCCAGGCATTACTTAGATCAAGTCAAGCGTGGGCTTCAACTTAAGGTGAGTTTCTGAATACGGGGGAAAGTTAGTACACTCCCATAGATTATCACTGCAATATGACATAGAGACCCCCAGCTACATTTTTATGTATTCCTTTCTTATTCATTTTCACATACCGCCGGCCTACATTTGAGGCCTTAGGCAGGGGTAGGTACAGAAGAAAAAATACCTTGTAAGGTATAAACAAAAATATTGCAAATGAAAATTTTTGAAATATGCCCATCTGATTAATCAACCGCTTTTTCCAATAACAGGAAAGAAATGTTTCATTTATATTGGCTTTATTACTGGTTATGCATTCCCTTTAAAGTGGACCATAGTGTACATCTTTCAAGACCCGCTAGATGGAGAGTGGGTTTCCTCTGAACTATTACGTCAAACACTTGCCTTTGCTTTGAGTTGTTGATAAATTCAACTTCGCCCTGCCATCTGCTAGCCGCCTGGTTAGCTTAGATGGTAGAGTGGCTGCCCCAGAAAGGTGATGGTCTCGGGTTCGAGTCCCGGACCAGGACGAATTTTTCTTCAACTGTGATGCTTTTCTTTCAAGGAACCCGTATGGGTTTCCTTTGTAGCAATTGCTACAGCTAGGTGGATGTCTCATTTTCCCTTACTTCTCTTATCATTGCGGGTTTCTGCTGAACTATTACTGTCAACCATTTAAAGAGAGTATACCTATATTGTTATGTGTGCTTTCTTTATGAGTATATCTTGCTGGGCTGTTTAATGGCATACTCTGCAGCTACAGCATCTGTGAAATGAACACCGAAAAACTAAATGTAAGCTGTCTAGTAGGGCATCATAATTTGTTATGCCATTGTAATGTCGGCAGTCCATTTACTGATTAGGAACAGATGCAGTAGCACGGTAACTAATAATCTTTCTGGTCCACAGTGGACGCCGCCCTAAGACATACCACACAGATGACATCTGGTTCAGGAAGCCAGTGGAGTTGGGCTCTCTGCTCCACTACGATTCACAGGTATGCAACGCTAATGTCGAGTGAAGGCCGAACATGGCATTATCTATTTTTCATGCATCATGAGATGGTCGCATAACAGCAACATTAATGGACGTCTTACCACTTCCTGCCCTTTGCCTTAGATGCTCCAACATAACCAGTGATCCTCAGAAAGACATTCCTGGTTGTGCCTTGTATTTTAGAATATTTACTTCTATTTAACAGCTTATGATCGATACATGCTATAATGGAAGTGCATGGTGCCTTATTGTCTCTTACTGATCTACATCAAGATGCAGGCAATGGATTATGGCTTCCAAAGGGTTAACCCTGACCGCAGTTGCACATACCCTGTAGTCACTGGCGGATTTATTGAGTTGTAAAGTAACTAATTTTTTAATACTTCTCTTAGTGAGTCAGATCCCTTTCTTTCCATTTCTTTCACCTTTATTGCTGTCTTTCACCACTACAATTTTTAATCTGATAGTATCTCTTTGCTGTGAGGATGTTTACTCTTCCTTTGACATGCAGCATACATTCGGCAAGCAGCAGTGTTGCTCTAAGCATATGGCTTCACTTCACTTATTGAGCATTCTTTTTCACACAATGATATGTTAAAATACAATGATGCAATATTCATACAATGATAGCGGTTACACAAAAAACAAATACAATGAAACAGTGAAAAAGATGCAAGGCAGATTCTCAGCCTGGTGCTCTACTATTCAGTAGAGCACCAGGCTGAGAATCTAGAGGTCAAGGGTTCAAATCCCACTGCAACTGGTGGTATGGTGAAGGCCTCATTACCAATGACAGGTGTCATTTGTCAAGACTCCACAAGACTGACAAAGCCGCAGGAGCTCTGCGAGAGCTATTCAAGCGTAGCTGAAACCTGCTTGCTCCTAAACAAGCATTTCATGCCGGAAAAAAAAAAAAAAAAAAGCACGAACGCTTACATTTTCACTGTTCTGGTGAATAGAGAAGGTACTTAAGCCAGCTATACAAATTATCCTGACAGGCTCTTGTGCGAATTTTCCGCCATGACACCGCCATGACAACTAACTCTTGCTATTACTACACAGGTGGTGTACACCCAGGACAACTTTGTCCAAGTCAATGTGAATGCAACGGTGATCAAACCTGAAATAGGCACAAAGGAAATAACAAATGTTTTCCACTTCACTTTCTGCCTTGATGGAGAAAATCCAGCTCCCAGAGTGATCCCTAGGTCTTACCCTGGTGAGTTATAGAAATGAGACTGCATGCCCGGTGCCCTGAACAGCTGCTACTTTTGATGCTACTAGAGTGTCTCTATTTGGAGATTTTAAAACTATATCTCTCATTGTATACTATAAGGTTTGCTCATGCACGCTTTATGTTGCACATGCATGGCACTTTTGTCAAAAAGACATATGCCAGCAATGTGCATTGCACAAGGTGATAAAAGTTTGTTTGCTTGCAATTGGGTTTTGTGTGCCAAACCAAACTGGCCCATTCAGTCAAAATACTTACAAAACCCAGCATGCTTAACCATGATAGTAAAGTTTGATCATCCGGAGTTCAAGCATTCTAGTATTTGCACGCAATGTTCCCATCGTATTAATGAGTCATGAGATCAACTTTATGCGAGTGCTGTATATCTTGGAAGCAAGTAATCCAACCACTGACCTTGTTTAGTGCAAGCAGCACATAGCATGCAACCAGTTTTATCATTATTTACAGCATGAAACATGCGCAGATTACCGAAGGGAAATTAGCAGGACATGCGCATCGACTTGGCGCATTTCTTTCGTTTTCCAAGCAATAAGTTAAACAGCACAGGTAGCTCTACAAAAGCAATCGTTTGCATAAAAAAAATTAGCAAAATTTACTTAAATTTACGCACTTTTATTCATATACTTACAACCCAGGAGCCAGGAGCTCAAAATTAATGACCATAGACAACGTCGTTTGTTCGCTGACTGGCCTTGGAGCGTTTAGAAGAGCACCTCAATTTTGGCCGAATGGCTGTGTTGACAAGCACAATTGCCGTATGTGGGACGACGCCAACCCACATGAGGTTCACCAGGTGGCAATGCATCCACAAAAAGTTACTGTTTGGTGCGGATTTTGGGCCGGCAGCATTATTGTTCCGTACTTTTCTAAAAACGACATTGGTGAGGCTATCACCATCAGCAGCGAGCACTACAGAACGACAATAACAGATTTCTTTTGGCCCAAATTGAACGATATGGACGTAGACGACATGTGGTTCCAGCAGGACGGCTCTACATGCCACACAGCGGACACCACAATGGACATTCTGCATGAACGATTTGAGGGTATGGTTATTTCTCGCAGAGGTGACGTGAATTGTCCTACAAAATCGTGCAATTTGACCCTGCTAGACTTTTTCTTGTGGGTTTTCCTGAAGGCACAGGTCTATGCCAATAAGCCGCAATCGACCAATGCCCTTAAAGTCAACATAACCCAGGCCATCATTCAAATTCAGCCAGATCTATGCGGCAGAGTCATTGAAAATTGGACCATTCGGATCCGTGCCACCATGAGAAGCCACGGCGGACATTTGAACAATGTTATATTCCATACGAATGGCACACATGGGCCTTTCAAATAAAAAAAAAAAGAATTTCGTTAATACCTCACACACAGCTTGTTTTATTCCATTTCAACATCGACCTGCCCTTATTGAAAAACCCTTTGTATAGCGTAGTACAACGCACACATGTATCATGGCAATGCCAATCGCGGCCGAATATGTACAAGTCCCAGGTCCTGCATGGGCACATATTGTGGTAATGTATCGCCAATATCTCTATGCTGAAATGTTATAAGAGAAACGTGATGTGATGTGCTGCAGCCAAGTACCAGATGGCATGTTTCCATAGCGAGGCCGCACAGACGAAAATTGCTGCAGTGGATCAGTCCAATGGACCTATATTCCCTAGAAAAGCATTCTTGTTGCAGTTGAGTCCTTTGTGCAATCCTCCGTATTCACTTTATTGCACCCTCGATGTTTGCAAACTGGTGCCCTTTGTCATCAAAAGACTGGCTTGTCCTCAAAATGCAGTGGTTGAGCTTACTTTATGCAATAAATTTCACCAATACAGGAGCGTACCACATAGCACAAAATCTGGTGCACACATTAACAGGTTAGATAGAAACAAGCAAAAGCAGGGAATCGCATCTGCTCCCGCTTAGCCAGCAATATCTTGCAAATTGTTCTGAATATTTAACAATTTTTTAATAGTTTGTTTTCAAATTGAATACGAGTGTTAAAAATATTATATTCAACTCGTATGTAACATTTTCCAATATTCAAACCCCCTAGAGGTAGCATCACTTCAGCTGTGATGGAAAATATGTTCTCTCGAAAATAGTTAACTGGGTAGGCTTTTATTTTTCACCGCCCTAACAGACTGTTTGTGGTGCAGTCATCCAAGTTGAAGTATTAACAGTTGGTAGACACATACCGTCAATGAAGGCAGCATTATAAAGGCAGCATAACTCAGTACTTCGACTGTGTATTTTGCTTTCCACTGGCTCGTAGCTGTGCATCACCTATTTGCAGGTTTGTTCATGCGAGGCCAGCGCATGCCTTATGCAGAGAGACTTGTCTCTTCAAGCACTTTTCGCACTTTAAAAAAGGGCGCATTAATAAATTCATGTTGCCTTGTTCTTCACGCAGAAAGTATGCTGTACATTGAAGGAAAACGGTACCTGGACCATGCCATGTCAAAGCGACAGTCTCCAGCAAGCCACAGCCATAGTCACAGCAAAAGCCACAACACAAGCCATGGCTCGGGCCACGAATCAAAAAAGCTAATATGAGTTCAGCAACAGTACAGCAGTGTGGTGTGTGCAAGACAACCAACACTGAAATGGATGCTCGAGTTGAGGTTGTGAGGATGCATTTTACAGCAACCAGATGAACCCATGGCCCAAGGGAATTCAATAGCGATTGCATTTACGAAGCTGTGCACGTATAACTACTGCCTGTGTGCCACGTATGCAACTAGCAAAGAGAAAGCACTTGTTTATTACATGTTTGTATTAATTAATACTGCAGGGATTCTTTGGTGTCCAGAAACACCAACTACTCATGTTAACCAATGTGTAACAGAATTTAGCTTTTACTTACAAGATTCTAGCATTTCACGGCATGCTTTCCCTCTCATACAATTTTTAAATTTCACACTATTTTGTTGTGAAAATGAATATATATGTATATTAAAGCACTAATTTTACCTGTGGTGACTCTAGTTGGAGGCATAACTTTTTTGTGTGGAGCATGAACATTTCACAACATAAACAAAGACTAGCACTGACGTTGCATCTTTGTGTGACATGCAAATGTTAGATGAAGGCACAAGGACAAGCACCATGTGTTTGCGTCTTGGTCCAACATTCGCACTTCACACAAAAGAATGACACCAACCATACTTCATCAGTTTGTCTAGTGAACTCATTTTTCAGAATTCTCTGACCTTCCCAGGTTTTTCATGAGTTTTGCAGTAAAAATTCCATCATTAAAAAAAAGAAGAAGATAGCAACTGTTTTTTAAGCACAATTTCTGTATGTCCAAAACATGGGGCAATACTGAAGAAACAAAACTTTGGGGGAAAATTTTCAGCTTACACTGGCAGCAGAAAAAATCGAAGTACAGTAAGCTTCTGTTAATTAGACTCCAGTTCATTTAATCCCGACCATGGGTCCTGGCTCAATCAACCCCAAACTTTTGTTATTTCGATCCTGAAGTTGGCCTTCCCTGGATAATTCTGTTTCAGCACACACATGCCTAACCTCAGTGACGACTCCATTAGCAGCAGCATCTGTCCTCGTGGTGCTTAGGGTGCAGTAAATGTGTCAAACACATGCCATTTCCCATCGAAAACGGCTATTTTTGGCATGCGTGCTTGTTTCAGATACAAAGATCACAAGAGACAAGCTATTTCTAAATTCTAAAAACGTCTGAGGGCAAGTGCACTTAAGATTATTTGGCTAAAATTCAGCGACAAGTGACCATAGCTCTTAACAGTTAAGAACCCATTTGTCAATCCCAGACGGAATATTCCTTGTTCGTTTTAAATAACAGTGCAAAAGGGTTCATCATCATCATCATCATCAGCCAATTTCTTTATGTCCACAGCAGGACGAAGGCCTCTCCCAGTGATCTCCAATTACCCCTGTCTTACACTAAATGATTCCAACTTGCACCTGATCGTGAGCAGGAAATTTAGAGAAGAATAAAAATTTGCTGTAGTTTAACTCAGTTGTGCCTGAGTGTGCGTAACGAGAGGTACGGCGAATATTATTGTTTAGCTTGGTTCTCTCTACAGTTACATCTTTAGCGTTTAGCTTCGTATGTCTGAGTGTTTAGGTTTGGTTGTTACCTCTCGTTAAGTTATGGTTACATTTAAGACTAGACATTTTTAAAGTGTAACGCATTTATTTTGATAGTCTTCATCTTGTTTCTCAATTGCCACAAAGACATCCCGATGGTCGGTGAGGCGGGAGGATAAGGGGTTGGCGTCCAGTGACTTGGAACACGTTTCAGGTGCTATCCTCATCTGAATCCACTCGCCTGGCCGCTTCGTACTTACGACGCTTCTCGAGGCGTGCAGCTCGTTCTTCCTCTGTCTCCTCGGCTCGCTGCCTCCTCTTGGTTTCGTTCCGACGACAAAGCCTGGCTTCTTTCAGTCTCTCCGACTCACTTTCCATATCTGCTGACGAATCCCACCGAGCCATCCCTTCTATATATACGATGCAACGCCAGCTCCTCCTCCGACGTCATGCCAGATGGCGTGGCAAGTAGTGCTGCCAGCTGCGGCGGTTGTTACAACGCGGTTTCACCGGCTCCTCCTCCGATGTCATGCTAGATGTCGCGGTAAATGGTGCTGCCAGATGCGGCGGTTGCTAGGGAACGGCTCAGCTCGCGGTGCGGCCACCGGCCACAGCGAAACGGCGAAAATACGGCCAATGTAGCTCTCGCTACAAAATGGGTTGGATTGACTGGGAGCTTACCACTGTAGTTGAAAAGAAAAGTGTATAATCATTGCATTCTATCGGTGCTAATATATGGGGAAGAAACTTGGAGGTTAACAAAGAAGCTCAAGAACAAGTTAAGGACCGCGCAAAGAGCGATGGAACTAAAAAAGTTAAGCGTAATGTTAAGAGAAGGGCAGAGAGCGGCATGGATCTGAGAGAAAACAGGGATAGCCAATATTGTAGTTGACATTAAGAGAAACAAATGGAGCTGGGCAGGCCATGTAATGTGTAGGGCAGATAACCGGTGGACCATTAGAGTTACAGAATAGGTGCCGAGGGAAAGGCACAGTCAAGGACATCAGAAAATTAGGTGGGGTGATGAAATTAAGAATTTTCAAAAGGGTTATTTCAAGCCAAATGCACCAACCACGAAGTTGACCCCCTGCAATTTCTATAGAAAAAGTTAGGGATAACTACTAAAGTGCATTCCCAAAATATTTCTTGCAGAAACAAAATTATTTTTATCTACCTCAAGACCATTGATGTTTTATAATGCAAGGCGAGACAGGGTGTAGAAGAAATATTTTTTCAGAAATATGCCCAATTTTTTTAGTACAGAAACATTTTGTACGAAATTTAGAGAATTTAATTTTTGCTGCGTTTTTTGTTAATCAAGAAGCACAAGTTCGGGCAGGTTTGAAGTTTATAGAACTTTTAGCTTTGTTCACTGTCATGTTATATCTGGCGCATTTGCAGTCTCAAACATAATAGGATAAAAGTGCTTTGTCATGCAACAAACTAGGAAGAGAAAATTGTCCTAAATTGAGAAAATGGCAAATTTGTCATATGTTCTCTGTAAATGGCAGATCGTTGTGGGCCACCTAAAAATTTCAATATTAGCTGGTCAAACAGCAGGACCGATAGCTTATGTAAGGGAGGTCAGTGAAAGTACTTTCTTACACAAGAAAAAAATTTGCAAAGTTAGGTTACTGGCTCCACCCACTAGTCCTTAATCTGCATTACATCTTCACTGATATATGCCTTAGTCTGGCGAGTAATTAATGTGCCAACAGCATCTTTTTTTCTTCCATGAGAGCACTGCAGAAGTGCTGGACATGTGGCTTTTATTGCATTGCCACATAGTTATTCCTACTGCATTTTCCAACCAAGCGCAGCACACTTGGAAGTAGAAATTTTGAACCTTTGTCAGCAGTGCAGACGATTTGGTTTAAGCTGGATAGCTGCCTATGAGGACATGTTATTACAACAGAGTTTAATAGTGCAACTAAATTCACTAGAACACCAGCTTTGAGCTATGTCCAGCCTTCGTCATGTGTAATGCAACGCAACCAACTGGACTTGTTACACTAACAAAAACTCTGTAGTAACCATGTTTCTATTGACTACAATGCAGTGGCTATGCAGCATCAACTCACCTGAAAAAGGAAGAATACTGCTCCATAAACAAACTAAAGCCTTCGGTTTGTCATTGGCATTAGCCATAGGCGTCAGTTTCACACCTGCCACCATCAAATTGTTCACTGCACCATACAAGATGCTTCACGTACAACAATCCCTGTATATGAACAACTGTACTGTGGTAGAAGGTCGCGTTGAGCCTGAAGCCAGTGCTGCATGCAATTTACAGATCTATTCCTTATTAAGGCGATTGAAAACAATTATTGTGCAGGAAAGCCCACTTGCAGTGCTGCAAGCCGGCTCTTAACTTTGCAGGGAACCAACCTACATGAAGTTGCGGCTTGGGCAGTTTAAGCAGTCATGTTCAAGTAGTGTGGTCATAGGGCTCACTCCGTGCATTTTGCACTGCATGTGATTTTGAACAGAGACGCTTTGGAAATAATTATTTGATACAGTTAAGCAGCAATATAACGAACTTCAATGTAAGCAAATTCTCGATATAACGAAGCATCATTTAACCTTTTATAACTTGTCCATAGAATACTGTGTATTTAGAACCTCAATATAACGAAGTGTGTTTATAAACGGTTTCATTATAATCAAATTTTGCTACCACCACGAAGTAGAGAGACAATAAATGGAAACATCCATCGACGCAGATGGTCACATGGTTGAATCAAACGGCCGCTTGCGAACGCACCTCTCAAATAGCGCCAGCCATGCTTCTGCATACACTCCGCTTCTGCGGCCGATAGTGTCGCCCACAGTGGGACGACGCACTAGCGCCTGCAACAGGGAGCAAATGCTTTGTCTGCCTCTCGCTTCAATGCATCTCGGAAAGTCGAGATATCGCAATCTCCAGTTTAACTCTTTCCCTACCATGGGGTAAATAGGTGTTTTTGGGAGGTTACGGCAGTTTTTTTTTTTTTTCTGAGGGAACTACTGCACTCAATATTTTATGTAATACATGAACAAAAAGCAAAATGAATGCACTTTTCACACATAGAAGTTTTATTAACAAGATATATGTCATAAGAAGACAAATTGCCAAAATTAAAATTGTGGGATAAAACTGAGCAATGTATGTAAAGACACGCTTCTATCTACTAAGAAAAAAATGTTCGGAAAATTATGAGATATAGAAATGTATTGCCGTCTAATAGACACTATGTCCGAAATAATCTACATTTCTCATTGAACAGGTATTCCGCTACAATGCACTACAGTTGGGTGTGCCGGGCTGCGACCGCCGATGTTCTAGGCTGGTTTGTGTCGTCGTCGCTTTCAGCGTTTTCCGACTCGCTGCTATTCGATGCATCGATAAGATCAGCCGCAGAGGCTACAGAAACACGATATCTGCGATTTGTGTCATCGTCGCTTTCAGCGTTTTCCGACTCGCTGCTATTCGATGCATCGATAAGATCAACCGCAGAGGCAGCAGAAACACGATATCTGCGATCTCCCGAAGCGCGTGCGCCGCTTCCGGAACTGATGGCGTAGTGTGTCCATGAGCGGCCCGGAAGGTCTCAAAAGCGGCGTTTTAAACCATCGATAGCGGGCTAACGATGCCCAGTGGGCGTGGTACGGAAAAAGTTAAACGTGCGGGAAGACAGCGCACGTGATGCCACGTACGCCATCACGGCAAGCCCACTCTTTTTGCACACGCAGTAGATTAACTCCAAAACAGAGCGCGTGGGCTGCGTATGCACTTGGCCTGGCCCTCGCGTGTGCTTATCGCCATTACCGCAAGCTCGCTCCCCTGCCCCCTTGCTCACGCGGGAAGGCAACGCTCGTCAAGCCATCATTTTTCTCGGCTGACCCTCGCACACTTTCACTCACACCTAAAGCATACTGTGCATGGAGCACGATAGCTCATTGTCGCACTTGCACTTTATAAAAAAAACATGACACTGCTCCGCTTTGGCAGTGGCTATTGGTCGTGCAGCACGCGATTTAAGGTGTATTCACAAGCAGCCTCATGTAATTCAACCATTTGACCGTCTGCGACTGAGGAAGTTACCATTTATTGTCTCGGTATTCTTTTGCAGCAGCAACAATTTTGTTATATTGAAATCATGTATACACACACTTAGTTACATTGAGGCTCAAAATACATGGTGTTCTATGGACAAGTTATAAAAAGTTAAATACTTCGTTAGATCAAGAATTTCGTTACATTGTAGTATGTTATATCGGTGTTTAAGTGTATTACAATATTCAACTAATACATGCAAATACAAGGTAACATTAATGCTTCATTTATTCAAATCACATTTATGCTTACAGTTTGCGACGTGCCACGTTTTGGTCATGAGCACAAACGGTGTGCTAGCATTAACATTTCACTCGGCCGATTCAGTGGTAAATAGGTTCAGATCTGCGACACCTCCCATGCAATAATTATGTCATCAAATGTTACACTGAATTAAATGGCCATTACCTATCTTTCTTTTTTGGTCGTGAATGTGAATGAGAAAAGTCTATCTAGCCGAAATTTCTAGTGTTGCCTGCTATGTAAGAAATGAAGTATCACCCAATCAGTCATATTGCTTGAGCCATCAAACCACACATCCACAGAAGGAAGAAAAATTCTTTACTGACACAATTTATGTACATCACATAATGCTATGTACAACAATAAATGAAGGCATTAAAAAACGGCACCCCATTTCCCCAACTGGGAGGCCAATGAAAGGCTCATGGGGTGATACACTCCTGTGGCAGCACACAATCTGAAAAACGTGCCTGCAAAATCATACTCGAGACACCCAGTGGTGCAAGCTAGGTTCCTTCTGTACATACAGTAGTGTACAGCAGAAAGGGGAAAAAAAAAGGAAATGTACACTGTTGTGACAGACTGTCCAAATAAGAAGGCATTGACCCTCAGTCAAACACATGCACACACTTTCTCGGCGCTGGCAATGCAAACTCGTACGGCAATGCTTCTTTGGTGCCTAGGCCTTTCACCCAACCCCATTTATTCCCTCAACTAGCAACTGTACCTATAACTTTCAACTAGGCAATGTGGCAGGGACATTTGCATCATAGAACTTCACACGGAGGTCACAGCTTTTTATCTCACAGTAGTGACGTATCATGATCATGATCTCACCGTAAAAACCACGACATACTACACACTGCTTGAAACTGGACACAACTCTCACAATTAAAAAAAGAAAAACAAAACAAAGGGCGAAAAAAAAAAAACCCTTGTGTCCCACTCATGGAAACAGCATTGCCTAACGGCTGCACAAAAACAGAATAAATAGCTTGTATAAGCTAATATAAAGGGAGGCACCTTACGTGCTAACTGAACACAGCACAAAGAGAAATAGACGCAATTATTCATGCACGCAGACAGGCACGCAAACAGACAAAATTATGTGTCCAATTATGCACAGGCTGTACAGATTTATGTCCCACATTTAACCTTACTTAAGAGCGCCTCTACAGATGTGGCCGTCGTCGGAGTGAGCAGAAATTGATGTGGACATCAATCGGAGCATTCAAATGACGGCACACTTATGTGACATATCTACGCCTGAACAGAGCAGGCATCCTTTGATGTCAGTAAGCCTTTCCATTTGCAAAAAAAAACCTAGCCTCCCATGTGCGCCCAGAGAAAGCTCAAAGAAAACCCACGTGAGCCCCTCCATAAAACTAAGATATTGAAAAGCAAAGAACAGTTGAAGGCATCTCCACCTCTCATTGTGGAATGAAATGCAAAGAAAAGAAAGGAGGACATTTCTTTTTTTTCTTTTCTCGGCAGCAGTGACCAAAGAAGGGAGAATGAGGGCTGCCAGAACAGGTCTTCCTTCCAGCTGCACTTGTGCCAGCAGTTTTGCTGTGACTCAGCCCATTTCCTCAGCTCCAATAAATAACCGTACATCTGCAGCCACAGGCACCGGTGCCCATCTTTCCACAAATTCCAGCACTCCAGATTTCACGCCACGTAGGTGTACACCTTCCTGCAAGTGAAATTCAAAGGCCATCACCTATATGCGCCTGAAATCTTGAAGCAAGGCATACATGTGAGCTACCATCTCTGCAGGGCTGAACTTAGAGCCAAATATTCTCCTTCACGGACCCCATTCCAGCGGCCACTCCAGCAGCCACTAAGATAGAAGGGGAAGTTTAAAGGGGCCCTGAACCACGCCTCGAGCTTCGTGAAAAAGACACAGTCCACGGATAGCATATGCTGCTGTGAACATCTCAGCCAAATTTTGCAGTCGTGCACAGCGCGTGAATCTCGAAAGTGGAGCACAGTCACCTTTCTCTCAAGCGCTTTCTTTTCAACAGAAGCCTGCTCCTCACTCTTTTCTGGAATCTTTATTTTGTAATATAGCAGATTCCCATACATGGCTGCTATTGCCCAATAGCCAACGACTATCAAGAAGGGTGTTTGGATCAGTGTGCTTCTTCCTACTGTCACTGTGTATAGACCTTTTCGCTATTTACAAACACGCGCCCTGGACGGCTTCCGGTTTGGCTCAATGACGTAGTCCGCTAACTATAGCGAGCAAGAAAGGCAGTGGCGGTGATATAGATTAGCAGAAGTGCACTTTGTGATCCGGCACAGTAGACTGATAAGGCCTGTGATCGAAAGTTTCTTGGGAGCGCACTATCACTGCTGTTATCGCGCAAGCGAAAAGGCTTATATACGCTCGGCCACATCCGCCCTCGTAGGAATTAAAACTTTGGCCACCCTACTTATTGGTGTTGTAGCCATTGGGCCTCGCTAATTTTGACTAGCTTTGAACACTCAACTAGCCTCGAACCACGCAAAACTTAAGGTCAGACCACACGCATGCTTTTCAACGTGCACTCACTCCTGGCCGCTCCTGGTTAGACGCCTTGGGAGACTTCCCTTCGTCATGAGCTATTGATAGCGCTTAAAGATGCAAGTTGGATGTGGCTACTATCCAACGGTCAAGCAAGACAAAACCAGTCTGCACCACGTAGCATAGCCAGACAGGAGCATATGAGCGCAAGCGCGCACTTTAGCCCTGTCATGCACAAAGGCAAACGCTGCAGTTGCATACAGCTGCCGTCTGCTACGTAGCATAGATACCGCCTCCACCGCAGAGTGCTGTGACAAGTCCTCTGGCTGAGCACACTGCGGCTTGCTGAGGACAACCGCATTTGGTGCGTTGTAGGTGCCAAAACCGGAAATAGTTGCGTCTACGTGAACATAAAAAAAATCAAATTTGAACTGCGTGCCACAACGACTTTCAGTAGGCGGTGCATTGCGGGCACAGCCCGCTCCGCTGCAGCTTTCACAGTGCAAATTAATGAGCAGAAGCACCGCAAAGGGTATGCTTGATTGCCAATAACTCCGCTTCCTGCTGAACGCATTGAAGAACTTCTTCGGCAAAGTATTTCTGAAATAGCTTGATTTGACTTCAAATGCATTTTTCGACTTCGATAAAAAGTGGTTCAGGGCCTCTTTAATGACTGACTGCTTCAGTGCATACTCCAAACTGTTGTTAGCGGTGTTCTCTTTTCATAAGACAGAAAACACACAAAATCAAATTAGATCCATAGCCAACCTAAATAAGATGCACATTCACGCATGTTACAAGCAAGATCATACATCAAGTACGCGATCAGCCTAAAGCGTTGTTTAGTAGCAGTAATGATATTGATGCTATGGTTTAAAGATAAGCCACAGAAAAACAACTAAAAGAATCAACTAGTTTGCTACAAAATGCAAATGAAAACTAAGCTGAAGAAGACACATCTGTAAGCAATTACTGATTGCAAGTAAAGATCAAGTACTTCTACACAAAAGACTTACATAAACATGGTTCCTGAAAACCAGCATGATAAAGAGATTCTGAGGAATTCATGGTCGCGCTAATAGGAAAACAAAGACTTAGAAAGGAAAGTAGCAAATGATAGGTCAGGCACTGAACTGTTTTATTCCTACAGCAGAGCAGTTGAATCCCTCCTGCTCTGCTGCAAGAACAAAAACAGTTGGTGCTCGACCTATCGTTTCCTACTTTTCTTTCCAAGTCTTTGTTTTCCTGTTAGAGCAACCATGTATGCCTCAGATCTCAACCAACTTGCCCAGCAACAAGTTCTACTCAATGATAAAGAGAGCTAGCTTGCACTTCTCTGCCTTAAAGGGACATGGACACAAAAATTGGCGGGTGGTTTTTTGCGTTGGAACAAAAGCTGAACTGTTGAAAATGACGAATACAACAAGCTGCTTTGAAAAAAAGAACGAGCAACTTTTTTTTTTTATTTGCGATTTTCTGTTGCACCTTGCCTCCAAGCGGCCGCCGGCAGAAGCTGACATTTGACATCATAACACCCACCCGCGGCCAAGGTCGGTCACAACCGTCGCAGTGTTTCCGGAGGTGTCGGTCGCTTGCAGCATTTGTTTAACCCCTTTTAGCGATCTTCCAATGTGGTCCGTCTGAAACACTACCCCCATCAGCGCTCCACGCAAGTGGTGCTTCTTACATGAGACTTCCCGCTGGTCATCGCTCGGTAGACACGCGCTCGTCTCAGCGGAAGGAAATGCCCAGACATTGCTGTAATGACAGCATCGTTGGTCGTGACACGCCGTCGCACACGTTTCCCAGAGACGAGAAGGCGCGTCAACTTTGGATACCTGCTGATTAGAGAGCTTTAGCTTCTGCGGTAATGGGGTAAACGCGGGCGTTGGGGCGGAACCGTAAACGTGAGTGGCCCATATGATGCTGCCACCTGGTGGCGCAGAGCTCAAACACACAAAAACAGCTAATATTGCAGTAACCAAGTGTAGTCTACGTCGCTGCTGGTGTAAATCTTCGGCAGCAACACGATTACGCCACTGCCGAAAATTTACACCAGGAAATGACCAATAATTCTTGCATAAGTGTCTGGTGCAGAGCGAAATCTTCACGCTACGGTTCGCGAAAACCTGACCGGCACTTCCACGGCCGCCTGCTCTTCTTCGTCGCTTCATGCGGAAGGCTCGTAACCCTAAGCGGTAATATTTCTTGCCAAGTTGGAATGGTCCTCGTCTTCAGACGTGTACTCATCGCTGGTGACGCGCCAGAACTCAAATCCATGCTCGCGATGGCAGCGTTGGCGCGCTTCGAATGACCGCGGCCGGCCGGCTGGCTATCCAACGAGAGTGTCAGTGACGTCACGCCTTCCAACTCCCGCGGGTCGGGCGGCGAGGCGCACGTTCACAAAAACTCCACAAAATAAAGACATCAGCTCAAAAATGAGCTAGGTGACTACTTCTTTCCGGTGTAATCACACACTGAGGATTCATTTTCAGCATTTTCGTAAAATTTTCTGATTTTGTGTCCGTATCCCTTTAAGCATGCAAGGATCCACGACTGCCTATGTATTAAAGAATTTCGAGGTGAGAATACCCACTAGCGAGCCAAAAGCTAAAATGATAAGCAAGTGGGGAGCCTTCTTCCTACAGTTGACTTCTGTCAATTTGACCATGAAGCGGCCGAAAGAAGTGGTGGGGTATTCTGCAAGTGTCCACTTAGTGGACATGTCCATTTTGTCTGCTGCTGAAGTGCTGATTGGCCCGATTTGGTGGGGGTGCCCTGTCTCCTGATGCGTGCCCCAGCCCAGCCAATCTCTCAGAACTTCAGCAGCAGACGAAATGTACATGTCCACTAGGTGGACACTTACAGAATACCCCTCCCCCCTCACCAAATTATCCGGCAGCTCAAATTAAAAGACGAGGCATAATAGAACAACCGAACCCAACGCTGCTTCATCTTTTTTTTAATATATATAATGCATATACCGTATTTTCCGGTGTACAAGTAGAGTTTTTTTCCAAAATTTTTCGTCTGTGCGACTTATAGAACGGTGCGACTAATTTATGTTTTTTTTTTTCCCGGAAAAACTTCCATCTGTATCGGATGGCCACGCAAAGCGAGCTGGGTTGACCTCCTCTGCCACTTAATTGCTACGGGCCTTCCCGCTTTCCTCCCTCGTTGCACGCTTTCACTCGCACATACAGCACACAGCGCGCGTGGACGATGTTATCTCCCTTGGACTTTATACGGAACATCACAGTGACCATGACTGCAGAAATGTGCCTGGAGTGTTCATATAACTGGAATGGCACCCACACGCCTGCGTGTGACCAGTGTTCACGGAGTGAAACGTTACAAATTTGTTAAAATTTCTTACCGAACGAACAGGTGCGTCTTATATACTCGTGCGACTTATATAAGTTTTCTTTTCTTGCAGAAAAACTGTCGTTTTGAGGGGAGTGTGACTTATACAAAGCTGCGACTTATAGCCCGGAAAATAAGGTAATATTATATTGACTGTATTTACGCAATTCTAATGCCCACTGGATTTTTGTCGGTTCATACTAGAAAACAATACGCACTGAAATCTAACGTGCACCCTATCTTTTAACAAGAAAAATGTACCATGCCTCAGATTCTGGCAATCGTAAATAAGATGAATCCTGCAAAGTTTGCCTTCACAGAATCAAAATTTATTTATACAATGTCCAACATCAGGCCAGGTCAGGCTGCTTTTTGCCTATGAACAACATGTCACCCTCCTTGTGGTCCAATAGTGATTGAAGGCTGCAGCTAACGCTGCAAACACAGTTTCCATTTCGTATATGATTGTAATGTGCAGGCAATTTTCAGATTAATTATTCTTTTTAAAAAGGCACACATTACAATTGGGCAAATACAGTAATCATTCATTGTAAGCTGTTGTTTGTGCTTCAAAATCTACCGAAAATTTGCAATTTCAAAGGAACATTTTGTGCTTGCGATGCATTCACTGTCCCGTAGCGCGATCACAGATGAAGTGCAACCATTGGAGTCGCCATTTGTGTCGGAAGCATGCGTACTGAACAAATTTTAAATTATCCAACGAGGGCCAATTTCATGAATGAAATAATGAAACTTCTGGCCCACACAAGTCAGCTGGGACATTTAGTCGGGATCAAATTAACTGAAAAGCAGAATCAACTGCGTGCTGATTAGCCAAGCTTAAATTATCAAGCGAGGGCCAATTTCATTATCAAAATAACCAAACTTCTGGCCCGTACAAGAGCCAGCCGGGACCTTCAGATGGGATCAAATTAACCAAAAAACAGAATTAACTCAAAAACTGAAGTCTACTGTACCACCCTCAAGGCAATGGGAGCTAACAGTGGCTTTTCTACTTGCATCTTTCCACTTTTGTTCCAAGCTGTTTGTCTGGCATGAAGTCTTTCACAGCAGCTGACTTACAAGCTGTATAATGATAACTGACAAAAAATCCTAAATACAGCAGGCAACCCTGTTAACTGCTTATTTTCTCGGCAGAGTGTACAAAGCATTTAAAGCTCATATCTTTCCCCCTGCAAATGCATGCGTAATAGGCAGGACAAGCAACATGCCCATACCTGTCTTCAGCAGTCCTGGCTAGGTATTCCCTCTCTATAAGGCCTTCAATTCTCTTCTTGATGACTACAGGACTGGGATAAAACCTGGACCGCAGCTGGCTAGTCACCTGGTGGGAAGAAAGCGGTATCAAGACATTAGCACATAGAGATGCGATCAATGGTCTGCCTAACACCAAAACAGATTGTATAGTCTCGCAAGACAGCAACATAAAGGCTGGAAAACTGTGCATCAAGACAAGACGCTTTGCAGTGACACTGCACAGATCCCACAGATCATTGTGCTACGATGTAGCAGCAGCACAATTCTGCTTTGTCATGTTGGCCATGCTTTTTTGACAGAACATCCATTGTGGACCAGTGCCGTACACTCTGCCACTAGCAGCATCAACTCGAAGACAAAATAAGCACATGTCATCCTCATTTCTACACTTCGTCTAGCAATCTAATTGCAGTACAGTGAAAGCCACAGGCCATGTCAGCCAATCAGAGAAGCCAAAGTGCAGATAGTGTCAGTTCGTGATTCGACCAATATATTAATCTGAGCCTGTGCCACCTGCTCTGAGAAGGACAGAGCAGACAACACAGCAAGCAAGCAGTGCACCTGATCATCTGAAAAAAAAAAAAAAAAATTGTCTATTTGCCACACTGGACACGTACAAACACAGCAGAACCTTGTTCATACGTTTTCGAAAGAAACGCAAGAAGTAACGTACCTAACTGGGAAAACGTACCATCCAAAGTCACTAAAAGACTTGATAGACTTGACTTGACATTATGTAGTTGACATCTACATCATGCAAAGCATTGCACAGATCGTTCAAGCACGAGACGCCTATGTGCGCTGAGCTGGTGGAGCCTGAGCAGTGCGTTGTCGTTTTTGCAGATTCGGCAAACTTACACTTGCGATACTTGAATTTGGCGTGTGTCAGAAGCTTCTTCGAGCGGAGCATCACAGCAAGAAGTTTTGAGGTGCTCACTCGGCATAAATCGTGGCACAAGACACCGATGGAAGTCGGGCTGGTGGGGCCCAAGTGACCCGAGATGCACATTGTCGTTTTCCTATCGCATCGCGTTTTAAGAGAGCGGCGGGAAACCAAAATGAAATCGAGCTCGTAGGCAACGCCAGAATCCGATGCCTACGATGCTGCCAGAGTGAAATACAAAGCTTACTTCGCGCCACCTGCAGGGTAAAATTCATTATGCAAGGTAAAATTTTGAGCGATTTTTTTTCTACGGCTAGTCGCAGTTTCGCCCGAAAGATGAACCATCGATTGCGATAGCAAATGCGTAGACAGCTACATGAAGTAAGGATAATAGTTCATCGGCTGTGTAAACTTGCAAACATTTGCTTACAATGTAAATTAACAAGCATGGTGTCAGCGTGCACAGGCAAACATGAACACATCACACTAGATGACCGCAGACATTCGCTGTTAAAACGTTGACGTGAGGAAGCGCGGCAGCAACAGCGAGAGAAGCGACCTTCATGCTGTCTATTGCTTCAACGCAAACTGAGCTAGCGAGAAATGGTCCAAGCGCAATGGCACATAACCCTGGTAGCTAGTGGAGCTGTTTAAGCTCGAGGATGGTCCGTCTAGTGTACGCCGCAAAACCTCCGCCTGGCGATGACGTTACCATGTGTCACCTAGCAACGCTTCGCACCAGCTACGCCAACCGCAACGAGCCTTGCCACAGCTGCGCGAGCCGTGTAGTCAGCATGCGTGCCACATCGCTTCGCCTTAACTTTGCCGAGCCACGACGTCACCACGCCGTGCGGAGTGGTTGCCACGGCTGTGCAGAGGCGAAGCTAAACCGTGATCTCACTGCACCGACCCCACAGGATATACAGCTCTGCGTCGTCGCCGCCACCGCGACACAAAAGCCCCGCCATCTCCACGCCGCAAAGATGGGGCGGCCGAAGAAGAGCGTCACTACCAAAGAAGAAGCGCAGCCCACACCACTACAGTAAAAGCTCGTTAATTTGAATTTCACAGGGACACTTAACGAGTTCAAATTAAACCAAATTTGAACTAACGAAAGTCATTGAAAAACAGCCAGAATTGACACCCAGTTGCTAGTAAGCACTTGTAACTCACAATATTTATTGACCAAAACAATCTGTGATCACTTTTTGCTTCTTTTATGAAACCGATGGTCATCAGCTTGTCTTCCAAAGCGCGAAAGTGATGCAGAGCTTCACCTTCACCCTCTGTGAAGTTGAAAAATAGGTGCCCGACACTGAGCGTCTCCGTTACAGTAGCCGATGGATTCTTCGGACTTGATGGATATCCCAGATTTCATATATGCACCGTCAGGATTCCCATAGAGGTAATGCATTTTTGCGACCGATTTCTCGGACGAATACGGGCCCCAAAGTTCGATTTTTTGGACTAAATCGGTTGTTCGGAGCCACACTACCGGAACTGCGGGGTCCGCCATGTTGGATTTTCCGCTGGCTTGGCTTCCAGTGGCCCACTTTATGGCCTACAAGATTGGGAGTGCGCGCCATCCTCTCGTCTCGAAGGTGATGCCCACTCTTCCTTGGCTGACAATACACTCCAGGGGACGGCACTTTTTCTGTTTTCTTTATTTTTTTTTCGGTCAGCACTATCGTCATAATATCGTCAGAGTTTCTCACGATATTACTATATCAGTGATGCTACTGCGGACTTATGATTTGGAGCAATTTTTGGAGCATCAGAAATTTCATTTTGGAGCACTTTGGAGCAGGCAATTTGGCATTTTGGAGCAGCTTGGAGCAGCTGATTTTTCACATCCTTAAGTATTTCGAAAAAGCGAGTTGCAATTTACATTCAGTTACCTGAATAATTCTTATGTTCTCACGAGAAGCTTCGTGAACATTTCCATCTATTGCAGATCTCGTGGAGAAAAAAATGCACTTGTGTGCATGCGACACACACAGAGACAAATTGATATCATTTCGTATATTGCTAGTTCTCCCAGATGTCATCGGTAATATCCAGAAACAGAAATGATGGACACATTGGCGGCACGCAGTTATTATAACCACGTCATGCTGCGCTTCAAACAAGCTACTAGCTGCATTTCCGGAGTAGATGATGTCCGCCGATGAATCGCCAATTAACCTTGAAGCCGCGAGCTTCGGCAGAAACCGCACTTTGCCGTCGAGCCGCCTTGCAAGGCAGACGCCGCGTCGGCGCCGTGCGTGGCACTGCTAAAGTCACTGGAACCTGGAACTTTGAAAGTACCGCAACCGCCGGAGCGAGCGCAGGCAACACTGCGCGGAAAGGACGAGCAGCTCTTCCTCGGGTTTTCTAGGTTTCTAGTAGAGTGTACTAGACAATGGTCATATTCTAGTACACTCTAGTTTCTAGGCTTGCTACAGTGAAGAACAGCACGATGGCTGCCGCAGTGGGCCCTGTGAAATCCACAAACAAAACCGCATTTCGTTTAGCTAGATACGATGTAAATTACAGGTACAGTAGCCGACGGATTTTTCGGACTCCAAAAATTCCGACTTGTTGGGTATTCCATAGATGTACCGGCAGGATTCCCATAGCACTAATGCATTTTCGCGAGCGATTTTTCGGACGAATCTAGGAGCCAATGTTCGATTTTCCGGACTAAATCGCTCGCTCCGAGCCACGCTGCCCAATCTTGGAGGCCGCCATGTTGGATTTTCCGCTGGCTTGGCTTCCAGTGCCCTCCTGTATAGCCTTCAAGATCAGTACACGCACGCTATCCCCTCGTCTCCGAGGCCATGCCCGCTCTTCCTTGGCCGACAAAACGTTCTAAAAAGCTGCACTTGCTTTTTTTTTTTTTTTTTCCCGGTCCGTACGCTGTGTGCGGGTGAAAGCTTGCGAGGGTCAGCCAGCAACCGCAATTTATTCTCACGCACGCGAGAGAGAAGGCGGCCGGAGGCGCGCGCGGACTTCGTTCGCTCGCGGGCATCCACCGTGCTCGCGGGGCACGGGGAGAAGGCGGCGGAGACGGTGGGGAGTTGCATTCTGCTCTTGCGGCTGCCGACGGAGCTGCCGCGCAGGCACCGTATCTTGAAAGCGATCTGCTATGTGGCCGAAATGTGCGCCCGCGATCTGCGATGGGTACAAAGGGCGTGCGACGAGTGCCACTAGCTTCGTATGCGCCGTTTTTTTTTTTTCTTCTTTTTTCGACGTTCGCGTTGAAGCGAGAGAATAGACAGCGCGAAGGTCAATATGCCTGCGGTCATCGAGCGAGATGTGTTCATGTAACCTGTGCGCGCGTGACACCGTGCTTATTTAGTTAGTAAGCGCATATTTACAACTTTATACGGCCGATAAAACTAACATCCTTACTTCGTATCGCTGTCTATTAATTTGCTATCGCAATCGATGCTCCGCCTTTTGGGCGAATGTGCGACATTTTTCTTAAGCCGCTCTAAGCCTCATATCTTTTTTCTCTGGAGGGGGGGGGGGGGGAGATTTTCGGACTGTTTGGTTTTTCGGACTGCTCGATTTTTCAGTCCCCGCGAAGTCCGGAAACTCGGTCGGCTACTGCACTCGGAAAGTGAAGCATTCAACTGTGCGCCACCCGTTCTAAATGCAAAGCGATCCCGATGCTCGTGTGTCACACAAGATTTCTTTTTTCGAATGACTAGGTATCAAGCGCTGCCACAAAATCGTTTATACGCGTGGATATTATCGCTTTCTAACGTGGCTACTGATTTAACCGCGCACGAAATGTTTCATACAGATCTATTTCTACGAAAATAAACGGTCCCTGACTGTACTACAAGAAAAGGAATGCTAAAACAGAATTAACCAGGTCATGTTCGTGTTGTTTTAAACAACACACGAGAAAATCTATATTTTAATTTTCAACATTGACAGGTCGATCGATCTTCTCACTAGACTGTTATTTTTGACACAGCCGCCCGTATTCCGCCGCTCTTCGAGCCACATTTTGCTCGGTTATGCATATTTCTGAGCATCTCCTCGCTTTGTTTACACAAGGCAAACCGCAGTCTTCAAAGCAAATGCCCGAAGAAGCTTTTCCATCACATTATGGCATTTAGGGAGTTCGATGAAATACCGTAAGGAGCTTCTCAGCTTTGCGATATCAACAAGTTCACCAAGTGGGAGTGAACTTGTCGCTCTTTATCCGGTGCAGCCAGATATAGCACGGCGCTTGCTGTCGCTCTTTCTGCTTAACTGGTATCGCGAAAAGCGCTTTCCCGGACTCCCGGCGGTTGCTGCACCCGAACGTGCAGCACCCGGGCATTTCGTTTTGTTTTATGTCTACGAAAGTTACATATACACTAAATTATACAAAATGCAAAATCTGACCTCGTTGATGACTCGTACGCGCGGCGTGTGCGAGCGATGTCTGTCTGCCTATCTCCTCCGGCGCGGCTTTGATCCGCCATCTATAGTGGAAAGTGATCACCTGACGGCAACTGACCAATCGGCGGCGCGGCGGCTAATTAGAGAAAAGGGCTGCGGTACTTTCTAGGTTCCAGTGACCTTAATTGGGACGTACGCGCTAGAGCTTTCTCGTCTCCTGTTTGCAGCTAAGGTTGCAACTAAGGCTCGCCCTATCGTCACGTTGAACGTTTTAATTCCCCGGTGGTGCAATTGGCGATAGACGTCGTCAAATCCGAGACTGTTTGGCGCAGTTAGGCGCAATTTTCGCAGATTGTATCAGGATGGCGCAGTAAATCCCAATTGGCGCAGTTGGCGCAGGAGTGGAATCACTGCTATATGTTGCGGGTTCTTTTTTTTTTATCACCGCGTGGCAGCGTCCAGTTCGTAATGATGGAGGAGCCGATGTGCATTCAAAATAACGAGTTGGCTTACCCATAGACGCCAACGCTGCGAGGCCGGACCGCGACAGTCAGTTCGAATTATCCAAAAGTTAGCATTAATAAGGTGCGAATTACCAAGCATTTACTGTACTCGAGAGCGAGTCAGACTACTTCGGTCCAATTTCGAGTATCGCGCCGCTGAAGCAGCGGTGAAACGTCGGTAATTCACAGAAAATCCGGAGTTACGAGCTCGCAAAACCGAGCAAAAGCGTTTGAGCGTCCCGAAGCATCCAGACACTTTAATGACAGTGTTCGTTGCTCCTTGGGCTATCGATGATTCCGGGGTGATCTTGCACAAAACGTGGCCGAGTCTCGAAGCATAACCTCGAAAAACTCGGCTGAACTGAGATAAAGCTAGGTGGTGTCGCCAGCTTCGCTGTTTGCCCAGTCTTCGCACCACTAGTGTGAAGCTGCCCCTAATCCTTTTTTTTTTTTTAATTCCGCCGAAGATTGCCTGCACGATGCAATCGGATACAAAACCAAAACGATATTCGCAGCAATTGTACGCTTCACCGCATAACACAACTATAATGAGGCGTCGTAGCTGACTTTAGGAAACCAGCCGCCATTGTGCAACACATATAAGAAATACCTTTAGTTGATTTTTTCTACCAAAAGAATGGGTGCACATTAGATTTCTACTTGGTTGGTTTAGGAGCTTTAATGTAATTTCTGTTAGTTTTCTGCTTTGGACACATAGAAAGAAGGCGTGCATTTAGTTTGGGGGCATGTTAGATGTGGGCAAATACTGCCATATGAATCAGCAGTGTGTCTTGGAGTCTTTTAGCAACTTGTTTAATTCAATCAACTTCATCAGTCCCGTCAGGGTTGAACTAATGAAAGTCAACTGCATTACATTTTGTTTCAAATTATATGGCGCATTAACACGCCCCATATTTATCATTGCACTCCAAGTGCACTACGAGATGGAGTACAGAAATAAGAAATAAGAATACGAAAGAAGACGCAAACAGGGCAGCTTACCTCAGTGACGAGGACATTATGCGACAGCTTCTTCCGTGCCTTCATTATCCTCACAATGGCAGCCTCTATCGTACAGTCACAGTTAAGAAAAATTGGTGCAATCAAAACTTTCCAAACGACTACAAAGCAGACTAAACCACAACACAGGTGAAGTAAACGTGTTTCTTACAAAACGACATTCACCAGCCCGTATTTACTGAACTAGTACTCATTTCTGGCACACCAAAGCTCATACCTGTGAAATAACCACAGTGTGGTTCTACATTTGCGAAGTCCTAAGCTGGCAGCAGTATCCCCCTAACCTTTAATAAGGAGATTTAATAAGGTAAGTTCTATTGTAAGTTATTCGAACAGATGAAGCTATTAGAAGAAATGGCTCAATTAATAAAGTGAGACTAAAATGCAGCTCTAAGGCTGTTTGGATAAGCATTAAAGTTTACACCAAGCAGTACCTTACTGCTATTTATAAATAATTATGAGTTCATTGTTCCTAAAAAAATGCGGACAACAAATTCAAGGTGCAGTAGACTTGCCAAAATGATAATTTTAGGCAAAGGATATTCATGCTTTCGGTCTTCGTCCACCTTGCTCCTTGTTTCGTTCCTCTCAGGCTCGCTCTCCCCCTTTGCTGCAACTAAAAGAAAAGTCAACAAGCAATGAATAGATGAACCTGGAGTCATTCGGGCATTCTCCCCAGATCTAAGATATATAAATTAATGTGCCTTTAATGTAATTGTCAAAGTCCAAAAACAAAGGCAGAATGAAGGAGGGTAGTGCACTGCATTCAAGCTGTCTCCTTGGCACCAATACTATTGTAAGATTACAAAATCAAAAAATTATTTTCTTACTTTATTCCAGTAACATTACAGTAACAGTAGCACATAAAGTTTGTATACAGACTTTGGTCAGCGTTGTGCTTCAATGAAATAATATATACTTGGAATTTTCTGGGTGGCTGAAGCCGCAGGAGCATTTTACATCTGCCCATTGCACATGCCCAAGGAGCGTTGCACGCTGTGCGATGCAGCAAAGTGCAGCTGTCGCACGCAACATTGCCTATACAGTGCTGGCGGTTAAGGTTGTGCTGCACAAACTAACTTCAGAACTGTCTGCCTACACCCAGCTTAACCTGTTCTATCCAGTAAGCATACAAACGTGGGAGGTGCGCTCGCAGTAACTTCTGGCGACCTGAACATCACGTTTACAGATGTCAGTCTAGCGGCTCATGCATGTGAGGCCCGATCAGTAATGAGCTGCTCATACAAACACATTAGCGACAAGCTTATAACGTCAGCTCACTACCAACTGTCGTGCTGGCGAGAAGAAAACTTTCACTGCAAACACTGTTCAGGCAGTTAGGCCTAACCAATTCATGCTTCAGTGGTGTCAGCAAATAAGATTATGGTTTGGTGCCGAGTTCAGCAGCTACAGCACACAAAAAGCTGAAAAACTATCTCGAAAATCAGCAGCTACAGCACACAAAAAGCTGAGAAACTATCTCGAAACGAAAGCAAAGGTAACCCGAATAGCATTGTTCATAACCGCCATTTTTGCAATAATGCAATGCACAAATCAAGCCTGAAAAATTGAGGAAGACGCCGTATGGTGTCCCAAAACTTCAGTTGCTATTACAAGTTTGTTACATGCAGGAAATGGCAATGCCAAAGGATGTCAGAATAATCGAGTAGGCCAGAAAAATCAAGCATGCAGTGATACTTCACTGATGTACAACAGCAGCACTGTTTTCTGATTTTGAGACCTCCTTTTATGCATTTATGTATTCTGTGCAATGTACTTTCACACTTACAAGAATCACAATTGAAAAGAAGTGCAAGGTTACTCTGGCAAATGAAGAGTAACACATCTATCCAACCAAAGCAAGAAAGAAAAATGACACCTTTCCCACTTACTGTAAATTAATTTAATGTAAGACATCATTAAGAGACTTAACACATAGAGAACCAAAGGCAAAAAGAAAATAATAATAATAATAAAGAAAGAAAAGCAAGTATGGAATGAAGATTAACATGATAATAAGATAAAGCATCCCTTACAAATGCAAACTGCTGGTACAACACAAATTGCACTATCACAGAAACTTTCTGTTCAACGATTTCTAATGCTGTAACCATTATTCCTTGGAGCACAGTGGAAGCTTCTTAGCCTGTCAACCTGCCATTACCTTAATTTTTAAAGCCCCATCAGCCCACTGCCTAGTGTGACAGTGTCATCTCGATTGAAAATATTTTAACACGGTATCGTAATTCTCAAGCTAGACGAAAAAGAAAGTTGCAGAAAGAGGGTATAGCTCAGTACCTGCTTGAATCTTGACTCGGTACAATTTGGAAGTGAAGGAGTCATTGACAGTAAATGTGTGACTTGGCTCTGAAATGATAACAAGAAAAACTATGGTGAGAGAGGAGCCCTAAGCTGTCATTTGTCACAAGACAAAGGCACCAGCCCAGCTTACAAGGCTGAGGAAGAAAAGATCTTTCAAAGTGTGGCCTCTTCCACCAATCCACACAACAAAATCTGATCATTAGCAGGCCTATTCAACTCCTATGAAACTCGCACACATTTTTAATAAAAATTTTGCACCATATTTAAATGGCAATGTCACCATTCAAGAGAGCACATATTCAGGGGAAACACAGAAAAACAGTACGCTTGAGATAATCCCCCCCGCCCCCACAAATCCCCAAAATCCTAACCAAACTCTCAAGTCACATGCTGTGCCAGCAACCCCCAAAACGGAGCAGCGTCACGTTCCATGTTCATGTTCCGCCTAAGGTAGGTTGACACGTTTTCCGGTGCGGTCGGACATGACTGCACATGGCTGTCAGCGCAGCCGAGCGCGTAAGTAGCTCACGTGCCTTGTTTCAGAGGTTAATCTGCCGCATGTGAGTGGGCATGCAGAGATGGCATAGCATCATATGCGCTGACACTATCAGCCGTGGGGGCGGAGTGGACGTGAAAGCGTGGCAGGCTTTGCTTGAAACCGCCAATGTGAAGATATCGTCAACATGGCATGAAACCGTATCTTTCATCGCTGACTCTCAAATTCAACAAAATTAATTTTATGCTCATTAAAATTTGTTTTTGTCAATTGCCCGATAATTCTAAAAATTTTGCAGCCCCTTCTGTGCAATAAAAATCCATCAGCAACTGTACTTACTTGCATAAAAGGTCGAATTTCAATATAACGAAACAAATTGCCAATTTTAGTGACTTTGTTATATATCGAGGTTTAACTGTACTACGGAATAATATGCAGGCACTAGAAAACAAACCAGAAGGCACACCTTCCTCTCAAGATTCCTCAATTTGTGTTCCAACGGTGCAACAAATTCACAGTCGCATGCCATTGGGGCTAGAACACATTTAACAGCTGTTTACAGAAACGAGGCATGTCTATTTTAAGTAATAAAGCATAAGAGGTGTTTTACTTCGTCTTTTCTAGGCCATGTTTCATCATGCTGCTCCTGTCCAGGGAGCTGGCTGCTGGATCAGCAGCATGTACTCTGGGGCCACTCAGATTTGACAAGCACCATAGGACTATAGCCACTCTCATCTAACATGCTGAGACCTCATGACATAGACACCTGACACTTTCCCAATGGTACCCCTGAGAAATAGTGCCTAATTGACGAGCGATTCCTGCTTTTCCTATGCAATAAATAAATGCTTTTTTTTCTAAATGACCTCCTTCCTTTTTCCTTTCTCCACACTGGTAGAACCACCTCCTGGAAGTGAACAGTAGTTTTTATTTCACTTTTCTTGGACGGACATTTAAACCACATTATGGTGTGGTAGTACACACAAGTGTTATTATAGAAACTACATTCTCTAAGAAACTAATCAAGGTATGCATATCATTAAAGCAAGCATCTTTAACAATTAAACTTCCTATATAAGTATACCTGCAGCAAGACTCCAAGAATGAAATGCCTGTTTCCTAGCACAACAAGCTTAGACAAGAGAGAGACAAAGGACCAACGTTAGCAAACGTCCAGCATTTGTGCTGTACATCAATAATTTATAGCAAGCATGTTGTGCTAAGAAACACACATTTCAACAAAAACCAACTAGCCCAGTTCGTTACCCTTACTACAAGAATGAGCAGCTCAGAGACAAATGGATAACTAAGAGCAGTCATTGCACAGGATAACAGCAAACTACTAGTACTAAAATATTAAAGTCAACAAATGCAGTATTTTTCACAGAAATAATGGCAACTGATTCAATATTGTTTATCGGGAACTTAATCGCCAGAAGTTATTAACAGCAATTTTTCCAACTGCATAAAGGCACTGCTTGTCATAAGCCTTTACAGCAGATGTAAGCTTTGGCAGACAGTTTTTAGAGGTGCATGAACACCTCCTCCAAGGTCTCTCATAATGCCTCCTCTCTCTGTATGCTGATAGGCTGATGAAAAGGCAGTCCCAATCGAGAACTTATCCCAATACTTGCGCTCGCCTGATTGAGTTGTTTTGCAGGTATACCCAGCAAGATAATGTACAAAATCTGCACACAGTGAAGAGTAACTCGAACACGAAATCACAGTTTCCAGCTGAAACAAATGGCCAACTAAAGCACACATGTTGAACCTGAGTACATGCATACTAAGCATTGTTCTTCGATTTTTCAGGAACTGAAATGGCAACATGAAAATTGCTAGCAAGACAGAGCGAATCAAACAGGAGACAGTTATGGCCCCATTTCAAGGATGCTCACCAATCTCCTTTGTCTTTGGACTTTTGATGAGGATGCGCTGCGTGGGCTTTCCCATGGCCAACGACTGAAGTGCACGCACCAGGTCCTTTTCAGGGATGTCCGTCTCGGAGGCAATTTCTTCGTAGAGCAGCCGGTCCCGACTGTTGAAGAGCATCAGTACACACATCTGATACGTAGACACCTGGATGACATGCTTGCGCGGTGCACCAGCAGCCAGGCTCCCCAGGGAAGACGACGACGCTTCATTCTCCTCCTTGCGTGGCCCATAGAACACCGCGTTCAGATCCGCCCAGCCTAGCTGTGGCTGCAGGGTCAGCTGCCGGCCACTGTGCTTGGCCAGGTAGAACCTGAAACAAGGCCGAAAGAGGGTATAGCTCAGTACAGTCTCTCTACATGTCGGTTTCCGTTGCTCCTCTTTTGTCCCTTCTGGTACCAAAATGTCTTGTGCCACACTACAGTTTGGTAGTACATCGCCGATGCCTTTCATTTGTCCCATCTCTTGCTCTATTTAGCTGTAACGGGCACCTAGCACTCTTATCATGTTACCTCAGTCCACAAGAATCACACTGGAACCATGGACACTGCTAGCATCACCTAAAGAAAGCTGATGACTCACAGAGTTTAACCCTTAATGATGGGACAAAAAAAATACCCGAAAATTTGTTTTCTTTTTCTATCTAAATGTGCAAAACCCCTTGAGAATAAGCACAATCAACAAAAAAAGAAAATATTTTGTGGAAGCTTTCTCAGCAAAAGGGGGGAAACACCAGGTAGAAATACCGTTGACCATATGGTCGCTTAGTGCAAAAAATGAAGGAGGGATTGGGTCAAGGGGAGTGCCAAACTTTGGAATGTTTATTCATTTCTTTTTTCAACAAATATATGTCAGCCAGACGGGAAGGTGGATTAACAAAACTTTTTTTAAAAGGTAAAGATGGAGCACATTTGCCGTCCTACTGCAGTTCACATGAGTGCGAGCCATGACTGGGTAAGGTGCAGATTCTGGGTAAAAGCAAGGACGCCACGGCGCATGAGTTGTTAGAGGCCTTTCATATTAAGGGGGGACGCGGCTTTCGGTACCAACTTTCTTGTTTCTTGGTGGATGTCAATGAAAATTGGTACATAGAATAAGAATGGCTCTATGATGCTTTCATAAAAATTTCAAAGCGGTACCATGAAAACTTTTTGCTAGACAAATTATTTCTTTCTTGAACCTCGTGGAGGGACTGGAGGATTTACGAAATCAAGTGAAAAGTTTGTTAAATACTGTATGCACAGCCAAATGTATGCAGAAGGGGATAGCGTTCTCGAAATAATTTTTTTTCAACACTAAAATTTGTAGTTTATGTTTTCTCCAGTCCCACTGCAGTGAGCACGCTTACACTCCAAACAAGGAACCCTACTACGAATTCTTAAAACACTAGGATAAAAAAAGAAGAGCGCTATCCCCTAAAGTACAGTTCCGTGAGTCTGACAAAACAAACGCAATCAAAATGTGTAAAGTAGTTACCAAGATATCTGCTCCACGAGCTGAGCAACATGCCAAAAAAACTGTACTGAGAAAACAAGGTTCAAAGTTGTCAAAATTTAATAGGCACCAGGGTTATAGTCCTTTGTGTCCTTTGTGATGCGGCATCGCTTGACCATCTGACCTGATGGTCTGATGAGCTTTTGCAGCTTTATTTTTCCGCATGGCATCTTTTTCGGCTGGGTTCCTGAACAGTTTCGCCATCCGTGCTTGAGGTGCTCAGCTGCACGTCCGCGTCGCGCTGCATGCCACTGTCATTGTCACTGCTGAAGCCGCCGGAGCAAACTTTGTTTTAGAGATCGGTGGCTTCGACTTACGAGCACCAAATTGATGCGCAGTCTTGCGTTTCTTCTTGAACAATCGCCGGCCCATGATTGCAGACGAGAGCCGTTCTCCAAGCTAAGAAGGGCCGAGCTTGACAACGTTTTTCGTTTCTCTAACAAGCGAGCGCCGGTCCGTTATCATGAGTGAGATACGATCTCTAAATCACGGCGCGACGAGTTGAAAAGACGCGAAATCGGCTCCTCAGCGCCGTCAGCGCGGCGAGCAGACGACCTTTCCGCCGGTTGCTAAGGGCAACCGCCCGGGAGACCAATCCGGAGCCGCGTACAGTCACGTGGCGCGCGCTGCTGATCAGAAACCGCCGCAAGACCTTGAAACTTTTGCTTGCTGTGCGCTTGCTCTTGCCTGGTGCAGCTGGCCGAGGCGCCAGATTTGAAGACGGAGAATCGCGCTATCCATAGAGACCAAGATGGCGGCGCTAGGTTACGCGGTTGCGGAGATATTGCGGCTTGAAAAATGCCGTTTTTTTCGCTATTTTCGAGAAACTCCTCGCCACCTTAGCTTCGATAAACATTTTTTACATCATTTCCGCGCGATTTTCCGTGACAAAATTTTGAAATAAAATAGAAAAGAAGTCATACAAACTGAAAATGTGATTTTCAAAAAATCGTTTTTTTGGCCAAATATAGCGATGCGAAAGCCGCGTCCCCCCTTAAGGCGTGGGCCATCATGTATCAGTGATACGTCAGTTTCTCTCTTGCAAGCACAAAAAACATTTTGAGATAAATGGTTGCGATTTGAGCGATGCGCGTACAATGTTTTTTTCTGTATGCTGAGCATGTCTGTGGATATATATTTGTTGAAAAAAGAATTGAATAAACAGTTGAAAGTTTGGCACTCCCCTTTATCCAGTCCTTCCTTCATTTTTTGTGCTAAGCGACCATATGGTCAATGGTATGACATGGACTAGCCCAGCAACAAGTTTTATTAGACCAGGTAGAAAACTGGAAGTGGGCTTCCCCCTAAGCCACCTATGGCTTCGTTTGAAATATGTACAGGCAGCTCTCGTCACTTGTGAACCATAGGTGCATATGTATTTCATTTGCTTTACATCACGCTTGTGGCAGGACAGCAGCCGGGTATCTTTCAGTGGTTTGTCTCCTCCGACTATGTTTCAAAAGAAAGCGAGAGGCATGCTTAACTTCCTCATCCTGTGTTCTGCTTTAAACTAACAAATGACGCTTACTGCGTGTTATTCAGTGTTGACCGAAGACATTTAGTCAGAAACATTGTACTCAACAGCAAAACACTGCAAAAAAAATTTTTTTTCCTGATATGTTGCTTGTAGGCAACACTCATAAATAAAGGGTTAAAGTGCCAAAGCTCTTCTGGGGGTGATATGAGATACACCATTAGTAGAGAGCTCCAGAATAATTTTGACCACCTGTGGTTCTTCAGCGTGCAGTCAAAGCACGGTACATTAGCATTTTTGCTTTCTGCCCCCATCACAATGCAGCCATCGCAGCCGGAAGGCAAACCCCTGACCTTTTGCAGAGCAGTACAATGCCATATCTTCTAAGCAGAGAAAGAAAAAGTACAAATAATTATCACTAAGCTGACTTTGGCCCTGTTCAATCTTGTGACCATTACTACAGTACCTCTGAAAGGTTCCCAAGCCACAGTGTATATCACCAGAGCTACTCTTAGGCGCTTGCTGTGTGGTGGTGTTCATGTGGCACTCCCATTGGCCCAAAGCTCCGCCGATAAGCATGAAAGTTCTTCCACACTTTAGAGCTCTAATGTGCTCGGGATACTATTCAAGTACCACTGCAAACACAACGCTAGTTCTTGTCGCACATGCTATGGCCTGGTAAATTTTAGGGAAAGGATTGAATGTGAAAGTGATGTCGATGCAGTGTTGTCCATCAAGATATTGCCTCAATACAACCTCTGCAAAGGAGATAGTCACTCAATTTCTATTCAGCACTTGCAACACCGGCTGAATTTTTTCCCTTGTGAATGCCCACTATGCTACATTCTCACTTTTCAATGCTTTTGGATATGATATTCAATGCTTTTGGATGAGTCTTGGTCAGCAACTTGTGTGGGTGCCAGCAATGCTTATCTGGCACAACTACACGACTGACTACACATACTCTTCCAAACATCTTCCCCCTTTTGTATATTTTGAGCAAGCATTGTATACTTGATTACTATTATTGAGTTTGCCACTATGGAAAGCACAACTTTTCGCAATACCTAGTACATTACCCTTTTCCAACCCCAAGTTTTCCTACACTAGTTACCCTTTCTAACCAGTGCTTCTAGAAAAAACAATCTAGTGATAAATTGCAGCTTAAAGTACATCGGTGCCATTTAAATTAACACAAATCAAGTTAAGTGCACAAAAATTACCGGTGAACCTCGATATAGTAAAGTCACCTTCAAATAAACATTTTAAGGCTAAAATCTGTCAAATATAAGCATCAAAGGTACAGTAAAGATAATCCTTTACTCCAAAGTACTCCCGTTTGCTCAAAAAGCTTTTCAAGACTATAATTTTAGCTTGGTTATGATAGTTACAAGAAAATTCTCCTATGTCTGGCAACAGCTGTGCAAGTGCAGAAATGCCACCAAGCTAATCAGCAGAGCTGCTGTGATCCAATGCATGCCACGTAATTCTATCTCCCACTTTTATCTGTTTTGCTGTCACATATGCAAACACAGGGTTGCGTGCTGCAGAATATACTTTACACTTACTTAGCCGAATGCAACCTCACAATCCAGTTGCTTCTACGAAAAGCTTCCAATGATTTATCCACCCAAGTATGAAGGAAACAATCATACTTATGCAGAGTAGTGCCTCAGTGCATGTCTAGCATTCAAAGAGACAGGTTGTTAGAACCTTTGTGTACAAGTAAGCGTATGCTTGATTAGGAGCATTGCTTTTTGATAAAATTTCTCACAAAAAGAAGAAGTCTGAATACAGTGCAGTCCACTTATAACGATGTCGAGAAAAACGAGAAATCCGATCGTTATAACCGATTATCGCTATATCTGGACTGCGAAAAAAAAAAAAAATGCCGAATATACCTTTGCAGTCCCGAAACCGAAACTGACACTTGCGATAAAAAGTCGACGTCGTAGAAAGTAGGCCGTGAAAAACGAAACTTTTATTTATACCTCTAAATAGCGTCTCAATCATTAGGCACGCTGAAATAAAAATCTGCACTTGCTTTCGCGGAAGTTTCGGATTCACAACCGCCGTGTGCATCGCGTCCATCTGCAGCGCGAACACTGGCGGCTATAATTTAGCGTGCATGAATTCAATGAGCGACTCGATCGACGATGTTGCACTTTGGTTGACCCTCGGGGTCGGTGTCAAAGGCGGGCCATTGTCAATCTCACTGCTGCTGCTGTCATCGCCTCCGTCGCACAACGCCGCCGTCCGTCGCGACAACGATCGCCCCGTCGGCGTTTTCACTCAGAAGCTCCTCCATCGAAGCACCACCTATTCCATCGTCAGTAGCAACGTGCTCCCAGAGTTCGGACACCACCTTGTTGGTTTCGCCCATGGGGTTTTCGTCGTGGCGCACGAAGCCCACCTTTTCCGTTGATCGGCATGGACACTGCTTCTAGCCTTTATGATCGTGGCGCTCCCGGTTTTCATAATCGCCAATATCATCCACTGCGCGAGCTCGTACTTCAAGTCTTGCAAAATTTGCAGCTTCGTCTCCAGAGACGCAGCTTTGCGCTTTGACGGCGCATCTCCCGCTGCTTCCGCGGTGCATAGGCCGCGCAGGCGCCGCTTGCTTATCGCTTTCTCCCCCCTCTTGCAAAATTAGTTTCGTCTCAAGGGGCGCACCTGCCGCTGCTTCCGTTGAGAGAGAGAGCGCGGCAGGGAGCGCAGGCGCCCCTCGCCAGAGGAGGCGTTGCCTTTGCTTATCGCCTTTCTTCCGCCCTCTGCTCGCGTGACCGCTGGGGACGCGGGGGTGAAGCAGCTGGCGCCATCTTGTGCACGCTGCACCAACTTGCGATGCTCTCCGTGGGTTTCCCAATCGGCGCGCGGGCGGGATGCGCTGCGCGGTAATGGCGGCAGATACGAACTCGCATAGGCAAACTTTTCGCCCCGTCTCGGTTAAGGGCCACGTAGGAAGGCAATTATCACGATTATTCTGCATGAAAAGCACTGCCCAGAAGCAAAATTTCAATCGTTATATCCGATATGCGGTGAATAATATATCGTTATATATGGTTTTTTTTCTCATAGCCCCAATGCATAAGTTGATACTCTTAGGTCGACTCATCGTTATAACCGATATATCGTTATATGTGGTATCGTTATATGTGGACTGCACTGTATTCATGGAGTCATGACTGCAGCTTATGGTGAATCTGCCCGATTTTCAAGCAACCAATTTCTACAGAAATGTCCATGAAAACTGAGGCTTTAATTTTGCAAGACAGAATAATTAAGTCCTCGGAATAGCTGAGAAAGTGGGTGTCTCCGTAGATTCAACTTTGACAATTACTGTATTCGTTAAACACATTGAAGGTTAGTGTAAAATCTGTGTTGAGAATTTTGACACTACCCTATGCAATCGGATATAAGGAGAGGTTTTTTTCACAGAATCCTTATCCTCAATGTCACCCCCAACCACATACGTCAATTTTGCAGCTGTAATACTACATCATTGACCAACAAGCAGAGAAATGGGTAAATATTTAATTGTTTAGTAACTAGCAATGAGAGAGGGGTCTACCACAAAGATCCCGCGTCCGAAATGAAGTCAATGCAGCGGAAACACAAGTCACCACCCACACTAAAAAAATTCAAGACAGAAAAATCTGCTTGAAAAGTCATGCCAACTGTCTCGTGGAATGTCAAAGGAGTTTAGCTTTTGGAGTTCAAGCCTTAAAGGGGCAACTTAAGCTAACAAACTGCAAAAAAAAAAAAAAAAAAATTAAGTATGCGAGAAGCTTTCAGGGGACTACATTTAAAAATAAAACAATTTTGCAAAAAAATGTCTTCGTTCCTACTGATGTAGATAAATCAATGGACACCCCTCATAAACCAATAAGAAACATAACAAAAAACAATGTTGACAATGTTGGAACAAAGCGTCAAATGAAAGCTTAATTCCTTTGTTTTGCTTCTTTTGTCTGGCAGCGCAACAGTAGATGCATACCTGCGGAAAGCCTCAAAAGCATTTCGAGGGGCTGTGGGAATGTTGCTTTTAGGTGTAGAAGCAGGGGTGGGCCAGAACCCTGTAGTGAGCACACGCACATTCAGGTCCACTCCATACAAGTTCATCTGCCAACATGAAAGGAGAAAAACATGTCAATATGCCATATCAATATGCAATAAATGCTGACAAAATTTTAAGAAAACATGTCAAATTATGAGCACTTAAGCCCCATACAAATGCAGGGTGAGCCGTAATACCACTATCCAAACTGAATGTTTAAAGAAGTAGTGTATATTGACCAAGAGCTTCATAAAAAAAGAAAGTACTTCAGTACAGTTGTGCAACATTCGCATGCTGAACAAACATAATTTTAGGGATGTGAATTTAGCGAATAGTGATATGGTCGAATAACTTCGAATCGTATAGTTCGAATAGTATATATCACATATTACAATAAAACCTAGTTAATTCGAATTTTACGAGACCGAAAAAAAAAATGTCCGAATTATCAGGGTATCCAGAAAACAATAAGCAAATGCTTACTACGTCAGCACGATTTTATTAGTGTAATGGATAAGCAAATCCTTTTGCTATTTTGCACAAAAGCAGTTCGGAAGCTGCAATTCTTGTCATCACGTGACTGATTCGCTCTCGCAGCGGCGATCAGCCTCGCGACTTCCTTCGCAGCACGGCCATGACGCCCGCCATCATTTGCGACACGTTTTGCACTACCGCGCGCACATACCGATTATTTTTTCGCCAGTAAGCTGACCGCCATCACACGTCCATCGCAATGTAGCCGGTGCTCTTCATCGTCGACAGCTTTGCATCGAGTCAAACCGAAACAACTGTTTGTCACAACCGTGGCCGTTATCGACTCGATTATGAACGGAGACTTTGCGGTGCTTAAGGCACGCGGCCGACGCATGCACCGAGTCGGAACGAAACTACCATTCACTGCAACAACTGCAGACGAAATTGCGGTCGCTATCTATGCGATCATGGATGGCCACTACGCAGCTTTTTAGGGACGTGGCCGACGTGCGTATTGAGTCAAAACGAAACTACTTTTTGCCGCAACTGCTGTGGAAGAAACCGCGGCGGCAGCTATTGATGCAATCATGGATGGCAACTATGAAATCCCACGGCCAACGTGTTGTTATGCGCGCCGGTAAACGCAATAAAGGCACAAATAGGCACAATGCGTTCCGTCGTTGCTGTCATTCACGTACGATTTCCGCTGATGACTATGACGATGCGGACTCCGCTGCTTCGTTTTGGTTGTACGCTAGAGCCGTTTCTGCTCTTTCACGTGGCACATTTCCGGCTCTTTAATGCAAAAACGTATAGCCTTCAAGATTTACGGTTGATGTATGGTAGCCATGATGTGAAGCATAGCCTCCGAGATGTGTACCAGCCTTCCGTGGCTTCTGGCTCCCTATTCGGAAGCGCCGAATAATTCGAAAATATCGAATACCTGAATTTGAATCGAAGCGAATAACAAATATAGAATTATTTGATTGAATATTCGACAATACCGAATATTCGCCCATCCCTTACATAATTTATACTATACATAAAACAGTAGGACTCTGACTGCCGATTAAACAAAACCACCAACACTACAGTATGTGGCTACCTGCTGATTACAGAAAGCCCACAATGAAATTTCATCATGAAAAGAATTGCACGCATTCTAGAGCCAGAAGTACAAACTTAAATCACATGTATTAGATTAGGCTAGAGAACTAAAGAGAATACAGTAGAACCTTGTTCATACAATCCCGTTACGTACGATTTCCCGGAACCAACGTTTGTGATCAAGAACACAAAAAATTTCACAACTGAGTTACGCTCATCTTTTAGCGTTTCATACGTTTCCGGAAAACACGACCTTTTGGCACCAATGTTGTGTACATTGCCGAACTGCGATCATATGATACGTTTTCCGGCCGCTGGATCCCATGTAAACAAATGCGCCGGCCGCAGCAGCTTCACCACAAGACTCGCCCGCCCGTCTCACGTGAAAACGCCAGCGCAGTTTTATTTCGGTACCAGCAAAGCTCCTCCCAGGTCATTCATACCACATTCACAGCTATCGCCGCCAACCCTATTGCGATAAGCATCTTCACCCATCTCTTTTACCGTTCGTGGGATGCGTAGTGCTGTTGGAAGAGTACAGCACACTTTTAGTAGGCGATAACCAGAGCACGCCGCCGTTCCCTGCTGCAGACGGCATGATGCGAGCGTCATGTTTCTCTCCGGAGGCATCCGGCATTGCCCGCCAGCTCGATTTCGTTTCGGTTTCCTGTCGCCGTCTTAAAACGCTACGCAATAGGAAAACAACAAAACGCGTCTCGGGCTGCCGGAACCACACCAGCTCGACCCGCATCGGCGTCTCATGTCGGAACGATTCATGCAACGTTTCACATTTCGTAGATGTCAACCAGAGTTGCGTTTTCCTGGTTAGTACGTTCTTATTCACATTTTTTCCCTCCAAAACATATGAACAAGGTTCTACTGTGAAAGCAAAAATACTGTTTTATGGCTCCTTTTAACTGTTCATGCATCATTCTATAAAAATGGACACACTTTTCGGTAACATAGGTCATGAATGCTACTTACATTTGAAGAGGCCACAGCAGCTTTGAATTCATCCATCATTGTATTTGATACTGACATGTCCTTGAACATGCCTTCCAATTTAGAGGTAAACTGGCAACCGCATTCAGTCTGCAAAGATGCATCTCTTGTTACTTCAATCCTGGATTATCATGATTCAGCTTGAGTATATTAAACCACAGCAATGCACACAGGTTCTTGATTGAACTGAAGCCTACAACCTCGCTCTGCATGACACATCACATATCAGGTACAAAGGTCGGTAGCATTGTTTACCATATATATTAGATTAAAAGACAGTCACAATTATAAGGAGATGGTGGACTTGGGGTATCCAAAAAAGACGTTAACTATACACATTAATATAAAGCGATATATAGAAGCTGACGGATTATTCAGACTTCACAGAGACTGCCTGAAATAAGTACCGAATCAGAAATTTGAAAAACAAAATGTATTTACGACAGCAAAAAGTAGTGTCCTAATTTCGCAAGTGGCCAGGAAAGCTGTATACTCGGTGTTTATACATGTAACCACATCAGCGCATTTTGGCCACTGTCTAGCCAAAACTACCTTTCGAGCTTGCATTTAATTTTCATCTTCTGGCAACTTTGAGGTTTATTGCTTTCCACGAGCAGAACGATAGCGAGTTCACAATTTCCATTATGTGGTACTTCTCTCGCGTCATGGTCTCTCGCATAATAAGCACAGACAGCAAGGATGGTGCTGGCTAATAATTCTAAGCGACAAAAACTTGTAAAAGAAGATAACAATGTAACTCAAGACACAGTTGCTATACGCAAGGCGTGTGTGTGCAAATATATAGCTTGTCTTGACTGGTTAACTTCGCTGTCATCTACTGGATTGACTAGGTTATGGATTAGCCAAAAGCGTCGTCTCACTACTTTAAGCTTCAAGGAGGCGCTGGCAATGTAGCAAACCAAAAATTTGGCTCGTTCTACTTGTAGCGGCACCAGAGTTTTCACGCAGTCGTACAAATGTAGTTCAAAAGCCTGAACAGCATGCTGTAGGGTGTCTGAAATTGCAGTCATCGTCGTACATTACATATATGGGGACTAGTAGCGATGCCGGGACGATGTCTGAAAAATCTGTTGGTAACTGCAAATGACTCAGTTCATTCCTAATGTAACATAGAAAAAGCAAAACAAAAAGACATAACATTAACACATTCTAATAAATGCCACTTTTTGGCCTGTTCCACAACTGCTCTCCACCAGCTGTCAAGGCGGCACTGTTTTTTTCTCAATGGCACGTTGATGATGACAATGATTAACGCAGATCTGCCAACCTTGGAATTTAAAAAGCAATGCTCTGAATTACAAGCAATACAAAACTTCAGTGAAAAATACTAAAAATGTGCACTTCACACAAGCAGAAATGAATATAAATTTTATCAATGAAGTATTCAAGCAACACCTGCTGACGTGTCAGTTGCCATCATTATTGGTTCTATTAGTTGATGTCACTGCCATGCAGGTTGGTCCGTATAATCAACGGGTCCGAAAATAGGCCATAAAAAATCACGTGACTGTATTGGTCTTTTTTTTTAATCGTTTTGCCCTTAACTACATGCAAATAAAGAATTGAAAGATATGTCTGTCAATACTATCCGTCAATACAACAATCGTGATTGCTATGATTTGTGAATTCGAAAGCAGTAATGTCCAATTGAACGCCGCTGAACAGTCCTTCGAGTTATGAACTCCTCACGGGCAAGCGAGCAGGTTGAGATGCTTGGCGCATTTTGATTTTGCCTTACCGAGGCGCAGTTAGAATGCAGGCGAGAGCTTGCACGGACAAGGAACGTATCGGTAACGCAGGCTTCCGAGAGCAAAAGCGATGCTGACGTGTCGTCGCGGCCATGCCCTCTCTCCTCACACAACACGTAGCGTGCTACTGCAGCAGCAGGTGTGTCCTTTCACCCGCACTGCTTAATCAAGGCATGCTCGTGCTGTGGCGTCGCAGCCAATGCAACGCCACGGCACGAGTGCGCCTCGATGACCGCTGCGCTGTGCTGCACCACTGAAAGTGTCCCACTTTTAACAAGACTGTGATCATTTCTTGCATCATCAGCAATATGTATGTTGATGAAACGGCAATACTCTGGCAGATTCTGTCAAGGCGTTGAATATGAAAAGCAGTACATGCCATTGAGGAAAAATGAGCAAGGTGCCTGCCTCAAAATACAGATGGCTTATGCAGTAAGGGTCTTATTTGCACTCCATAATGCCGGATTTGCTTTAGTTGTCTTCACCGCATCACAACCGTGTTATGCAATTAAGCATGCTAATAGCGAAAAGAACTGCCGTGCAGTGAAGCATACTACCTGATGCTGTTCGTTATTGGAGATCGCCAAGCTGCTACAAGAACTCAAAATGCCTCTCGGTCTGATACACGTGCTCCACAAGAAATGTATGGCACTCATCTATTAAGTGAGTGGCTACGGCATTATAACTGGCTAATTCCCGTTTTTCACATTCTCGGGAGACTGTCCGAGAAACAGGGAGTTTTCAGATAAGCTTCAGATAGACATTTTATATTTCGAATTATCAATATGTTGAATTATTTCATGATTCCCTTCGGGTTGGATATATCTGGGTCTCAGTTTATTCAAATAAATACAGTAACAAGAGCCTCCAATTACTGTAGAACTTCATTATTGCAAACTCTAAATGAACTGAGAGTTTCTTTAAACAAAATGGTGTTCAAGCCACAGGAGGTTCTGACACAAATTAATGAAGCTGATTGGTGCAAGGCAGCTGCATTGAATGTGCACTTGACTGCATGCTAGCAAAAAGCCTTGCCATAATGTTTCCAGCCATATGATCCTGCAGCATCAGTATGGTGTGGAATTAACCTAGTTAACAAGATGAGACATTAAAAGAAGTAACAATAACAGGCAGCTGCCAAGCACACACACACATAGTGGTTATTTCAGCAGGAACGCAAACACGATTAACTAGAAGGCGAATTTTCCTTTTCGCATTCACTGCCATGTCTGACACTGGGGTGATTAGTTCACAGAGGCTTAGGGTCTGAGCACACTAATACCCCAGTCAGACTGGCAAATTTGGTGTCATTTAGAGCGATTGCACTTACGCGCACAGAGTGTCACTTTGGCGGAGCGCTGCTACACGAGAAAGAGAAGTGCACTTAGAAAGTGATGGTGATCGCGATGAGTGACTCAGTAGCACGACATATCTATGTTATTTTAGGCAATACTTGCTAAGTAATAAAGTATTATATATATACACAGCATTTACAATAAACTTTAGGTGCAAATGAAGTGAATCATTTCAATCGCATTAGCGTCGTCGATCATCACGAGCCATGACAAGACGGCATCGTATCCAAGGCAAACGCACATAAAATGGCGGATTTCGTTGCAGATGGCACGGGAAGTAGTAATTTTTGTTCTAAAGTATGTTTTAATATGTATTAATATTCCTAATAATGAAAACAATGGTTCAAAAAGACTAAGAACTCTGCTTTCAATATTAGTTCATTTATGAGCCCCTGCTACCGAGGCTACGCACTTGGGCGCTGCGAAGTGAGTTGGGCGAACGCACTCGCCGGCGAGTGTGCTTTGCAGCAAGTGTCACTACGCTTTCCCCTGTGACAGCGTGTAAATGACACTCGCGGCAAAGTGCACTTGCTCAAAGTGCACTTAAGTTGTCCCGTGTGACAGGGGTATTAGTGCCCGGCTATACCTTGATCACACTTCTCACTTTTAAGTTATCAGGAGTAAGAGGTGTCATTCTTTACTTCTTACCATTCGGGCTTCATTCTGGCAGGATAGTACCTGCTTAAGTGTTGTTACTGCTGGGTACAGTTGATCCCGCATATATGAAACCCGGATGTATAGAATTATTGTCTATAACAAACAGTTGTAAAATCCCCTTGAAAATCCCATGCAAAGGTATAGCGCTGTACTAGGCGTACATTGAACTCCCTTGCACCGCCAAATTCGATGTATTGAATGCTGCGCCCTTGCAAGTGTGCTTCTAACAAAGATGCAATCACTTTTTATGTTGTCAGAAGTATTTAATGCCGACAAATCTGGAACACTGTTTTGGCAAATGTTGCCAAACAAGAGGTTGAATCTAAAAAGCATGGAGAAAAAATGAGCACGGTGGTGTCTCACTTTAACTCGCTACGCTTATGGATGGCTCATGCAAATTGTGGCCGTTCGTTATCAGCAAGAGCAGATCACCACTCCTCTTCAACAATGCAAAATGCCTCCCGATCTGATAAGCGTTCCAAAAAAGTGTGGATGACACTATTTTTTCCCTTAGTGACATTGGGCATGGGATGCAACTGCTGTGCCGCCAGGTTAGTCTTCTTGTAGACCAGAACTCTCTGCTAACGGCATTTTAGGATTCTGTGAGAGACCAAAACGATTCCGAGCCCAACCCCCACTTGGACCGATCTTTACATTACAGTTTGAATTCAACAAAACCACCATACGGCACATCAGCACTTCACAGAAAAACCATTGCAGCAGTGGGGTGCAAGACTCATCACCGTGAAATTTGCAGGTCCTCACTGAACATTTCATTCATGCTTGAACACCATGAGTGGGAATGGACTCGGATGCTCTGCAAGCTGAAAGCCATTTTGGAAACTAGCTGTGTGTGTGTGTAGGGTCAGCAGTCTCCAACGCAGGGACCAGAGAGGAAGGGCTGAGAACGAAGGGACTTACCGGCCGCGAGGCATCTGAGTACTGAGCGAGGACAGCGAGAGACTGAGGACTAGTTCCAACAGTAGGTTCCGAATTCCAACACAACCAGGGTTCGTACAGGTTTTCAAGGCAAAAATTCAAGGATATTCCAGGACTTTCCAGGGCCAGTCACAGGTTTTTCAAGGGCTCAAACCAGCATCCAAAGTAGGATTTCTTTACTCTAACATTTCCAAAAATGACTAGTTTTATTGCACTTACAATAAATAAATGTATATCACAATTATAATAAAATGTACAGCCTTGATAACTTCTCAACATCACAAAATAAAATGAATGCTTACAACAGCGGCTGAGATTTCTCCAGTATAGGCTGGGTAAAGTTCACCAAAAATATTCATAACATTCAGCATAGGGTTATTGCGCTAAAATAAAAGAAATAAATGTATATCCCAATGATGTTAGTATTGTGTAGCCTTGATCACTTTGCAAGTTCACAACAATGCCGAAGAAAAAAAAGTTTACAAAACACAATGAATGCTCCCAACAGCTACTCTGACTTCTCCAGTATTAACTGGGCAAGTTTACCGAATATTTCCAAACCATCCAGTGTAGTCTTCCTACACATCCATTATATTATTAAAATAGATGTACAGTATATTGCAATTTTGTAAAACATGTCTTGTCTTGAGCATTTCTCAAGCCTGCAATATTAAATTTAACTCAACAAACACTCACAACAGCTCTCAGGCTTCTGCAGTATTAGCTGGGTTGGTTCATCAAACATTTCCAAAACATTCAGCATAAGGTTATTGCACTTATATTATCATAAATAATATTATAACAAACCTCCACCCGAAGGCACAAAGGCACTGAGCATCAGTGGTAAAGTTGCTCCACTAAAGCTCTCTTTAGCTTCACCTCACGCACAAGAGGGAAAGTGGGAAAAGGCAGACCGACGGGCGAGGAGTGAAACGAACGATAAGGGGAGGAAAGCAGCGTAAACACTGCCAGCCGAGCCAGCACCCAAGCGCAGCACGCATCTCTCACTCCGTTCACGGTTTGACGCAGTGAATGAAGCCTTTTATTTTTTCCCCGTAGTTCTGCAAAACGGAACCGTGTGTGCTCGTGCCGGCATATTGTTTCTGAAATGGGGAGTATTTCAGATCGATGCCGATCTACCACAGGAAGGAGGTCACAATGTCGATATCAGAGTGCATTGCTCATGAAATTCAAGGATTTTCAAGGAAGCAAAAAAATTCCAGGACTCTCAAGGGCCTTGAAAATGCACTTTTCAATTTCAAGGGTTTTCAAGGACTTCAAGGACCTGTACGCACCCTACACAACAGTCCGCCTGGCATGTTGCCCACGTATGACGATCGGCGGTTTAACCAGTTTATTGTTAGTACTGAAACGAACACGTGGCCGGGCATGTTCACAAGCGATTCGCAGTAAAGTGCATTGATGGCAACGCGTCCAACCTAGTTTACTTCCGCAACGCGCCTATTTCGACCTTATCTTGAATAAAAATGCTCAACAAGCCTTTTAACATTCCATCGACACGTGCAATGGCATGCCGTGGTCTCGCGCCCAGGCTACGCGGACTTTTAGGGTTAGCGCTGCAATCAGTGTATCAAAGGCCATACCGCAGCTCCAGCCACTTCCAACATTCGTGAGCAAAAACTACTACAAATTTTGTGCATTTGACACTATCTTGGAGATGCGAATTGGTAAGCTCCCGCTTTTCCCGATCTAGGGAAGTTGTCTAAGACATGCGGAAGGTCTCGGATAAGCTTCAGATAAGCATAGTTTATATTCGGAATTATCAATATATAAACTATTTCGTGATCATCTTCGAGTTCAATATATCTGGGATCAACTGCCTACCAGGTGCACATTACTTTTGCAGCTACTTCCTACTGTCAGAAATACTGCAGAATCGCTGATCACAATGTAAAGCAGATACACTAGAACTTTCTCAGGAAATACCCAGTGTCTAATATTCACAACCTAAAAGTGCACAGTCTTAATAAAGCTTTTCACTAACAGAAAAAATACCTAGTTTTATGCAACAGGGCACCTTAAGCTTAGAAAAAGTGAATAATCAAATAGTGTTGCCCTTGCACCAATATCACAAGGTGCAATCATCCAGCCACTTGCCTTGAGCTTGGAGATCATGTTTTTCTCAGAGTCGTCAGAAACGCTCTTGTTCAGCAGCAATCGCTTGGCCAGGTGCTGTTTGTAGTATCGCTCAAACAGATCCTTCTCCTGCAGGTAGCGAAACAGCACCATGGTTTTGTCCAGCACCTGCTCTATCTCCTGCTCAGTCATGCCCTTCAACCCCTTCTTGAGCTTGTCGTCCACAAACAGAGACAGGTATTCGGGTGACTTGCGGTTCAGGTTGAGGAAATACTCAAAGTCGCTAGCAATCATCTGCTTGAACTGGCGTTCACCATTGAAAGAGTGGTGCAGGAAGTGGTCGAAGCGGTCCTTCAGGTCCAGAAGGTTCTGCACAAAACTCAGAGCGTCCCCCTTTCCACCGTCCTCTTCAGTCACCAGCGACTTGCCCTGCTCACGCAGATACTGACTCACACAGTCCACCACTGTCTTGAGGCCGTCCTGGACCCGATTGAACAAGCGGAACATCCGTGCCAGGTCTGCAAAACAAGAACACATCAGTGTGTGCTACATGAAAGCAGCAGTAAGGCTGCGAGAAGCAGGTGTACCCAAAGTCCTTACACTGAGTAGCTGTTGGGCAGGGACTACATATGCACACACCAGCCTAGACACCTATGCACCTGCCAGGCCTCCCAGCAAAGATAGAGAATCTCCACATATGCATGCAGGTGCATGGCGCAGTGTTGTCCAGGCCACTTTATCTTAAAACTTTCCAAGAACAGTCTGAACTTTCACATACTGATTGATCATATATTATGAGCTCATATTTTTATGGAAGCCAAAATTAACACAACAGCAAAAACAACAACACCATTTACGCACCTAAATACCAGAACTTCAAGTGTGGCTGACACATCTGCATTTCGCTGCTGTTTGTTGATAAAACATAGTCAAGACAGAGAGGGGCAACTGCTTTGCCCCACGCAGCAGCTTCCACAGCCACCAACGAGCCCTACTGCTTTCAGGCACATTCAGGCATGAACACCCGATAGTATATGAATAGTACAGTGCTCAACGATTCAAATGTGATACTCAGACCGCATGCTTACCTGCACTTGTAGTGCCACTGGTGAGCGGTCAAATGCAGTCACCATGCACCACAAGCGCTCTTGCAATCACCTTAATACCACAATGCATCAGCTTGGTTTCCTCAGTGTCCACTGATGGCGCAACAAGCACCAGCACCCACACGCTCAGAGTATCGCATTTGAATTGCTGAGCACATGTATAGTATGTGGTTATTGGATTTTAAATTGTGCTACATGCTTTAAGGCTTTTCCCCATATGAATTCAAGCTTAACTGGTACACCAGAACCTAGATATAATGAAGTTATACTTGTAGGGAAAAACTTAGTTTATTTGTGAAATTCATTAAGGATAGTTTAGGCGCAAATTTAAGTGTGTTTAGGAGCATATTTGAGAGACCGCAAGAATAAATAAGGCATGCCACACAAAGTTTCTGTACTGGCATGACAGATGGCAAAAAGGTGCATTCCATCCACTGCTTGACAGTGAGCATTTTTGGCTGCTTACAAACATTCGCATGAGAAATGAAGCATGCAAATGGTCAATTCACTGTGAAGTTATGTCGGCTTTTTTTTTTTTTTTTGCTTGTTGTAAAAGCTACAGGTGCATACATATGAAGCATGTAGACTTTGGCAAGTTGAAACTGTGGAACAATATCACTCTGTTAAATTGTGTGAAGTATGTGGTGATCAATGAAACTAAGATCCAGAATTAAAAGACTGTTATAGTATTACAAATTCCACTATATCAAGGTTCACTGTATGGAGGACCGATTTTATCATTAAGTGCACTGCCTCTGGGATTGGCCCTGTGTGCCGCCAATTTGAGCGCACAGAAAAGGATGGCACTAGGCTTCAGGTGTGCACTGCCAAAAGAATTTTTCTCTAAAATTTTGCTACTTAAGCAACAACAGCACACTAGTGTCTAATATGTCACACAAACCAGCAGTCATGGAAGGTTTTCTAATTCTTCTATTTACAATACCATGACAAACAAACTTTAATTTAAAAATCCACGGGGTTCTGAGAATTATGAAAACAAACACATGACACATGCACCATACAGGAAAAGAAATATCTTACCCTCTGTCTTCTGATTCTTGAGCATATGCACAACACCAGAGTTCTCCATCTATTGAGAAGTGGGGAGGATGAATGCATTGGAGTGAGACAAAATGGTGACAATATTTTTTATCTTCATTGATGATCTGCAAGCACAAGGCCACTGCTAGCCCAAATTTTTAGTTATTTCAATAGTAGAATGCCTTAGTAGTAGGTAGTTCGCCTGCCGCAATTGGCATTGTAGTTTTCCCGATTTAACAATCGTTACACTGGTACTGCCAATGCCATTGACCAAAGCTCATTCAAGCTACCTAATTCAACCAATGCATGCAACACAAAAGATCTGCGCTCGCAACTGATGGTCATTATACTCACAACAATCTAAGGAAAAGAGCCGTATTCTTGACCGATCACTTTTCAGGGATGCTTTTGCTTTTGTGCGATGTGATGTGGAGTGCAATGCCTCGCTGAAGCAATGGTCATGCTATCAGCTGGCTCAGTCAATCATGTCACATTAAAAGTGGTATTCCCGAAAGTAATTTGTCATGCAAGTGGTCCTAGCCGTAGCATTTACTTGTACCATTTAAGTGGCAGCTCAAGCTTGTGGTAACATCTTTCTGACACAGCAAACATCTTGTTACAAGTGACATGATTTCCTTTCCTTCTCTTTCAAAATAAAAGAAAAGAGGGAGGGAGCGAAAGTCTGAAATTCATCTGAGCCTTGTCAATCGGGACATAAGTACAAAGCAGGCTGGGTGCAGCTGGAGGTTACCTCAACAATTGTCTTCATGTGGTTGGTTATCAGCTCCTTTTCAACCACCTGCACAATAAGCTCCTCGGTGAACTCGTCCAGGTAGTGCTTTGCTCGTTCAGCCTCTTCATTGATACGCTGCTCCACTTTCTTGATGTACACGCACGCACTATTCTCAGTCAGAAACTTTTGGCTCTCTGCCTGCATATGTGCACATTTGCATTAAGAAGAAAAATTACTATCTAGCTCTCTACGTCAAGTGAGGTTGAGCCATATAAGAGAAATGATCTTTGAGAAAGTAGCACACTATCCAAACTTAGCAGCCAATCCATGGAGAATGCAGTCTTTAGGAGCTTTTGTGCTGTGTGATATTACTGTAGCTTACTGCTACTTCCCTTGTTTAATTTAATCGGCAAGAAAACCTGTTACAAATTTGCTTAAATGGAAGAATGATGCTTACGTACTGCCATTTCTCCTGTAAGCAGAATGTAGCCCTTCCATTGATGTTACAGATCATTCTTAAAATTTTCTAACAAGAAGGGAAATAGACAACAGGCAAGTAAATAGGATGGGCACTAACTGAGACTTCCCTACTTCAGCAGGGTAGTAACACAGCAGTAAGTAAAATAAAATAAATATTTAATGGGCATTGTTATATGCTGCAAATCAAATGACAGCATCAAGGGGGACGTGGCAATTGAAGTGGTCAAATTGGTCAAAATTTTCTATTATCCGATTTATCTTTTTTTTCGCGATCCTCAGACTTTCATTTACCTCGTGGTGAAATATAACAAAATACGCAATAGAAATCGAGAAAACAGCGCTTTCCTAGTGCTGTCATCAAAAATTGCGAAAAAAAGTCAGGATTTGAGCTTCGTTTTCTTAGCTTTCATCTTTTGTGCAGTTGCTTTCAGTCATCCCAGTGCCATTTCACAACGAATGAAGGCAAAATCATTCTGTCTTTTGCACTCGGATCCAGAAACATTCATGAGTGCAACAAAGCTGTCCATTTTCATCTGCACCTCATAAAGAATGTGTTTTTTTTTTTTCAAAGGTCTTTAGTAAGACAATATGCATAGGAAAGTTTAAAAAACAATTTGCTGCTCATTGCGGCATTTCAAAAATAAACCAATAGCTTTATTGTAGAGAATGGACCTTTATAAACATGCCGATTTGAAAATCTAGGTGAACTTATGTGTAATTAATTAATTAGGGGATGACCATTAGAGGCTGTCAAGTGTTGCAACTCGAAAAGTATAATAGATAGCACAACACCGATTTCAGTTATATCAGCATAACAAATCACACCTGCATGCCAAATTTCATCAATTTATTCCTATAAATAAAAAACAAAAAATTTCATTGCCACGTCCCTCCTTAATTCTGCCAGGCTGAGGTCACCAACCAATAAATATCAAACATATAAGTGACCAGAAAGACATCCAAGTAAATCAGCAAGCCAGAAAGTTTTCAAAGGACAAGTAGTAGTAGTAGAAGTATAAACTTTATTTTGTCCGAGAGGGAGTTTAGGGAGGAGGGGAGTAGGAGGGCCCGCCCTCTTCTTCCTCAGGTGGTAGCCAGGCCAAAAGGTAATTTTATTATGTCTTACAATACAAGCAGCACAGGAACTCATTCATAGATTTTTAATTGGCCTCACACTGCAGTTTCATAACACCTACTCCAGATTTCCCAATAGTAGGTAGTTGTGTATTTCGAGCTAGCTTAACATGCTCGATACCACGCCAGTCGATGACCGATTTTCCAGACGCCCGATAATTTGGACGCCTTCGCGGCACCACCATGTACCCCGCCCCATAGAGTCAATGTATAAAAAAGTCAAATTTCGGACGCAAAAAGCCTTCACCGTCCGATTTTCCGCACTTTTTGCCATGACCGCAGGTCCAAAACGGCATTAATCATAGCCACCACCACTGCCATCTTGATTATCTCGCCTCCTCGAACCGGCGCTCTTGAACGCAGATCCACTGGCAGCCGTAGCCACCACTGAAGCAACGCTAGGCCTAGCTACTTCGACGTTAGCTACTAAGGTTTTTTCTGTTCAAGGTCATGTTTTTCACTGAAACAATTCACCGCTGTTAGCAATGGCGCGTTGCATAATGCCGGTTCACGAAAGTCAGCTTCGCCTCAATATAGCAGTGTTACGCAGTGAAGCATACGCAAAGTATTTCGGTGAAGCATATCAAGAGTGGGAAGGGGTAATTGTCACAGGACATATGTATTCCTTAAAGAGACACTAAAGCAAAACAATAAATCAACAGACTGATAAAGCATTCTTCGAAAACTCTGCAGTCGAAATTACACTGCAATAGGTCAATTATTACAGGAGAAAATGAAGCTCAAAGTTAATTTTTTGTTTTATTTCATGCGGAAACCCCAACGCCAGCACTTCAGTGTGACATCACAACTCCTAAAATAATATTTTGTATTTGGGCCACGTGGCTCAGTAAAAGTTCGCGAAACTTGCCATATTCAGTCTTGGGCTCCTTTAGAACCACTAAAGGATTAACTGGGACCTAGAAGACGCTGTCAAAATCCATGACGTCACGGTGAGCTGGTGTGGGAACTTCAAGGTGGTGTCACCACTCGCCTTATGTGTTTTTCGTTTCTTTCTGGCTTACCAAGCGGCTTCTCGTGGTAAGAGTGGCGTTTTCAGTATTGTGGAAGGGTAATCTACTGATACAGAAGAAATCATTTTTCCCTTTAGTGTCCCTTTAATTATACACGTGTGCACACGCAGTCTCCTGCGTGCACACACAGTCTCCTATACACCTAGTAACTGGCAGGCCTTCAGAGCTATTTCGGACGTGCCTGTGGCAATTTGAGCCCTTGGGGGCAGTAAAAGGCCTGCATTCGTTTTTTATGACTCCGATTTTTCTGACGTTTTCGCAGCCCCTAGGAATTCCGAAAAATCAGAGGTTGACTGTACAGTTTGTTGCATACTGTCAAAGTGCCACGAAAAAGAACACGCTGCATGCAAACTTGGCTGTGTACCGCTATCATTAAGATGAAAAGCAGATGTAAAGCTTGGAGCTTTACATTTTTCGTCATTCATCTAAATGTTAATTCGCATAACATAACAAGGTCTAATGAAAGCACTCGCAAGAATGAGAAATCGGCTTACCATATAGAATTCTGCAGATTGGGCTAGGAAGGGCCGCTCGAAGTCTTCCTCATAAACTGACCTTGAATCAATGCCCAAGTGTACAAGCATTTGGCATGCGTTCTTGATGGCTAGCCTGAAAAATAGCATGTCCTCTGTTTTTAGCTGTGTCATTGAAATGCGGTCATTCGAACAGCTATGCTAAATTCAAGACACAAACACTGCAGTGGAACAAGGCCACAGAAATGCTATAAAATTCCACTAAACTGAACAATACTTCCCTACGCTTTCTGCACAAGATAGCTAAACAGAAAAACAAAACTCCCATTCTGCTGCGTACTGCGTAGTTTAATCACAAGTACTCACATTTGAAACAACACACAGCACTGTGTTGTTTGATGTGCGTTTTAGGTCTGCATAGTTCTGCCTGCACTTCAACAGAATAGAAGATGGCCTACCAACAAGGCCACATAGCTACCTACATGTACTATTATTCTCCGAAATGTTTATAGACTGACATTTATTAACCTTGCCTAATATCAATGGTCAAATATATTTGCTAATTACAAATAGTGACACTTTTACTGAGTCACTTATGCTCTTTAATACGTGAGAAACATGATAAGTGGTTCTTGAGGGAAAGGGAAAGGTTGGCGCTATCTTCTGCAGCCCTTGAGGGAGCACGGCTCAGCGCCAAATGAATGTCCACTTCAAACACTGCTCCAAGGAGCTCGGTGTTGGAACTGGTCAAAACTAAGGTGCTACAACTTCCTAATGACACCTGCCGCCAAGAAGCAGTGAAAGGCGTGTATAGTGCCAAATTTATATCAGACAGAACTTTATTGGAAAACAATACAACATACTAAGTTAGCCTTCTACTTTGCCAACTGAAGGGAGCCTCGCACAGACACCACATTTTTTGTGAGGACTCACTATTGCAGCTAGAGTCTCAATTCATTTTGGCCTTCTGCCAAAGCCACACCCTGACACACATCAAGAAAGATTTGTGGTATGCCTTTTTGTTCCGTTGCTATTACAAGGTAAAGAACAATGTCAGCACAGACTAACTGCATTCCTGTATTCACCACAATTTCTTAACCTTTTGCCATGCAATCATTTCATCGTCCACACTTGAAGCTAACTAAATGAACACTTACGAAAGAGTGTCCATTGTGAGCCAAGTGCAGAAGACAACATTGGAATCAAATGGCATGCTTGCACACACACACACACACACGCACAAAAAAAGTTTTCTCCAGCAGCTTTTCAGACTCGAAAAGACTTAAAAGCTGCATTTGAACCAATGGGAGGGGGGGGTGCACAGCAAAGGGCAAAACGAACATTAATATGGAAGCAGGGCTGCCATGGTGGCTGCATTCTAAAGGGTCACTACGCAAAAACAATAACGCACGTCCATTGAGTGAATATTCAAGAACCTCATGCGGTCAAAATTAATTTTTTTTGCTCTTAGTTATGCTGCCTCCCATATCTACTGCACTGCCTTGGGAACATTAAAAATCCTGCTAATCAATTCAAAAGTAGCAGCCCTCTCTCTGTACCTTATAAAAGACCCCACCCTTGAACTGTTATCAACACACGGACTTGCGCTAAACAGCAGAGCACAACTGCTACAATGCAACCGCAGCCTGTAGTAATATATGATATCACAGATGCTGCAGCTCATCAATACGGCTGTAGCCAGGGTGATAAAGACGAACAAGGGACAGTGGGCACACCTGTCAACCACTTCTCCTTTGCGTTCTTGCTGGACCATGCCAAGGAGCGTGTCCCGGAGGTGGTCTCGGATGTTGCCATACCGCACCACCTGGTCCCGGAAGATGATCAGGCCTAGGTTGTACACGTTGTCCACATTGTTCTGCTGTACATACACGCGATCCTGTAACAATGTGAGAAAGCCACCAGTGTTTCAAAAATAATTTCCTTCAGGAACATTTACTAAGCTCAACCAGCTCAAACAAACGGCTGCAAGACATAATGCGAGTTGCTTAGGTGCTCATGAAATGACCATAACCACTTTACCTGGCTGCACTTATTAAAATCCAGTCTGACAACAGCATCTGCTTAGCACTTTATGAGGATACTATATTTCAGAATTACATAAGTAAAACCAAGGCAAGTAGGTGATAATTACAGCAAAGCCTGACAATCCTGACCTCACCTATCCTATTCAGCTTTCATGTAGCTAAATTTTTTATACTCTTTCCTGGAATGCTTTTCAAAAGGCAACACCTACACAATCATTGAGAGCAAACTAAACTCAGATAATCCACAAAGTGCAAATATTGTTCTGGCCCAAAGCACAGCTGAAATGCACTTGCACTTCGTTATAACTAAACGACATAACGAAATAATGGATGTAACAAAGTTAATGAAATTCTCCTTGAAATCCCCATAGAGATCCATGTATTTAAAGCCCCGTTTCAACGAAGTGAAACTGTCCTGCCAAACGATATATCGAACAAAATTCACCTCCGAAACAAAAAAAGTACACAAACGTTGCGTGCAGAGTACGTCACTTTCCAGGGAGTTCGGCACTCGTTTGCCATGGCAGTTCAAAACACTCGCGTCAAATACGCCGCAGAGCAACACTGGTCCTTTTCACCCCCATGCGCAGCTTACTATTGCACTTCTCCACTGACCTCTCCCTTGCGTGTACCTGGGTGCGCGAGCCGCGCCTCAGTGCGTGACTACGCGTGGCGGTGCGAAAGATTAGTGTATTGACTCATGCGCGGCCTCATAGATCTCCCTGGCATAACCTCGGAGGCTCACGTGCACGCCTGCGCGATTTGCACCATGCTGCATGGCTACACGCGGAGGTTCGAAAGATTAGTGCATTAACTTCTCTATTACTCTACGGCGCGCTGCGCAAGCAGCCGCAGCTGGGCCTGACCTCAGAGACTTCCCTGGTGCAATCTAGGGGGTCGCGACCAGGCCAGGCATTGGCTTCTCCCTCTGCCTGTTGTGCCCCGCACAGGCTGGCAGCTGGACGTGGCTTCCGAGACCGCACTAGCATCGGTGCAATCTCGGAGGCCATGAGCCAGCCAAGCCAAGCCAGTGTGGCGAAGTTCGCTTGTCTTCTTGGTCACAAAGTGGAGCACTGTGTTGTGCAACGCGTGCTGCTCGACCGCGACAAGCCAAGTGCAAAGCGGACGCAAAAGACCCTCAGAGTGGAAGAGAAGGCAGCTATCCAAAGGCTGTCGCGTCAGGTGCTAAGTTGCGTGTTGCACAAGCCGAAGATTATTTTGTTACGCTATTCAAATTTCATCGCATGTGTGGCCGTGCAGCGGTCCTGTGGGCCGCAATGCTGTCTTTTTTCCATGTTTACGATTGTGCACCCCATTGGCCATATATTGCAGTAAATGGCAATAACAGATATAACAAAGTAATTTCGGCTCCCCCTTCATTACAGCGAGGTTCAAGTGTACCAGCAGACAAGAAATTAAGAGATTGCCAGTACTCGCTACTGAAAACAGATGCACAAAAAAACAATTTGTAATACATACTGTACACTATAAAACTGGAAACAAAAATTACGTCTTGTTTTCTCTTTTGAACCCGCCACGGTGGCTCAGTCAGCTAAGGCGTTTTGCTGCTGAGCACGAGATCGCAGGATCGAATCCCGGCCGCGGCAGCTGCATTTCGATGGCGGCGAAACGCAAAAACGCCCGTGTGCTTGCGTTCTAGTGCACGTTAAAGAACCCCAGGTGGTCAAAAATTAATTCGGAGCCCTCCACTACGGCATGCCTCATAATCAGAACTGGTTTTAGAATGTAAAACCCCAGAAAGAAAGATGTTTTCTGATTTGAAAACTGTAATTCATTAAGTAGCTTTTATACTTGCTTGGGTTTATGTCCCAAAATAATACATATACTACATGACGAAAAAAAGATGAACACTTGCCATGTACATGAGAATGTCCCTGATCATGACCATACTCGTTTGATGATCATTCCAGGCTTGATTTAGTGTTTGGAGGAAGTTGTTGTGCAGGGAGGCTAAGACATCTGCCCGAACCTGAAAGTGGAAATGATGCATATTGAGCCTGCAGTGTATTGATGCGATTGCTGTATTATTTTTACATGAACCATACATTGTCATACAGATGAACAGTCAATGAGGTTACAGATAGCTAACACAGCCATGTACTGACGTGTGTGATAAGAGTTAGACTATGTTTGAATTGCATGGCCGAATGTGCGTGACTGTTGTGGTGCGCGATGGACGAGAAAGAGGAAGAGCCGGTGCCTGGCGCAGGAGGGGCAGCCATGTCACCAGCCTGAGCTGCCTGGTCTGGGCTTTCGTCCAGAACGAGCTGAGCAGTCCATCTACCCAAGGCCGATGTTACTTGGTGAGCTGGGAGAGTGAGCCGGGCTGTCCCTGTGCCAGGTCAGAGCCTTCGTGCCTAACGATCCGAGCAGTCCATCTACCCTAGGACGGTGTTCCTGGGCGAGCTGGGAGAACGGGTCGGGCTGTCCCTGTGCCTGTTCCGGCCTGCTCCACTGCTGTGCTAGCATATGACGCCGGTGTGTTATGGTGCAGCTGAGACTTCTGAATGGTCTACCCTGTGATGGGCAGACGTCCCGACGCAGCTGTCACGCGAGTGGCTAGTCGTGTGCCGGGCCTCCGCCCCCTGCGCCACCCGCTGCTGGATTCATCTCTGTGACTCCTCGTGCCGTGAGTGTGTGATACCGACAGGCAATTAGACTTCATCGGACAGTGACGCTGTATGTAAGCGACAGACAACTAACAAGTTAATTGTGTGTGTGTTATCGTGTACGTTGTCCTAGTCCCATTCCCGTGTCATTAAAGACTCTCTGTGTTCATTGTGCCATCTCTGTGTGTTTGAGGCCTGGGCCCACAACATCATCATTACACGTGCCAAAACATGCTCTAAACTGTGACCTAAACACAAGCACAATTTGAGGACAGCATGGAATCATTTTCTAAAAAAAAAAGCGATGGATTATTTGTTTCTTCTTTATAGGATACTGCTGAATCGGTGAATGTATGTGCAACCTTATAACCACAAAATAGTTGTGATGCAACCCTTCTGTGACATTTTTATTTAGCAATGGTGGTTAAAGCTTTTTAAGGACTATGCTTCGGATGAAGCTGCATAATGCTGTTTGGGACCCACATGCAAAAGATGAACAGGGAACAATGATACCTTAAAGAGACACTAAAGCAAAACATTAATTCACTGTAGAGTGACAATGTATTGTTTGAAAGCTCCATTGATGTTATCACGATAATAGGTTGATTATTAGAAGAGAAAATGAAGGTCAGGCTTTCACTTTTTTTCAATTTCGCGCCAAAGCCCCAACGCCAATGCGTCAGTGTGATGTCACAGATTTCAAAGTATTTTAACACGAAAGTGTTTTATGCCGGGGTCCACCAAGACTTCACTGACGTATTTCCGTCACGGAAATACGTCATAGAACATAATACAAAGAAAGAAACCAGAAGAAAAAGTTCCACAAACATGCAAAATTTGGAAATCGAACCCACGACCTCTCGGTCCGCGACGATAGATCGCCGAGCGTTTAACCCATTGCGCCACAAACGCATTTGCAGAGAGCTACACAGACGCGCCTTATATATCTAACACTCCTCCGTGTACCCGCGCTCTTGCTCGGGGCGGTGCCGCCGCCTACGAGCAGAAAAGAGAAGTACTGCATTATGACACTAACGCGCACCGACAGTGAACGCTTCGGTGGTCTCAGCACTACGACGCCTCGATGCCAGCATTCGAAGGGACGCTGGCATCAAGAAGCACTACCAACGCCACCTAGGTGGCGTTCACCGTACTCAGCACAGCGGAGCGTGGCCTCCGCAATTAGCTCTGAAAATGTTTCTGAAGTTGATCGCGGAGGCTGCAATTACGACGCGCTGTACGCGCTGATTTGACTCGGTGACGATTCAGTTACGTGCTTTGTCTTGCGCGTTGTATTAGTGTGTCAGTTACGTGCTTAGTCTTTCGCGTTGTGCTAGCGTGTGCAGCGTAGTGCAGCTTCCATATGCACGACGGTTGCTCATGGTCATCGACGTTGGTAGTCGTGATGGAGGAGACGTGCCACCAGGCGTCAGCGTGGGTGCATCAACGCCTAAGGGCGCTTTAGCCACAAAACACCAATAGACATTATATATCAATGTGCAATAAACATTACACTACTTCTGTGAAGACACGTTTCACTTTCGTGTTCTATACCGATTCCTATATAAGAGGATCAACCACATTTTTTTCGCATTAGGACAATGTTGGCTCAGTTAAACTTCCCGAAACTTGCCATGCTCAGTCCTTGGCTCCTTTAGAACACAATGTAGTCCTTTTTTTACCAATAAAGAGTTAACTAGAACCTAGCAGACAGAGTCAAAATCCAAGGAGGTCACGGCAAGCTGGTGTGGGAACTTCAAGGTAGCAGTGCCAACAGTCTTTCATTTTTGTACCTTTTCTGGATTACCAAGCCTCTTCTTATGGTAAGAGTGGCTTTATTGGTGTTGTAGAAGGTTAATTTATCAAGGTCAACTCATTTTTCTCTTTAGTGTCCCTTTGAGAGATACAATTATTTAAGAGCTACAACAAGTCTCTCAAAAATTGTTTGAGAAGTACCAAAACCAAACGAAATAAGTTTTGTGGCTGCAGGCGCATTTCATATAAATCCTAACGGGGGAGCATTACATGCAGAATACCAAGTGTGGTGTTTTTCCAGGCACAAACCTTGTTCACTAGATGCTCCGTAACCACCTCCCTCAGTCCTGTGTAGAGACGCTCTCCGTGTTTGTGCAACACCATGGTGTATGCATTGCGATACAGCTCCTCAAAGCTCAACCCACTGTTGTTCTTTTTCTGTATCTCCTGGATGGCGTTCCGCAGGAGACCCCAGATGTTCTGGACATACCTCTCATCCATAGACATCTGCATAAAACAAAATAAATTAATTGGTGAGGAGTGAGGAGGAGTAACACACAATGTACTAGAATTATGAAACTTTCTAACAGAAAATTAGACGACATAATGCAAAGTGCGAAGACAGATGCACCACAGGAACAAAGTATGACTTAGAAGCACCACTTAGATTAAGCATCAGCATACATGCTGTGCACATATTTATAAAGCAACACAACAACAAATGGAGTGGGAATAGCAGAAATAGGATCACGTAATCTGCCACCTTTTAGCAGAGGAATCGTACAATACTGTCAATACGACCCTACCCTTCGCTTTTCACTCTTTATTATCCGGTTCCACGTATCACTCCACAGCTTAATCTGTCTCCACTCACAATACACCCGCCAGTCCGAGTGCTGCCACCTCGTACCACGTCCAGCAACTACAGTACACACTCTACAATCCCTTGTGCAAAACTTGCACCATCTCTTGGTCATCCCTTGAACTACCATATTTTCTGGTGTTCTTTTGCAAAATTTTTGCCGGTGCATCTTATAAAATGGTGCGACTTGTATACATGCATAAAACCATGTGTGCTGGTGCGGCCAATATGCGATCCCCCCCCCCCCCCCCCAATTACAAGAAACCATGCGCAGCAGCATTCTGAAAGAAATTTAATCTTGTATTAACAGTGGAGTGACCATTGGTGCAAATAGATGCAAGCTCCTAGGGCTCACTGTGTGGACAGCTTAACAGCAGCATTACGGTAGCAGTAGAGAAGGCTGCTAGCATGGCCTCTGTAATATAGGTGTCTCCATGATTGGAGGTCACACTATAGTTTGCTTTTATAGTTTGTCTTAAACAAAAAGTTAAACCTACAGAACTGACGCAATAAATACCTAAAGGATGTCACAATATTTTACTGTTACATTGTGACACTCAAGGTATAACCGTTACCATAGCTTCCAGCTTCCGGTCTCCATTTAATTTTTTGTATGCATGTGTTCAGGCTGGTTCAGGCTGACAATTACCCAGCGATGCTCCCAGCCGATGTGGGTGAAGTTTTTTACAGTGTGTCAGAGTACAAGGCTTCGAGTGAAGTGCGATAAATAGTTTTACTTGAAAAAAAAAAAATTGTGCAGTTTTACGTGCCAAAACCACCATCTGATTAAGAGGCATGCCGTAGTGGGGGTCTCCGGATTAATTTGGACCACCTGGGGTTCTTTAACGTGCACTTAAATCTAAGCGCACGGGTGTCTTCTGCATTTTGCCCCCATCAAAATGCGGCCGCCGTGGCCGGGATTCGATCCCGCGACTTAGTGGTCAGCAGCCCACCATAACCACTAAGCAACCCCGGCGGGTTTATTGTTTTACTGTGCCTAAGAGAAGTGCTGGATGAAGATTTCTTTTTCTTTTTTTTTTCCGGTTAGAATTCACAGCTAATAAAAATGTACTTTCTGGAAATTTAGTGCCCTGAAAGGGGTAAGTTCAGCATTTTGTGATGTGTGTACATGCTTGCATCGTTTCATTATGCAGATGGAGATAAAGGGGCCCTGAAACAGTTTAACTAATCAGAATATCACTATTAAATTTTATTGCCTCACCGAATCTCCTTTCGAAACATATTTTTTTTAAACCTTCAAGCGCAAGCGATGTTAGATGTAGTTATCAGACCAATCAGTGGCTTTCCACCTCCTTTCTTTCCACTAGTGCGCTGGAAGATACACAGGACAGACGGCAAGGAAGTGAAAGGGAGCAATGCCCCGCTGGCCCCTCCCAAAGGTTGAATGCCAGATCGCTCATGGCCCCCATGATGGCCGTGGTATCTATGCTACTCTCTTCATCTCAGAGGCCACACGCAGAAGATGCAGCAATGTGCAATTGTCGTGTGTAATTGGCAGTGCAAACATGAAATCGTTTTTCAGTCTTTTTTCAGTCTTTTTGAGATCGTGGACATACGAGGTGTGTTCAAAAAATATCAAACCTTTGGTCAGCAGAAATGCATTTACAGATTAGGTGGTACAAAACCCTAATCCCCTTCAAAGTAGTCTCCTTGGTAGTGCACACACTTCTCCCAGCGCTCCCACCCTTGTTTGAAACAATTCTGGAATGTGTCTTTTGAAATGGTGATCAGCCGGGCCGTCACATTCCACATGATGTCTTTTCTTGACTCAAATCGGGTTCCTTTCAACGGCATTTTCAGCTTGGGAAATAGCCAAAAGTCATATAGAGCCATGTTGGGGGAGTATCCCTGGGAGCCTGACGAATCACAGGAATTTTGTGTTCGGCGAAGAAAGTCTTGAATCAGATGCGTAGAATGGCGGGTGCGCTATCATGATGGAGCTGCCAAGTTTTTTGCCCACAAATCTGGTCGTTTGCGCTGCACAGCATCACGAAGGTGACAAAGAAGGTTCTAATAGTATTCCTTTGTGATGGTTTGGCCTTGTGGTGCGTACTCATGATGAACCACCCCATGGGAGTCGAAAAAAATGGCCTGCATGACCTTGAGATTGCTGCGTACCTGCCATGTTTTTTTGGGCCTCGGGGATGCCGAATGTTTCCACTGTGACGACTGCATCTTGGTTTCTGGGTCGTACCCATAAACCCATGACTCATCGCCTGTGATCATGGTGTTCAGAAAGTTGGGCTTACTGTTTGCACGGTCCAGCAGGTCCTTTGCAATTTCCAAACGGAGTTGCTCCTGCTCGCTCCATTGTTAACAGTTTCGGCACAAATTTCGAGGAAACTCTCCTCGTGCCAAAATCCTCGGTCAAAAGTGAATATACTGGTCCAATGCTTACCCCTATTCAATCGCAAGTTCTCATACTGTGAAGCAACGGTCCTCCATGACCAAAGTCCACACTTGCTCAATGACATTCTCATTTCGGCTTGCTGAGGGTCTGCCTGAACACAATTCGCTGTCCACTAATGTGCAGCCATCTTTGAAGGGGTTGTACCACTCTTCTATCCGTGACGTGCTCATGGCATCGTCCACGAAAGCCTGATGAATCTTGCGAATGGTTTCCACTTGGGCATCGCCACGCTTTCGGCAAAATTTGTTGCAAGATCGCTCTCATGTTGTTCCGTCATTTTACAATTTACTGAAATCCGACAAACACTCACTACACGTCCTCACTCATAGGCCGACTGGAGCAACTGACGCTTTCTGCGGTCGGAAAAATTCATGCTGGCGCATGAATGTCCCCTCCATTTCCCCACCGAAGGAAGCCTCCCGCGCTTCATTGGTTTACGTGGAAAAGAAGATGAGAATCGATACTTTTTTTACCAACATTTCTGCCAATCACATACCCTAAAGTTACACTTATGTGACATTGCTGGTGAAAAATTTCTGACCACCGGCAATACCAGCACCTGGATCCTGACATCATGGACCAATTAAAACCCTGAATATTTAAACATCACGGCTATGATGTATAATAAAATCAACTTCGCACCATGCTCCTACACAATAAGGTTGCCAAATCTTGTGTTGAAAGAGTGTTGACACATATTTTGAAGTTGTAGAGGCAAACTCTATCACATACTTCCTGCACATGAAAATATGTCACTCAGCGAGTATGAAGGCTGGGAAACACCTATGAGATACTTTTAACTTGACACAAGTTAATCGACATGATGGGACATCATAACAATGCAAAATTTGCAGACTTGTAGAAATAAGGCTAGGTGTGGTGACATTTCTTAAATATAAACATGAGTGCTGTGCGTAAGTCTGTAACTAGCTGCACTTGCATATAGCAGCAACAGTTATCACAGGGACACTGTATCGTGACGCCATGACACATCCACCTTCTGTGTACTAAAACCGAAACTGGTCCAGAGAAACAAATATTGCAGTAAATTACGTAAGCTTTTTTTTTTTTTTTTTTTTTGACGCTTGGCAATATTTTCAGTGTTTAGACACATTGAACCTTCATTTGACAGGGAAAAAAAAATATGTCAAGTGGAAAATGTCCCGTCAGTACTCTTAAGGCCTCCTTTGAAGACCTCGTATAAGAGATTACAAAAATTTTGTTGGCCCATGCACAACAACGCAGTGTAGAATGTGACAGTGATAAATGCAACACGAGTGCTGAGCATGTGAGAATATCTCCCTCTGGCAACTCTGCAAAAAAAACTCTGTGCAAAAAGCTTAGGATAGCTTCAGCCAACATTCATGGCTAAAGTGCCAAAAATGTGAGAGCCACACATTATAGTATTCCCTTTAACAGTGGACTGCACTTTACAGGAGGTATGAGAAAGCAATCTGCGGTAAAATAGGATGCAAATGGATGTTATTAATGCAGTCTTGTGGTGAATCATTTGTGTCTATCTGTGGTATAAACCACATTTTGTCCCGTTTGAGTTTAGGCTGGTGACAAGTATCACAAACCCACCAACCAACTAGCCTGTCTAACAGCCATTAGTTGCAGCTCTGAAATTAATTGTGGAAGAAAAAATACCAGTGCACAACAATATATAAGCAATTTAATAAGTGTAGTCAAGGAAAAGTTTAAGCTTGTCAAAATATAGGCATCTGCTCAAATGCTGACAGCACAACTTAAGTGCTGCATTTGAGAGAGCCATTTAAACAATGGTGCGCTTTGAATAAAAATAAGAGCTTGACTTTTGTCCAGCCTTGCTTGAAACATGATGAACTGTATTGCAGAATCACCAACTTCAGTTCCTTGCTTCGCAGTTTATAAAAAAGTGATCAGTAAACAATAAAGTTGATGGAAAGTTTGTTTCAGGATCAGCATTCAAAATGCAAGTCACAAATGCAAGCCCCCACCACACATCAGAACTTTGGGCTCCATCCTGTACTGCACATTCAATTTGTTATGTAAAAATCCAGTTCCTTTTCAACTCATCGTCCATAACACTGAGTGGCCAATGAATCCCAATGATAGCGACAGCCCAGCACCATCTGAGTTGCACAAGGAACAAATAAAATAAAGCCCCTGTAAACAGATAAAATGAGTACTTAATTTTTTGCAGCTGTGACCACCTGAGCTATTAGTTTCCAAAATTGTGCTTTTTGTCAGAACACTAGAATTTGCATATATCTTAGGCACTTTTTTGTAAACACAAAGAACTTCATGCCCTTCTTACACATACTATTTTTTTTTTTTTTGAAGTAGCAATGCATTTTGTCAGCCTACTGTCACCTGCCATTCGAGTCTAGCTTGTCAACTAGCTTGTCAAGTATAGCTGCTGGTAAGCTTTGCTTTGAATAAGCCCAGCTCATCCATGGCAATGTCCCCGTTTTCAAAGCAATTTGGACGAACTGAGTGCATCCACTTAGTTTTTCTTTTAAACTAAGCTTTTTTTTTTTCCTACTACTCTTTACTAGCTGTGTTCATTGCACTCGGTGTGTTTTAGCACATAGTTGGCAGCCCTTTCTCGGTGCTCAAAGGCCATTTTTATTGCGGTCTTTTTGTTCTACTACACAGATGGTAGGACTTTGTCAGCACTCAAAGACAGCATTTTTGAAATCGTGCTCTTTGGATGCTTTTGGGCAGGAAGTTTTGAAAGGAAACCAGGACATGGTGCGAGTCCTGTGCCAAAGCTCTGTGCACCGTTCCATGTTTTACAAAGTTTTAAACACTTTGTGACCTGCCATAGCAGTGAATGAATGGGTAAAAAACTTTCTTTGATGCCGAACTTGCTTCGGAGAATATTTGAATATTTGATTTTGAAGTACTATAAAATAAAGCAGTTTGCTCTTTTCCAACTGTATTATCTATAAAGCTAGATCAGGAAATAAAGTTGTCGAACTGTCTTGGTGACAGAGTAGAGAAAGAGCAACTGCCCACCTAAACAGGGCTGTTCATTTAACAAAGCAGAAATGCAAAATTCTTAGCAAGCGCAATTTCTGATCACAGCTTACTGTTTCTTTCTGTGCCTTAATTTACAAGCTTATTCATCTCTCCCAACTTAAGAGCTCTCCCCTTGAATAAAGTTTGACCACTTATTTATGATTTTCTTGAGGTAGATGACTTCTTGTATACATTTACCATCCGTTATTTTATGTTGAGCTCGAAAATATCATGGTAAGCTTGAATTATCACATAATGCCTACAAAATGTGACAAGACATGGCTATTTCTGCTAGTTGACAGAGTAAAACTGCGCATGCCGCTTTCAATTGCTACATCCCACGATATGGATACTTTATTCCTAAAGCACACAACCTTTACTATATGCACTGAATAAAAATACTTCAATTAGAAGTTTGGTATATTACCACTACAACTAGTTACACAACACCTGTCTTAACAATAAGCATTCATGTGTGTTAAATTGCGGAGTTTTAATGCCTAAAACTGCACTGTGGCTTATGAGGAATGCCGTAGTGGAGAGCTACGGGTTATTTAATGCACTTAAATCTAAGTACATAACCTTAGCAGAGTTGCTCAAAGGCCAATGAGCATACATAGTGTGATAACCAGTCATACAGGCATCTTTCAATCGCGATCGGGCTCAATCGTAATCGAAAGTACCCTGTGTGAGCAGGGCATTACAGGAATTAAATGAAAAGGAGCAGCTTTGTAAATACACACACACTGTGTATGCTTGTAGCCAGAGTAGACATCAAGATCAAGATTATAGTTATAACACCAGTGTTTCTAATGGCTGTCCGCAACCCAAAAGCAAAACTTAATATTGATGCCACAAATAGACCTAAAACGGAAACACGAGTTTAGCAAGTGGAAGACTTAATCTGCCGCAACTACAATGGTAGCTTAGGCATTTAGAATTTGCTGAAAACAAGCAGAACAAAGTATTTACGTTAAAACTAGTTGTAAACTTCAGCAAGTGAAATGCAATCTTCTATGAGAACACTGAACTTTGTAAATTTTCACTGCTGTTTCAATCACACTAAGGCCTGCATAAGTCACCCAAGCTATTTGTGAACGGTGCTGAAGAACAGTTGTAAAACGGCATATTGAGGAAACCGTCTGGTGCCCTCATAGTCAGCAATCACCAAATATATGGGTGTGGTAGGTGACGCAAAGTTGAAATATGACTAAAAAGATTATGTCCCAGTAGTGTAAAACGCCATGTTATTTCTTCATATTTCGCTAGGAGCCAAAAATACAGGCTAACGTTATCACCTCGCGTACTACCTAGGTCTGACAAGTCATATTTGGGGCTTGTCGCCGGCGCGACCGGCTGTGGTCGCCGTCTCTCGATAAACCGGCCTTGGACTTTCATTCGAAACTTATGCAAGAGAGGAAAAGGCCGGCAACGAAGCACGATAAAGCGTGCTGCCCGAGAGACAAAAATGCACGTGCGGGCATTTTACCGATTTGAGAGTTAAATCAGGACCAATGCATAGAGGTTCAAATGCCTTTTGAGCATTCAGCAACATCAACGACCGCCTATATAAAGCTGTTATTGCTGATGGAACAAAACGACGCTCGTTCCACTGTGCTAGCAATGTCAATGTCGGAGAATTGTCCAACGTTTCTGTCGGAAAGGAAGTTTTTGAAGCCACAGTTAGGTGCTAAACTAGAGCATCTATACATTCCTACGAATATCGCCGAACCGAGGCAGGCCTTTCAGATCAAGAAAACTTTTATTCGGTGCAACGTTAACCTTGATCGCAATGCCATGAAGTCAGTATAATATCGTGGGGGTGTGTCTCTACAAAATATGGTTGCACACATTGTTTACAACTAGAAAAACAAAGTATTTCATAAACAACTGAGTAGAGCAGCACTAGTTAATCCACAACTTTCACCGGGCTAGACACAAAACTTCGATATCACAGCTGCCGAAGAATCACTTCAATGAAACCCACGGCACAGCCTTGGCGTATTAATCGCGTTACTTGCCAAACACAATTCATGTTCTAGTTTTCTTAGCCGCTAAAACCACTTTATGAAAGCACATTAGGCTTAGAAGTGATCGAAGTAAAAGGTTTCGAGACACTCACAGGAAATGCTCGGATACGCATTTTGGTATCCTTCTTGCCGGGCTTCAAGCTCATTGTGCGTTCAGGACACGGCAAGAACTCAGACGAGCGCACGCATCCACGGAGAAAGCTCTAGGCGACCGTTCTAGCGTAGTTCCCAGCCACCGACATCAGTAAACAACTGTTCTGACAGGCTTAGCACTCGCGCACTGTAGCCACTGCCATGACCGACTTTGAACTTGCACTTATGCTCTGCAGTTCAGCAAAAACTAGCACAGTAAAAAAAAGTTGCAGTAACCACTGTGCACATATAAAAGATTAGGACGCTTCCATGGGAACCCTGGGGTTTCCACGCAATGCCGAACTTGAGGAATTTTACATCAACGTGACCAGAGACGCAGGTTTGCGTGTCCGACCAGATTATTCAGCTGCTCTATGCCGAGCCACAGAAAAAGTTCCTCAGATGTCAATTTATGCACTTGGACTGCAGCTGATTTAACACAATTCTTTAAAGTACCTCTGTCTACAAAGCTAGATTTATTCTTATACCAAGCGTACTTTTTATTTAGCCCGCATTAGTAGTTTAAACAGTGATAAATTCGAAAATATTCTCTTAGTCAAAATTATCTTCCAAGAAAGATGTAAATATTACAGACATACATATATTTATACATTTCAGTTGACAAATAGTACATCTGACAAACTTTTGGCAGCAAAAGCTTTGTAGGAACTTTTTTTTTTTTTTCGAAAACATTCCGAAAGTATAATACGCACCAACAGTACATAGGTGGCGCCTAACAACTTCCGGTTTGTTCTGTAGCACTTCCGGTGTTGTGCTGCTTGTGTGTGACATGTGGTGTGTGTGCTCCCTTCTCTGGTTTGCGCGCGCAATCGAGAGGAATGAGTTAGATTTGTGATATGTCCCATTTTACGCGGTCATTGCGTGTTTTAGCTCTCAGAAAGGTACGACCATCGTCTTGCCAACGGCGTGCGTTGCTCCAAACTGACTTTCCGCCCGCCGCACCGTTCTTCAGTAGCAACGTTGGCAAAATGGCTAAAAGTAAATTTGAATATGTCCGTCAATTCGAAGCCGATGACAAGTGCTTGCCAAACTGCTGGATTGTCACGCGCATTGACGGGAAGGCCTTCCACAAGTTTTCGGACGTCCACGGCTTCGAAAAACCCAACGACAAGCGTGCCCTTGACTTGATGACGCGCTGTGCGGAGCGCGTCATGGAGGAGTTCGGCGAGATCTCTATAGCGTACGGACAGAGCGACGAGTACAGCTTTGTATTCAAAAAGAACGCCGAGCTCTACAACCGTAGGGCAAGCAAAATCATGACAAACGTCTGCAGTTTGTTCACGTCTTCGTACTTGTTCTACTGGCCCTCGTTTTTCTCTAGCCCCATCCAGTACCCGCCATCGTTTGACGGCAGAGTTGTTTTGTACCCGAGCGACGCAAATCTTATGGACTATCTAAGCTGGCGGCAGGCCGACTGCCACATCAACAACCTCTACAACACTGTCTTCTGGGCACTCGTGCAGGAAGGGGGCCTCACTACTAGGCAGGCTGAAGAGAGGTTGCGAGGCACCGTCTCGTCGGACAAGAATGAGATACTTTTCCAGGAGTTTAAGACCAATTACAACAACCTTCCAGCATTATATCGCAAGGGCACCGTCGTCGTTCGCGAGGCCATGGACGAGGAGTCGTCAGGAGACGGTTCGAAAGCATTTAAGAACCGCAAGCAGGCGAAGGTGTACAGAATAACGGCACTAAACGTTGATATAATTCAGAAGAACTTCTGGAGCAAGTACCCCCACTTATTGGCGGAATAAATTGAGTTTTTAATACGTTTTTCTCGCAGGCAGATAGTGAATAGATCACCATGAACCTTTCGCAGCTTCAGTGACTGTTACATGAAATAAGGCACTTGACAACAAGTCCCACGCCCAAAACATGTCTTTATTTCAGCTTATAATTCACCTATCTTTCCACAGTAATGACATGCACTCACAGCCACAAAAAATATTGCACAGAAAGTGTGTCTGCAAATACGAGCACTTCACTGTCATAGTAATTGCCTGCATTTGTGCAAAATATAAGAATGTGTGAAGTGCAAGCCATAAATCATACTGTAAGTGCGCAGCTTTTTATACATAATATGGTGCTTGCATAATTGTAAAATTTGCACTCTTGCATAGTTTAAAGTGACCATTGCCAAAGTTTCTCTAATCGCATTTTTCACTGTCTCCCAAAGTGAAGCAAACAGCTTTCATAATACAGTGAAGTTCACACACTTGAACTCTGACTTTCCACATTTAAGGACTGTAAATACATAGATATCTTGACTGCTTATTTATTAGCTTTAAGTGATCCCATGAGCATAAGTGGTGTCATCATAAATTGGAACACAAATTTTTGGATTCTTTACCTTGTTGCTAACTTAATGTCTATGAACAACACCAAATGAATTCGGACTCCATTCTGTTTGAAACAAGGTGTCACTGAATGCAGCATTCTCAGCATTAGCAACCAGGCACTACCTCATATTAAGCTCGCACTACATTACTGGTGTTCCAAATAATGATCTTCTGCTACACAATGGCATGTGCTCTTGATTGTGCCATGCCACAGCTTTTGCTTGGTGCTCTCTGCATGTTAAAGAAATTAGCTAGGTCAGGTTGCACTTCAGTATGCTCAGTCCTAGAACCTTAGAAAAACACCAAAGGTAGTTGTACACCCGGAACTACGAACATACATTGGATATTTGGGGCTGACAAAATAGTTAAAGCTGTGCCAAGCTTGCTCATTCATAACTGCTTAGAACACTGTCAGCACATATAGTTTAAAACAGCGTTGCTATTTTATGAGGTTACCGGCTAAATTTAGATATTTTTCACACATTTAGCAGATAATTCGTTAACAGGTCACAAATGAAGTTTTTCTTAATGAATCCTTGGTGCATTCAAAAATATCTACTGGACCCTGGTGCCATTCAAATGCTGCTTTAGCGGAATCTTCACAAGGGACTATAGTAACGGTGACTTGCACAGCCTGTTTAACAACATACATGCTGAAATTACATAACTCATCTGGTGCGTCTTATTCCTTGAAACATTGTGCATTTAATGAAAGGTGTTCAGAAAACACCTTGCCATCAACATAAACAAATGCAGCACCATAACATTTACACTTTTTAGATGTACCTTAGCCACGGAGTAAGATAAGACAGGAGCGCCGACTCCGCTCGTCTGGAAGGGACACATTCTGCAACGCCGGCTCCTCCTTCACGGTGTGTTCGCCAGACGGCGCTACGAATGATGAAAAACTCGGCAGCGGAGAGGCGGGCCCAACAAACCGAAGGAGCAAAGGCGCGGGGACTCTCTCGCGGCACCTGCTTGCATATCCGTTTTGCGTCTGCTCCGCGCACGCCCTGATGCCTGTAGCGTACATAGCTCTTGCGGTTCACGGAGTGACTTTAGCAGGAGAAACAAGTCATGTATCATTTTATTTAATTTATTTTATACAGGCCAAATGCAGGGCATTTGTCAGGTGGCCTACATGGAACTTTACAAGGCACAGGAACAGAAAATAAACAAATTACGAAAACTAAGACGTAAAGAAAAACTATAGCAAATGGTAAGGCGATATAACGGCAGTTCGGGTGGTCTCAAGCAATGACAGACGACAGCAAAAATAAGTTTTTATGGAAAAGCTGACGTTTATCACTTTTGTGCACTTTTATCAAGTGCTAAGATGCTTCGCTTGCTTCTTTGTTTCTCGCAGTGCTTTTCGTTTCGCCCGGTTCTCTTATGAGCAGAATCCCTACATTCTCATTAAACATAATAATTGGCAATTCCTGCCAATGTTTCCTGCTTATTATTTCGCAAGAGAAGCTCTGAATATGTGTCTGCATAACTAGGGGAATCATCTCGAAGGCGAGGCTGAGAATTTACAGGGTAGCCAGCTGGTATTTACACTGGCTAACCTCCTTGTCTTTCTTTCCCTTTCTTTCTCTCTCTCTACATTACGGCATGTCTCTGGACAAGGAAAGGCACCTGCACTGTGTGTAGTTGTAGACAAATTTAAATTGAGCTCCTCTCGTCCTTCCGCATTGTTGTCTTCTGGTTCCTCCTGGCATTCAGCATCATTGAGCTACGCCAGGCTTCCCTAAATAAATTGAAGGAATGGCTCCGCTTCGAAGTCGAGGTACTTTCTTTACATCTAGTAGGACATCGCCTTTGTCTTTGCTGAAGTAACTATCAAGAATAAGCTGCTGCTCGAAGTGTCGCGAACATATTTTGTCCATTGCTTTAAGCGCTCGCTTACCTTCAGGAATTTTTTGACGCCACTGGTGCCGTAGTTGAAGATCAGATGGCGTCGCGAAGAGCGAAAACTTCTCGCGTCCTTTGCCATACCCAGATTTACAGCTGGGAACAAAACACTGTCCTGTTGCTCAGTCTCTTCACGCACAAGTATCAAGATACCTTGTTCCGTCAGGCATGAATAAACATACTGCAGACATGGTAAACAAAGCGAGGAAGACGAAAATTTCGCACCTTCGCTTCCGCACAGACGTAGAGGAGTGAAAAACAAGTACTTCTGTTGTATCTTTTTGTACAGCATCATTTATCGTCTCGTTTCCTCTAAAGACATCTAAAAATGTTTCGTATGCATGCATAAAAGCGCTACCGTGTGTTTATTTGCGCTGTTATTATTTGTGCACGTATATTTTTTGTGTTTGCTGTCAAATTGAGATGGCAGAAGGTCCACGTTTGTAGCAGACACGCTCTAAGGGTGCCGCGCTGCCGGTTCTGCGCCGCCGTCGCCGCCCGTCTCTGCCACTCGGCGCATGCGCACATGGAAGCAAGCTGTTGAGTGTTTTCCACGCGCCTCGACAGATGGCGCTACGCGATGTATAATTTGCGTTGCACGGTTTGTCCCGAGCGAATGCGTTGCGGGGCAGCGGAGTTGGCGCTCCTGTTTATCTTACTCCGTGACCTTAGCAGAACATGCGAAAGAGGCTATAGTAACGGTGGCTTCCACAGCCTGTTTGACAACATACATGCTAAAATGTAATGTATATCCACATAACTCATCTGGTGCATCCTGTTCCTTGAAACATTGCGCATTTAATGAAAGGTGTTCAGTTAACACTTTGCCATCAACATAAACAAATGCAGCACCGTAAAATTTACACTTTCTAGATGTACCTTAGCAGAACATGCGAAATTGTAATTGCTATTTCATTCATACTTGCACTACTTAAAACTGCCTGCTTGCTGCTGTTAACCTTATTTATAAAAGATTTTTATCATGGATTACAATGGAGCTGTTTTAGCATAATCTTTGCAAAAGAAAAAAAAAACATCAACAATGATTAAAAGCCTAAAAAAAATTTGATTATCCTTGCCATAAATGTAAGCAAGGACTGTCGCAAATGAGACACTGAATATTTGCTGGTAGGTTATGTGTGACCACTTACAGATGCACTGGCTGCACCACATTAGTGTGCAATTAGGGGAGCAATAAAAGCATGATGCAATAACGTAGCACACGTGAAATATTTCCCCCTCTGTAAAATATATGCCTTGATACCTGCAGTGGTCATAATTCTACCAGTTCTCATCATAAGTCTGATCACAGTACAAGATGGTACACATTGCTCCTGAATGCATGGTGCTGTACACACAGCAATGATCTTGTGGCCCACACCAGCTTATTTCACAGATATGGCAACATGAGCCAGACAATGCTGACTGTATTCAACGCACAAAAAGCAAAATTCACTAACACCTTATAAAGTATAACTCTATACTTGCGGCATTCAAGCAGAAACTTGTCTGACCATGCAACAGCACTACCTAAAAATGTGTTATCAACGTACTCGCTCTTTGTACATAATGCTTATGAAATGAGTCTATGCATATACCTAAGAAAAAATACATTTATATATATATATATATATATATATATATATATATATATACTTTAATTGCTCATACGTTGCATATCTTGAATCATACATGAATCGGAAATATAATTATCAGAGGGCAGCTGCCTCTAACTTTGTCTCTCGGTTATGGTGCCGGTATCACAGGTTCATGCACCTCTTCATGAACACAGAGAATCTTCTCCATTTATCGAGTTAGTCCAGTGATTGCCTCAATGAAAGTCCATGCTGACATGATTGCTAATCCCCACGCATGCGTACAGCACTACCCACATGAACGCCAGAGATGAGACTGGAGAAATGTTTCTGTACAGAAACGGCGATTACAGAGCCGATGACTTCTTCTTGCCTAAGAATGCTTGAAGTTCATTCCATGCTTTTGCCACCTGAAATTAAACAAATATTGAATTGCAGATGAAAAACCTCATTTACTGTGCTTTGCCAATGATTAACATTCTACTATTCAGTTTTTTATGCATAAATTTGAAATATCACAGTACCAGCAGCTCAGGGCCAGCTGTCATGAAATAAATAAAAATTGCATTTTCTGATGCACAGCTAGTGCATCTGCATAAACTTGCACACACTACAAAATCAACGGGGAGTAAAAGCACAGAAATTTACAGTTTTCAGTTCTTATGCTCGTGATGGATTTCACTATCCAACCTAGAGCAGCTTTAAAAAGGTTTTGTGATCACTCGGGCTTCCTTTGCTTTGCCACTGGTTATTTGTTTTTCAGCAGTCATTTCCAATGTTCAGTGGATAGCGCTCTTGCTCAGCTGTCAGAGGCAGAAAAAAAAAGTCCAAGGGAAAGAACGCCTTGTTCCTTACGCACTCCGAGTTAAACAAGCTTGTCCCATCTTGATACTTCATGCAAATACCGGTACACAACATTGTGCTTTTCCGCATGGTGACTAAGTTTCCAGGAACCCAACAATGAAGATAACTGAGAACAGACCTGGAAATCACGCTATATGATGGTGCTCGTAAGCGCTTCTGCTTAAGGGACGCCTCCTCACCGCCACTTCTCCATTACCTTAGTAAGCGCTTGCTCCACATACTTGGGCTCGAACTAGAGTCACCAGTGAATGAAGTTTTCTTCTGCCTACAGAGAAACACTGCTTCTCTGTGGTTCCCAACCGAGGCCTCTAATGGCTGCAAGTGAGCAATAGCAAGCCTTTTTCTGTCTCAAGCATCTTGTTCAAACCCATGAGCACACCATGTCAAATAAAATCTTCATTGATCTCCATATGCTCACAGAGGCAGCGACAGCAAATGCCATTTCAGGTACTGTGAGAGCTGCAGTATGTGGGGTGTCACATGTGCTCTTGGGACAAAGGAACAACAACACAGTAGTGTAAGCAATCAAAAGGGCATTTATTGCACCTTTCATACACTAATGCACACTAGCCGAATTACAACCAATAGAACATTCACATGGGCGCGCGACAAATCAAGGAAGTCCGACTCACCGCGACCGGATAGTGAGCGAATATGTTCACCCCATGCTATGATACCATCGCCTAGTCGTTCACGTGTACGGTCACGCGAACGGTGGCACGTTCGAACGATCCGTGTTCGTCCATACCGGTGCCCCGCTCCGAGCCACACGACACGTCCGCGTCGCTCACCGATCCCAACCCAAAGAGCAAGCGCCCTCGACCTTTCTCTCCCAAGTCACCCCGCCGTTCGGCGGCGTTAGCATCGCGACATGTGCGCCATCTCCCGCAATGCGCCGCAACCACTACGACCGCCGCGGGCTTAGCCACGCGGAGAAGCCGGACTACAGGAGACATACGGGGAAAACAACATCAGGGGACGCATGAGAGTCGCGCATCCCCACAAGTAATGTCTTTAAGCCACAGAGATGAACAAGTCCACTATTGGCAACAGCAACACTGATGACATTGTCAGTGCCCCCCACAAAAATGGGGCCTAGAATGACACTGTTCGCAATGCCTCTGAAATTATACTGGGACCCTCCTTGGTTTTAATTCCTGTGTGCGTGAAGCAAACCATATTTACTCAAATTCTAACACACGCCTCCTGGAAAAATTAAATACAAAATAACATGCATGTTAGAACAGAGTATGAAACAAAAAAATGTCACAGTTTCGCCCTAAGGGCAAAGCAATGAATGCGATAGCAACACAGCAATGTCATACCAAGTAAGGTGAGCGGCTTTGGTAGCAATATGAATTGTAGTAAACATGAGCTGATTAAGTAAGCAGGTGTGCTGCGGCGTAAGTAGACCGATATGAAGAGAGACTGGATGACCACGAGAAGGCGCGTGTGAAACGGTGGTGTTGATGAGAAGCGCTGCCCGTGGGCAGCGCGTGCGAAGGGACACACCTGTAGCGCTGCACTGCCGATCCGGGCAGCATTGCATGTGTAGCGTGCGTTGGAAAATGTGGCCCGACTATTACTAACTGTAGTGTGAGCGCGCACAAACAAACATGAATAGATCACACTGAATGACTGCAGACAGCGACTGTCAAAACGCTGGCAGCAAGCGCATATACGCCGCAGCGGGCGAAGGTACGTGCGGTCTATCACTTCAACGGAAACTGAGCGGCGAATGCACAGCGCATAAAGGTCAGAGCCGTGTGGAGATAAGAGACGGTGCGGGCCAGCGACGCGCGCGGTTGTTGGCAGAATAAAAGTGCCCCCCCCCCCCCCGTTCCCTTCGGCGCTCGCTTCCCGCTTCCTTGTTTGCGCATGGGAGATTGAGTGCGTTCGCTCTCCGTGACAGCGTGCGTGCCCGCACGCTTCCGCTCGGGCATACAGCGCGCGGCGAAGATTTTATCTATACGGAACCTCACGGCGACGCCGACGGCAGAAATCCGGTGGAAGTGTCCATATAATTGCTATCACAATAAAACTGCAATTGAGACAAGCTATTTGCACTGCTGTTGAAAATTGGTATAATCCAATCCAATCTACATGGAGGCTGCTGCTGTAGGAGCTGCCCTAGCTATGACATTGTTTGTGCACCTTGTGTTAGTTTGTTGAACTGTTACGGTCTGAAAAGCGTTTAACAACAAAGATGACGAGCAAGGCCTGATCCACTGTGGCTCAGATACAATCTCGTTAATTCGAACACGCTTAATTCAAACTGCCAGTTTATTCGAACTGAAGCTGTGGTCCCGTTAAAGTTGTGTGTATTCCAATGGGCGAAAACGCTCGGTAATTCGAACGACAAAGCATTTGCGACGGTTAATTCGAATATACCGCGCACCGACAATGCTCTCAGCAGTGCGCCAAATAACGCGGCGGTGCCTCCGACCGGCATTGCTCCGACACCGCCATAGAGCAAAAGCTTAGGAGAGACCCCTCAATGCAGCGGCGGAGGCCCAGTCCAGTCAACGAAACTGCTCACGCCAGCAAACGCTCGCTTCCCGATAATGGCAGAAAACGAAGCTTCAGGGAGTGGGCTATGCCACCGCCGGCACAGCGGCGGGCGCGCACGTCGATGCATGCTTTGACGTCGAGCAGCTTGTCGATACATGCTTCGACGTCGCAGATCGATGCTTGTTGATTGGGGTAGCGTGGCGCCCAACTCTTGAGGCAAGCACGTTGCCTGTTTGCCAAGTAAGAAGTGGGTTGTCAGCATTTGTCAGCACGTAGCATTTGTGCAGTATGTGTGTCTCGGTGTGCGTTCAGCTTTGCTGGACCATTGTGCGCCAGCGTTCATTCCGGAAGGGCGGCACTTGTACACTTGCGTCTTGACGTAGTAGCTCATTGTCATGCTTGTACAGTGGAATCTCAATTATGCGATCACGGCTAATACGAATTTCCGGATGATACGAATTTTTCCGAGGTCCCGGCCGAGCCCCATTACTTTGCAACGTGCTAGAGAACGGTTGTTACGAATCGATTTTCGACCCGCGTCGTTTGATACGAATAAACGCCGCCCCACCGACGGCCGCGAAAGAGAACAGCGCGCACTCACGCGGGTTTTCCCTTTCTCTTTTGGTGCGGAGGCGCGGCGCCGGACAGCGCGCGAAGAGTTTGAAGCGGTGGCGCTTTTGTTGCTTTTCTTTTTGTCTCTTCGCTCGCTGCAGCGGCTGTGCTTCCCCAAGCGTGGCCACCGCAACAAGCGAAGGTTCGTGCGGTCTATCGCTTCAATGGAAACTGAGGGGCGTAAGCGCATACAAAGGTCAGAGCCGTGTGGAGATTGCTTTTAAGATACGGTGCGCGCGACAACACTGACAGCCGGCACAGGCACAAAGTACAAGAACGCATTAGTTGGCAGAGTAAGAGCCGCCCCCTCCCTCCCGCGCTACCTTCCCGCTTTGCTCCTTTTGCGTGGGCAGATTGCGTCGCCAGTTACCCTTGCCCTCGGTTGCAAGATACGCATTTGGCGCTGCAGCACAGCACCACCCCCCCTCCCTCCCATACCCCCACGGCCTTTCTCGCAACGGAAGTCGTGTTTGCTCTCCGCTGTGCGTTCGCTGTCTGTGAAGGCGTGCGTCCCTCGCGTGCTTTCACTCGCACATACGGCGCGCGGTGACGACTTTATCGCCCTTGGACTCGTGCTCCACGTCTCACGCTCCTCCTCCGCATCGCCCTCGTTGATCTCCTCTCCCATCGGTGGGCGCACCTCGTGCTCGCTACCGCCCTTGTCGGCGAGATTTTCCCGCGGAAGCCGCAATTTCGTCTCACGCAGCTGCACTGCAAGCGATATGCGTATACATGGAGTTCTATGGGAGGGTAAATGGGAGTCGGAAAAGGCCGCGTTGTAGCCAGTTCTGCACTATAAATGGTTACGTTATAGGTGATCTATACTGTAAATGCTTTTTACGTACGTGTGCCTGAGTGAGTTCACCTCCCGACTCTTTAATTTAGCTAGTTTTAATTGTGTTTCGATGATAAGAATTTCGGCTAATACAAATTTTTTCCGTGACCCCGTGAGATTCATATCATCGAGATTCCACTGTACTCGTCGTTGAATTACCATTTGGAGTACATGAAACCATTGTTGGCAGTGATCTTGAGCCTCATCTGTTAAGAGTCGACAGCCTTGTGGGAGGTGGACATTTCTTGGCATTGGGCGACTTCGTCGGCGCATCGTCTCTGGGAGGCTCTCCAGTACCAAAGGCAAGAGACGTACTTTGTACAGTTGAACTTTGGAAGAAGTGGTGGAGGGTTTCCTGGACCCTCCATCCGAAACGGTTTTTCCACGGCAGTAACTTGAGGCGATAATCCAGATATCTGGCCTGTTACAGCGTCCCAGCAGAAGTCAAAGCCTATCAGGATGCTGATCTTGTCCTCCCGGAATGTCATCGCTTCAGGGTGTGCATGAACGGTAACAAGACCAAGGTTTGTCATCATGGTGATGATCGCGCCATCCACTGGTGGACTGGTTACCACAGAGATTCCGGCACTTCGAAGGCATCTATAGTGGTGTCGTTCATATTGTGCTGGCTTCAGAATGTGACGGAGACTCGGTTACCTGTAAGGGTCACATGGCAATGCGTTTTCCTGAAGGTGAATAGGCTGAGGCGCTCAACGCCTTGAACCGGGCAATTAAGTGCTCGAGCAACGACCCGCTGAACGAAAGTGTGCCGACTGCCTGTGTCTAGCAGGAACTGCAGCAAAACTGACCTCGCTGGTGCGACAACCCAAGCTCTGCCCGTCTGTAGGAATACAGGCAGGAGTCCGGTAGCACTCGTAGACACGGATGTTGCTCGAGGTGGTGTGTCGATGGATTCCAGCTTGCTTGCGCGTTGCACGGACGGCGCGGACGCGTTTGCCCAGATGCTTTGATTGCATTGACTTGGAGTAGATATGTTGCATAGCGACGTCAAGTGGTGTCCAGCACAGTGGGCACATTGTAAATTCCTGGTGCTTCGGCATTCACAGGCGAAGCAGTTGCACTTGGCGCCACGCCAAGCGCAACCCTACGCTCTCTCTTTGCCATTGCCTGCGCACCTGAAGCTTCCTGCGTTTTTCTTCTGAAGTGAGCGACGTGGAGCATGGAGCACAAAGGTCGGACCTTTGTGGTCCGACGCGTTGCACAGGCAGCAGGGACGCAAGTACAGCGATCTCACTTCAATTGATAGATCCGCTGCAGAGGGTGGGTTTAGCTCCAGAGGTCACGATTCACATTGATGATGCGGCTGGCTTGTAGATGAGCTGGCTTGGTTGAGAGCGCCTTCCTACCTCGCCTCGACTTGAATTCGTAAGAAGGTCATCAGATGTTTTACTTGTTGGGCCTTATCTTCTGCAACCGCTGCCATGTCAGCATGGTTCAATAAAGAAGTCTCCTTCAGCCACTGACGGTACAGGACACCAAGATCAGGTGGTAAGGCCTTCCCGATGACGCGTCGCAGAACAGCAGTATGCTCATCTGGTGAAACACCAAGGCCCTCCAGTGCGCTGGTGCGGAACGTGATCTCGTCTTAGAAATTTCTAAGCTTGTCTAGATCGGCGGAACTATGAATAGGTGCCATTGCGAGTAGGTGGCCCAGATGGTCATCGACCAGCATGTCGCGACGACCGAACCGGTCAGACAGCACCTTGATGGCGACATCGTAGTTTGTCTCGGCGAGGCGGATACCCTGAATTGCTACCTTAGCTGACCCAGACAGGTACGTCAGCAAATATTTAAATCTGCCTATCTTCGATAGCGAGTCATTGCTGCGAATGCTTGCCTGCTACTGGTCCCAAAAGCCTTGCCAGTCATGTCGCCCCCCAGAAAAGCTCGGGATGTGCAGCTTTGGCAGGGCAACGCGGGAGAACGACGCCGCGGGCGACACTTCGGGCGCGGCTGAGCGGGCAGCTGAGTTCAGTGGCGAGGCAAGTTGCGCTGCAGGACCAGGAAGGACCGGTGGACGCGGCTCGGTAGCAAGGCGCACGCTCGTCTTGGTGACGCTGACCTTTTGTTCGTACTCGAAAGCTGTTGTCAGGTCTGCCTCCAGGTCTGCATCCGTGAGCATATCTTGTATTGTGCAGTCAAACCCAATGAGTGCCGCCTGCTTCGCTAAGACCAGCTCGAGGTGCTGGTGCAGCTCCTGCACAGGGGTGGCCTCATCTGACAGCAGGGAATCGATTGTAGAAATGGCTTTGGTGATGGCCCTCCATGCTTGGTGCGGAGTTGCTCCATTGCCGGAACACGAGGGCCAGACGACAGGGTGGGTTTCGGCACCACATTGGAATGTAGCAAACAACGACGGGGATTAGACCCGGACCTGGACGTCTCACTTGTTCATCATTTGGCAGCAATTGAGCGAGCGGCGCCCATGACCGCTGCTCGTGCTCGGCACACCTTCTTTTTCTTAATTTGCAATTCTCTTTGTCATTGCATGTTCCTGTGAGTGATTTCTCTTGTTCAAATAGAATGTTTATGTCCGAAAGGAGACCGTTGCTTGTATGAATACCTTGTAAATGTCACCACAAAATCTTGACTTTAGGCTGTAAGACAACAAAACCCCCGATTTCTCCCCGGTTTTTGTCTTCCAAAATAATCCCCGACTTTCACCCCCTGATGTGGGAGAAAAGGACTGCCGAGGGCGAGGAGGGCAGCTAGAGAACTGGGGAACGCTAAGCTGAGATGTTGAACACACGGAGTTCAGACCCATGTTCTCAAATTCCTGACTGACGACAGCCTGAATCATCGCAATCGTGGTGGCTGGCGGATAGGGAGGCGTCGCGGAGAAAGCTGGGGAACAGGAGGCCTCGAGCTCGCGGCGAACAATACAGGTTACGTCGTCACAGGTGGTGGCCTGACGCGGTCGACCCTCACATGTCGACGTAGCAGCAGTGTTGGGTAGCCGCGTGATGTGGGGTGTGATACGGCAGCTCTTAGCGTGTTCAATGCCACGGCATTCTTTCATGATGGCGTCGATAGTCGAGACGTTGCCAAAAACAAGCAAATTGAAAGCATCGTCGGCAATGCCTTTTAACACATGGGCCACTTTATCTGCTTCAGACATACTATCGTCAGCTTTGCGGCATAGAGCCAAGACGTCGAGGATGTATGAAATGTACGGCTCTGTAGAGGTCTGAACACGCGACGCAAGAGCCTTTCTCGCGGAAACCTTGCGCACAATGGGGTCGCCGAACAGTTCCCGTAGCTTTTCTTTGAAACTGTCCCAACTGGTTATCTCGTCGTCATGCGTTTGGTGCCACACGCGTGGGGTGCCGCCGAGATAAAAGATGACATTGGCGAGCATAATCATTGGGTCCCACCTGTTATTCGCACTGGCGTGTTCATAGAGCTTGATCCATTCGTCAACGTCCTGTCCCTCCAGGCCAGAGAACACACCAGGGTCACGATGTTGGGCAACAGCGACGATAGGAGTAGGCGGACGAGCCGAAGCCGTTGCAGAGGCGGTCTCGTCACCGGGGGGCATGGTGACAAGCTCGATGTACCGACCACCTCGGAGTTCCGTGGGGAGGATGGGGATCGCTAACCTCCACCAGAATGTTACGTGTCGAAGGACACAGACGAAAGAGACTATTTACAGGCTATTTACACTGGAGCCAGACAGCCAGGCCCACACTCGCTTGCACCAAGAGCACAGACACACTTCATCGTCTTTCTCGCGGCGGCTCGTCTATAGAACATTTTTCGATGATATCGCAACAATATAAAATCTGAAAACGAAGGACCCTAGATATGAGGGACACAATAGTGAAGTACTTTGGATTATATCTGACCACCTGAGGTCCTTTAATGTGCAGCCAAAGCATGGTACACAAGTGTTACTGCATTCTGCCCCGATCAGAATGCGGCCACCATGGCCAGGAATCGCACCTACAACCTCATGCTCAGCAGCACGATGCCACAGCCACTGATTCACCGTGGCAGAGACAAAGCTGTCAGTAATTGTAGTTTTTAGCAGGTGGAATGGCAACTAATGTTGATAGCAGAGATTTTCTTTTCCCTTTAATTTTGTTTAACAAATTAGCTTAAGCCACGCAACGAAGGGGAGGGAGATATTACGACAGGGTACAGCATGTTGGGTACAGAAGTTGGGAATGGAGAAGTCAAATGAATAAATAATTAGCAGCAGCGGCAATCGTAAATTGCCTAAGACATTTTTTTTTTCCCGTCAGAAGAACACCAAACTATCAGCAAGCAGCAATCTGCCTACATTCACTTTTTGCATTCATACCTGTCGTTCTGTTGTGGCATAGTCCCAAAGGGAGCAGAAGATGACATTAGCCTTGTCCACACGTTCCTTGTTAGACATCTGGGCTTGGACTCTGTGCAGTGCTTGGTCTTTCTCCAGGTTGTCCCTGGCCATCACACGCTTCAGCGCCTGTTTTAGAAACAGAGAGAAATTGCCAGAAGTGTGGTGCCGCATTTTGAAACAACTTGGTCAATCGACAATGCACTTGTCGATTTATTGAATGATTTTTTTTTAGCAGAGTGTAGACCATTTCTACCATAACTTTTCATGCCATAGTGCTGTACCAAACATGATGCCAATTTTTTCTGACCAGCTGCCATTGCCCACAGGGGATTCCACAGAAGCACTCAAACCAAATCAAAATATGGGATTTACTTTAATATTCCAACGCAGCACACGGGCTATGAAGATGCTGTAGAAGAAAATGGGGGTAAAAAAAAAAAACCACCTGGGTCTTTTTCACATGCATCTACAGGTATCCAAGTACACTAGTGCTTTTGCATCTCGCCCTTATCAGACTGGCAGCCACCACAGCCGTGAATGAAACCCACAACCTCATGCTGAGCAGCCGAATGCCATAGCCACTGCTCCAACATGGCGAGCTTGAAAGCACTCAACAAAAGTGCGTGGAACTTAAAAGCTTGATACATTAGCAACCAGAAACAATTCGTCACTCAAGCCAAAAAAGATATAGGGGAATCGTTTCTTTTTAAACCATAGGGGTGGACACTAATGTTATATTTTGCTCATGACAAAGGAAAAAGACAGAAATGACAAAATGCCATTCATTAGCTTCACAGCAGCTTTCGTGTGTGCCACCACAGTCCAGAGCAGTGCCGGCAAGCTATGCTAAATGCGTGTCTACAGAGCTCAGATCTATTGAAGGGACATGGTACATTTGACTGATTCCTACTGCACTCGGTTTGCAGCGATGCCTCTTGACACTGGAGCCAAAGAAAGCATGCACATGCCAAGCGTTCCGCTGCTTCCAGAGCAATCAGTAGATCAACGCCATCGGAATTCCGCTGGATCTCGATTGCGTGCTAAACTTGGATGATAGTGCCTCTTGTTGTGCCATAGCACCTGCCATCATAGCCACCCGTCCCTCTGGGTCCTGCCGACTAGTCGCCAACGGGACGCGACGACACAATGCGAGGCGGGTGCCTCAGCAAACGCCCCGTCTGGATCCTGTCAACGAGTCGCCAAGGGGACGCGACGACACAATACGGCGCGGGGGGACCTCAGCAACTGCCCCGTCTGTGTCCTGCCGACGTGCAAGCAGCCCCGGCCATCATCGCCACCCGTCCCTCGGGGTCCTGTCAACGAGTCGCCAGGGGGACGCGACGACACAATGCGACGCGAGTGACGTCAGCAACCGTCCCGTCTTCCTCCTGTCGACGAGGAGCCGCCGCCAAGGGGATTTATGGAAGAACCGGCCCATTGTTAAGCCAGAGAGTCGCCACCGGCCGCCCCGTCGGTCTGGTGCGCTCTTACTGCTTTGACCAGCTATCACCAGCTAAGGGCAGCTATTACCAGCTATTACCTGCTATTCCTGCTATATCTGTACATATTTGTACATATTGTATAAAGCTTTCGTCTCCTCTTCGTCTGCTTCAAGACTCCGTCTCTCGTCCCGGACCCCGAGTCACAATACTCTGCACACTCTGAACAAGCTGCGCGAATATGTTCCGAGTGCTCAATTTTCCTCGGCAGAATGTAAGCTACTCCGCAGGAGAGCTCAAAAGCAACCACTTGAATGTCCTTCGTCACAAAGGTCATTTCATTGTAAAGATGGAATACCGCTCACGATAAAACAAGCTAAGTATGTTTAGCAAGAGGAAACCTTTATTTAACATGACTTAAGAGAGACTTAATGAAATGAGTCGCCGATTTTTCGTGCACATTTCGTCTGACACAATGTGCAAATGCAGCCGACCTAACTGCACCGAGGTTTGTGGCCTGGTTTGCGGCGAAACAAGGGGGTGACAAAAAGTAAAGGTATACATTGTCAAATCCCGATATTGTCTACCTTTCTATCAAAGCTAGTTCGTTTACACGCTATTCATCACTGCTGCCTCAGTTGATGTTTGCGTCTTTTCTGGCTCTAGATGGCTTTGAAGACATCGTCTATTGCCAGTTACGATTGCATCATCAATTCATTATGCTGCTATGTATTCGTCAGCCGTTGCACCCACTGCTGCGTTACAACCAGCGTACGAGTGGAGCAATTTCTGGAGCAGTGCACCATGACTTACGTTCGTTAACAACGGCACGCTTTTCAAGTGCTTCATTAACGCTGCCGTTAGCACAGAGTGCAGCTCACTGGAATCTGCGGAGAACGGCAGCGACACCACTACGTGGCATTCGTTGTAACGATACAAATCAGCGGTCGGGGATGCCTGAATTTCTTCGTTGTACAGGCAAATTTGTCCTAGCAGTCTTTGTTATAGAGGCATTCACAATACATAATCAATGCTTCGTTATACATGTCATTTCATTTTAGAGGTACCTGTCTGTATACAAGTTTCCTCTATTAAATGTCTCATTAGAAATTAGGTAACCTTCAATAATGAGTACCATATTTACTTGAATATGGGCCAATAATTTTCCATAAAAAATAATGTAAGAAAGTCAGGCGTCGACATCGGTTCAATGATGCAGTTTGGCCGCAACCAAAGAAGCTACCGACAGCAGAAAAGAAAGCCACGATGTGAAAAAAGAAGTTGATTTTATCAAGACACAAGAACCGGGAATGCTCATAATAACGAATATCATACAGGCGATGACAAGGAGGTTGCAAACATTCGAGGCATCGCTCGGAACAAGTTCAGATGCCTGTCTATTCAACATGCTTTCGACCATGTATACTTCGCTTAGTCAAGTAGTGAGCTGGGTCGCACTGGCAGGGGATGAAATTAAGGCCAATCTGATAGTGCAAGCATTCCAAAGGTGCAACAGCTCAGTGATGTTGCAAGTTCTTTTCGCAGCCAAATGCCCTTTTAATGCGAAAGCATTATATGCCCCATTACGCAAAAATCCGTCAGCATGACCGAAAGATAGTACCAAAAATGGTTGCTGCTGCAAAAAGTAAGAAAACGTCAAAAAATGCTCGGATTGATGTCACATTTTTCAGGAAGGTTCCTGTAACAAACTAAATTAATGGCTTTGAAATTAAAATTTGGTACTTTTCGGTCTGGGTGGGAATCGAACCCGGACCTCCGGGGTGCCACACTTTCCCAACGCCATGGCGACTCCACACGTCCCGTTGCAGTCATATGGTTGACTAAAGGTGTGGCCTAGAGTGTGCATCATTGGGCATGTGACGGCGAAGACAATGGGGAGGAGGTGGCGCTACGCCATGAGTGTATAAAATGAGCATTCCCGACGTTCCGAGGTCTACAAACGGTATAATGCTTTTGCATTACCACACAAAAGTAGTCTTAAGTGTCTCTATCGAATTTTTTGTTTGAGTTACATCCGAGGAATGCTTTTAAAAATTTTCCGAGTTGTGAATTCTGGGGGTCAACCTAGAATCGAAGCTCACCTAGATAAAAATAAATATGCTGTTCTATTTGGTACAAAATTTCACCATTCGAACTCCCCTAAAAATATAAGCAGGGGCTTCATTCCAGCACTTACTTCTTCCACAGGAATGACGCACACCCACACCTGGTGAAACTTGTCTTCCCAGCCAGCCTCCAAAAGAAGTGCAGACTCCAAGACAACCACTTCGGTACCTGAGAGGCAAACATGGTCGCCTAAATTGTAGAAACCTAATATAATGAATACATATGTAAAGCGAAAAGTTAGGCCAGTACTTCCGATTGATGCCAATGTCTTTGACTACATTAAAAGTAATAAATGAAGACAGTACAGCAAGTGCATTGAAATCTTCGTTCAAATGTCATAAACTTCTCGTATGTAGTGTGCAGCTTTGTCGAGCTAGAGGTTTCTTTCACACACAATGCTGTGCCACACATTGTACACAAAGGGCCCAGTGCATTAATGTCACAGTTTTTATAAAGGCCACAGTCTTTCAACAACCTTAGGAGCCAAGAAGCACCTACGCCATGGTTCAGAAATGCACACCATTATCTAAGACAGTGGTTCTCAGCCATGTATGTGTCAGGGACCCCTTTTGGACCAGTGGAAATGATGGGGGACCCCTTGCAGTGACGGAGGGGGGGGGGGGGGGTATAAATTAATACCACATGTGGCGTGAAACAGGTGCCATTTATTGCTGCCAGGCAAAGAATGGTCAAACAAAAGTGCCACGTCAATTCAATATAGACAGCTTGTCAATACGTGGTGCGATCACACTTAGGCAGAGGTGCATATCTGCAGCCACATTTTACCATTTCTGTATTTGCTTTTCAGGTATGCAAGCCTGAAAAAGCACGCTCACATGCATAAGTTATAGAAAACTGTAAAAAAGCTTTACAGCCATCTCGTGGAGAAGGGGAAACATTTCTGCAGTCCCCAACCAGAATGCCTCAAGGCTTGCAGTGGTAAACTTTGCCATCATTCCTGTGTTTTCCTGAAGCTCCATCAACTCATTTTCAGCTTCAACATGTTCATGTGCAAATCAAGCTACACCAGCTTCAAAAAGGGCCACAAACCATGTGCCTGGGTCAGATCCTGGGAAGTAGTTCTTGATGTAGCACCTGGCTACGCGTAGGCTACGTGACTCAGACACGGCTCGGATGAACCCGTAGCTTGCGCTTCGCGACCTAGGCTAGCAGGGTGAGTTCGGGAAGGTGTTGGGAAGAGGGAAAGGTGGTGACCGAGACCAGCCGAGGCGATCTTGTGCGGATTGCTGCCACAGTTCTGGGAGGAGGTCCCGGAACTGGGAATGGGCCAAGGCTAGACTGGCCTCCAAAAAACATGCATTTTTCTTTTTTCTTTTTTTATTCGGGGCATGGGTTTTGCAGACCAACAAAAATGGCTTCGTGGACTCCCATTTGAGAACCACTGATCTAATACAACAGTGCTTTTGTGCATAAACGTACACACGCTAGCTATATTTTCTTTGGTAGGGTTCCAACTAAGAATGCCACATGTCCCTCTCAGTGCTATTTGACATATTCACTACATCGCAGGTTACATGTTAAGTCGTATCGAGCATTCTTCCTCTGCGGCAAAGAGAATACAGTGACTACACTTTCAACCAATTACTTCCAGGGATATGTTTTTGTGTAACATAACATTCAGCGTCACTCACTGAAGCAACAGACATCTTGTCAATTCACTTGAGAACTGTAGGCAATGTGAGGGCACTTATTGAATGTGTGAAAGCCACTTCACTGCATACCCTTCATTGAGACTCGACAAGAAAGGATAGCAGATGACATGAATGATTGCTGAAAAACCAAAGAAGTAGTATGGCGCCTAAATGAAGCGCACATGACAAAAGAATGTGGCAGCACGAGCGGCGCAAGAGGAGATGGGCTTTTGGAATGCAAGAAGACCAGACGTGTCAGTGCTGCATCCAGGCAACATCGACAAGGCCTTGGCATGCTGGTCTGGGTCCCGTCCCAGCACCTGTCCGTCACCTAAGTCGCCCAAGGCCATGGCTAGGTGAGGAGTTGCTGTCGACCACCAGGACCACTGCTCGACTTCCTGTCTGGCAGCGTCCACGTCAGGCAAGCACAAGTGCCATAAATTCGCGGTACATGTGAGTAAACATGCCACAAAGGACACCGCGAACTTTACTCTGGTGAATATGTTCCATTTAGTTGGTTGAGAACACTCAAGACTTGAGCTGGTTCAGGGACTGTGTGTTATGTGCATGTTATAAAATTTGGAAGATTTTGAATTGTGCTGCTGTTGTAGAAGTTTAGAAGGACGTTGTCGAAGGAAAGCGTTTTTAACTTTAAGGAAGGTTCTTGTTGGAAAGCTTTGTTGCAATTTTATAGTACTATTCCTCCAATTATGTTTACTTGGACGCAGTTGACGTTTTAGAATATTCGAATGTATTCGAAAAACATTTGCATTTACGAATAGTGACTATTCGATTCGAAGACTGAATCGAATAGGACACTATTCAATTCTTAATTCAAAAGTTTTGAACATTCACACAGCCCTCATAAATACTTATAGCAAGAATAAAAGAGTAGATACACTGAAATACATACAGTAAAACATCGTTATAATGAAACGGGATATAACCAGCTAATGGACATAACGAAGCAATCATAATTCCCCTTGAAATTCCAATAGATGCCTATGTGTTGAAAACCTCATTTTAACGAAGCTAAAATTTCCTTGCAATGGGTATAACGAACCTTTTTTTTTTCCACAATGAGCATTTACTGACCATTTTGGTACCTGTCAGGTCAATGTCTTATAGCGCGCGACGTGCGCGTCTCCCGTGCACGTCTCCTGGCCTCCCCTTTCCCGTGGAACTCATGGACCCACCCGCTCTTCTGCTGCACCTGTGGGGCAGCGCTGACTGTGGTTTTGTTGTTGCTTGTTGTCGCCTGTGTACGCTGTGGGGATGCGCGACTCTCACGCGTCCCCTGATGTTGTTTTCCCCGCATGTCTCCTGTAGTCCGGCTTCTCTGCGTGGCTAAGCCCGGCGGTGGTTGCGGCGCGTTGCGACAGATGGCGCTGGTGTCGCGATGCTAACGCCACCGAACGGCGAGGTCACTTGGGAGAAAAAGGTCGGAGGCGCTCGCTCTTTGGCTTGGGATCGGCGACCAACACGCACGAACGCTTCGCGCGTGCGCCGGCCCGCTTCGCGCGACCGTCGCGCGAGGCTTAGAGCAGGACACCGGTATGGACGAACACGGATCGTTCGAGCGCGCCACCGTTCGCGTGACTGTACACGTGAACGACTAGGCGATGTTGTCATAGCATGGGCGAACGTATTCGCTCGCTATCGGGTCGCGGTGAGTCGGACTTCCTTGATTTGTCGCGCGCCCGTGTGAATGTTCTATTGGTAGTAATTCGGCTAGTATGTATTAGTGTATGAAAGGTGCAATAAATGCCCTTGTGATTGTCTGCACTACTGCGTTGTCGTTCCTTTGTCCCATGAGCACACATGTGAGACCCCACAACGCATCAAGGATATTGGCAGTTCTATCGGGTGCAAGTTCCCGCCCCCAGAAAGGAGATGGACGACGGCAATGGCAAACAGAAGCGCAAAACGATATCAATCGACCAAAAGGCAGCTATCCTGAAAGCCGTCGAATCCGGCGTGAAGAAAAAAGTGGCCGAAGATTTCGGCATAGCGTTGAGCACGCTATCGACGATTTTGAGCAGCAAAGAAGCTGTCACCAGTGCTGTCGTAAGTGGTGTAAAAGGTGACAGAAGGAAGCTGCGAGCCCCTGCTTTGGAAGCTGTAGAGAAGGCGAGTGATTTTTGGACACAAGAGCAAGCAGAACTGATGAGCCATTCAGCGTGAATAAAGTAGCAAATCCATGCTGTTCTTTTTTTTTCGCTTGTTTTTCTCCGTGCGACGGCCGGTTATTTTTTTGTTTTTGTTTTTTTGTGTGGCAGGCTGCTGTGAGATTCGGTGGTGAGTACATCCTCTCTTGCTTGCTAATAGTGGGTAGAAATGGATAGTGGCTATAACGAAGTAATTATGACCGCCCCTTCAACTTCATTATAACGAGGTTTTACTATATATGTATTCTGATTCGGCACTTGGGCAGTAGTCTGCATCAGAGGAATCGCTGCTTGACTCACTCGATGGTGCAGCAGAACAACGACTGTGCACGCCCATAGCGTAATCTAACTGTGTAAGCGAGAGCATGCAAGAAAATTTGATGGCTGTGCACCCGTCAGAAAAACGAAATGAGTCAGAAACTTGCAGTAATCCTTCATCCCATCGCCAACAAGAGCAATCAGTTTTCGCAAGTCTCGAAAAAAGAAACACAGGCATGGCAGCATCGTTTGTATATACAGTAGAACCCCGCTGTTACGTTCCCGGGTGCTGCGTTTTCCCGGCTGTTACATCATTTTCGGCTATTACCCGGCACAGCTCCCATAGAACCCAATGCATTGGTAACCCCGCTGTTACGATGCCACTGTGGGACCGTTCCCGCATCATACGTTGCGAACTGCCACCCCGCGCCGGCCCGAGCGGCCATTTTGACTTTTCATGTCGCTTGGCTTGGTTGCTTGATGATGGCATTGGCCGCCCAAAGTGCTGGGGGCGGCACTTATGATGTATTATCGGTTTCACCAGCAAAAGTATGGCCCTTGAGATCCGTATTTGCTATCTAAAGATGGTGTCTATGACGCGTTGCGGCCCTAAAATTGATTTTGGCTCATAGATGTTCCATATAAAGTCCAAGGGCGATAACGCCGTCGCCGCGTGCCGTATGCTGTATGTGCGAGTGAAGCTGACGACCATGTCTAAATCTCGCGCGCGAAAGAAAGAAAAGCAGGGAGGGATAGCGGGCAGCGTTGTGCTCTGGCATCAACTGTGTACTGCACGGCGGCGCGCAGTTGCGCGGGCCGTATCTTGAAAGCGATCTGCGTTGGGGGCAGAGTCTACACAGTATAGGTGCGCCGGCGGATCATAGCTTTGTGCGTGCTGTGTGTTCTCAGCGCTCAGTTTGCGTTGAAGCGATAGACAACAGCACGAAGGTCACTTCGCTCGCTTCTGCAGCAGCGCTTCCTCACGCCAGTGTTTGACAGTGCGTGTCCGCGCTCATTGAGTGTTATGTGTTCATGTTTGCCTGTGGGAGCTGACACCATGCTTGTTAATATAGTTAATAAGCGAATGTTTACAAGTTTATACGGACGATAAAACTACTATTCTTACTTTGTATAGCTGTCTTACTAATTTGCTATTGCAATCAATACTTTGGCTGTCGGGCGAAACTACGACTTTTTTTTTCACACGTAAGAATTGTGTGCAGTTCAACACCTACTCCCCAGTTTCTCAATTTTTCCTGTTTCCCGGCTCTTACGTTTTTTTTTTTCTTTTACGATCCCGTGAAAAACGTATCAGCGGGGTTCTACTGTACCAGCACCCGCCCATGAACCAATGTAATCACACCCCTGTGAGTAATAATCGAATGAGCATCTAGCGGTGACCGGTGAGAGATCACAAACCAGATAGACATCAGTTTTTACAAGCGCAACAAACGAAAACAGCCCGTCAGACGAAACTACAACTAACCACAGCGCGCCCGCACATGCTCAGATGCCCAAGCAGTTGCTGAAACGCCAGCGTAAAGAAGCCATAGAATGAAAACCAAGAGACTATGGAGAGAAAAGGGATTCCTTGTACCCACACAGGGTGGCAGCACCTACTTGGCAACAAATAGTTGAAAAATTGGTGTTTTTTTCAAACATACAGACGGTGCCATAAATATATGGCATCGACCCTTTGGGACTTGTCGCGGCGGCGCATATTCACACCTTTGATTCTTAAAGGCTTAATCAACCACTGCACTCAAAAAATGACACCGCTGAAAGTGACTGACTGAGACTATAGCTCACGGCTTTATTTCTTCTGCAGCAGCTAATAGATTTGCAACAAGTTCTCGGCACATAAATATACTTAAATATGCCTTCCCCCCCTCTACCCCCAACTTCAGATAAAATTGTTGGAAGTATTGCACTGTGGCATCCTATCACGCCACTGTCATTATGTGTTTGCCTTTGAGTTATAAAAATGTACTACCAATGCAATACGCTAAATGTGTAGAAATGCAATGCCCACCAGAGATGACTATCTGACATGTTCTAACACAACTGAGACATGGAGCATGTTAACTAGCAGTACATCATGATGCAATAGAGTGTGGGTCTAAGGAGGAGAGTTTTTCACAATTAACCTACTAAATTAAGCAAATAGAAGCAATATGCACCTAAAAGGAAAAAGAATCTACCGTATTTATTCGATTATAAGGCGAGGATGCCAGTTAGAGGACCCAAGAAAAAAAAGTATGCACACTAATATAAGGCGATTTACAGTAGCCTACGGGTTATTCAGATTTGGTGCGCGCTGCCATAAAGCCACACTATAAGGCGAAAGTCGTGCTGCTGTGAAGCCACACTATACAGTAAAATTTGCGCTACCGTGAAGCCACACCTAAAGGCAAAATTCACATATAAGGTGGGGGGTTGACTTCGAGGCCAAAGGTTCTGGGAAAAAGCCTCGCCTTATGTTCACATAAATACAGTATAATGAAAGCTCAAGTTCAGCAGGCCAATGAAAATAACTAAGTGTACCTTTTCGCCTGTGCTCTTCGAGCCGTTCATCAATGAGCCGGGAGACTTCTGGCCAGACAATCTTGTTTAGCTGCTGTCGTTTTGCCTGCATTGAAAGAGTCGGCAGAGGAACATAAAATTATAAGCCTTCGCAAAAGTAGCAGAAAAGTACAAAGCTGAAGATGGCTTTTCAAATTATGAATGAGGTTACAATGCAAAACTATGTCAAAATCTGGTAATCATAATGAAAAAAAAATATGAAAAAAATGATTACAAGCTTACACAGCATCGTGTTTATGTTACATTTAATTAGTACCAAGGCACTATGCAGTCAGTGCCCTTATAATTATTGTATCAACACGAGCCATCAGGTTTGACACTTGGCACAAAAGCATGCATGTGCCTGACCCTTATGTGGACCCAAATAGTGGCACCTTTAGTGGCAGCATCTGTCTGAGCAGACATTAGCGGACAGTGAATGCTCTAAAGACATGTCATCTCCCGTCGAAAATGCCTATTCTCAGACTGCCCTAGGAAAATTTTCAAGAAATAACCATAGATCACAATGTCTGATAACAGTATTTATCCGATTCTAACGCATGCCTTTTTTTCCGAGAAACATTAAGCCAAGAATTGCCTTCGCGGTGCAGTCGGATATAAAACCAAAACCCCATTTTTGGCATATATTGCTTTACTGCATAACACAAGTGTACTGCGACAAAGCCGACTTTAAAAAACTGGCTGTCATTGTGCAACACAAAGTTTTGCGCGCTAGAAAATTGGGTGCACATTAAATGTTAGTTTTCTACTTTGGACTCGCAGAAAGTTGGCGTGCGTTTGACTTGGGGGCGTGTTAGACTGGAAAATGCTGCCAAATGAATTGGCGGTGTGTTTTGGCATTTTTATGCTGCTTGTTTAATTCAACCCGCCGGATAATTAGATCAATTTTGTTGGTCCCATCAGGGTCGAATTAACGGAAGTTCCACGAAACAAAGCAAGTTGACAGCAACATCTGGCACTGTCCAACTGTCCATCCATGACAAAGGGATGGATCTAAAAGGGAGAGCTGCGCTCTGAGAATGGTGGTGGTGGTGGTTGCGTTGCGACAAGCAAGGCTAGTTTGGCAAGCAGAATTGGCCATTGTTCTGGCCTGAGCAGCTCGGGAGCGGACACAACAATTTTTAAAAATGCGCATCAGAACTGCAGTGCCTCAAAGGAAAGCGCTTGCTAATTTTCTCATCGCTATCAGCTTACAAACTATGAACCACACAAATAAACACGGTTGGGAGTGCATGTGGGAGGCACTCTCAGGTGACGAACAACAGATTCCCATTATCCTTGAAAAGTATACAATCAGTGCATTCTAACAGCACTAACCTAACGGGCTGAAACTTTACTAAAGAACACACAATGAGTGATGGAACGGAAAGCTATAGGTGGGATGTAAAGAGACAGGAGGAGGGCAGCATGGATGAGATGGCAAAGGAGTGCAGCTGATATTCTAGTTGAGATAAAGAAATGGAGTTGGGCAAGTGATGTATAATGCATAGAGCAGATAACGAGTTGTCTAGTAAGATAACGGAATGGTTGCAAAGGGGAAAAAGAAAGAAAAACAGTTGAGGAAGGCACAGAAATGGGTGGTGTGATGAAATTTGGAAATCTGCAGCCATAGAACTAAATCAGCTGGTGCAAGGCGTAAGTAATTGGTGATTGCTCTAAGATGCTTTTTTCCTGTGGTGGACATAGAATAGCAACTATAGTTTTCATGGGATGGTTCGTTCCCCCCCCCCCCCTTTTTTTCAACATTTCTCTTGCTCTCAATAGCCTAAAAAGGCAAACATTGTTAGAAATAAATACAGAAACAGATAAATGAAGAAAAAAATTAATTTGAGCCACTGATCTCCACTAGGGGGAGCTGGATGGCGCTTCACACGCACGCACGTGAAGCCGCCGGAAGTCGATGCCCTTGTCCTGGAAGCGAGCGCCACGGACAGTCGGACAGAGTTTTTTTTTTCAATTTTTTAAAGAAATGCCAGCTTGTTGTGCGGTAAACTGCACGAGCCAACCAGAAACGTCTTCAGAGAAGACATTTCACGCGTAAGTGTCCCGAAATTGCATTGATTTTTGTGCATTTTACGAGCAAATAGCTTCGCTTTCCCGAGTGAGGCATGTTAAAGCAGTTTGGCCTTTGTCATGCAGGTTTCCACGCTCGAAGTCGCAAATCTTCCAGCAATGGGTGATTAACCTCAAAAGGGACAAATGGAAACCACCTTCAGGCAGCAGGCTTTGCAGCGACCATTTTACGGAGTCTTGTTTCGACCGCTCGGGTGCAAGAACCCGCCTTCGGGATAATGCCGTCCCAACGCTGTTTGGGACGGCTCATGGCTATGACATAAATAAACACACTGTTCTGTTGTGTCATTGTTGTCCGGTTTCATACGAATGTGTAATGTTCTTCGGTGGTTTAACATATGCTTACCTCATTATCAGCAGACAGTGAAGAGTAACTATTATACAGCACTGAAGGGGCTTGTCCTGAGCTATAGGAAAACGTAGTGCTCAGGTTCCAATTTAGCCGTTGTTGTATATCACCAATTCAACAACTGTCAAGGCTGTCATGATAAGTGGATATATTTGAATCGATCACCATAAAATAGTCCTCAAATAGTCCTGTTGTTGCGTTTCCTAAATGACTTAGTTTAATGTATATTGTTTTCGGTAAGTACATTAGAGATTAATGTGGTACACTTCATCTTTTTTAACGCATAGTGACAGTGCCATTTATCTCAACTACGATCAATGAGCAATGTCCACTGATCGTTCGTTTAAGAGCAGCTCTTTACACTGTTCGCTTTATAGAAATTAAGTGTTGGCCATTTTCACTTTTGCGCTAAAGATTGCTGCCTTACATTTCCATGTGCACTTTAGGACAGAGAGGGTGGCGTTTCTGAAACCTTTCAACGGTATGGAGCGGCCAATGCGCTCCGACGTCTGATGACGCTTGCCCACGTGCCGATAATGTCGGACTATAAACGCGCCTTAATCCTCTCTTGTGGTTTGACCTCTAGCTCTCAAGGTGAAAACTGTTGAGTCTCCCACGGCTGCCCGAGGTAGCGTGATGATGAAGCTTTCGCTTCAAAAACGCAAAAATGTGCAATCATGAGGATAGCGGCAGCCTGAAAATAGTTCATTTTCTTGCTTAAGAACCGCAGCAGACGCAGGAGAACTTTCGGTAACTTCACAAGCTCCCACCACGGACAAAGGAGGTGCGCCGTCCAGCCTTTTTAGTGGAGGTCAGTGATTTGAGCTGAACTTTGTCATTAGAAAAAAAAAAAAATATCACAGCTTCTTCACATTCTGCTTCCACATGGCTCGTAGCAGTCTTTGCAGGGAAAACATTTTTATGGACCTTCAAGGCATCGACAAAACATTTTTAAGGTCTATAACATGTTTGACAGCTTGAAAACAAGAACACTGTCTTCAACAACCAGCAGCAAATATGCTTTTTTAGTTTCACACACACACACACACACACACACACACACACACACACACACACACACACACGTGTGCACACACCCGCACAAAAAACGGGTATGCTAGAAAGGTTGAGCAGGGAAAATCACCAACACTACAAAGCCACTAAACATTGGATTGGCTTAAGTTTTGGATTGTGCTAACCTCATGATCTTGTGCTGCACTAAGGAAGTCCGCTAAGCTTAACTGAAAACAAAACTAAAAGATTTTTCAGGTTCCATTTCATAAAATATAAGGATATTCAAGGCTTTAAAATGGCCCTTCGAAATTCAAGTGTTTTCTAAGATAACTGTTTATATTTTTACTTATATGCTGCACAGGAGGTCCCATTACAGTTTTTGACCTCGGGACCTCCTCCTGTATAATATTTCTTTGTACTGTATCTTGTCTATTAATAATATAACCTCATTCATTCATTCACTACGCACCTCGGGTCAAAGCAATACACACTCGTCTGCGGGCCTCACCTCATCTGCAAAAATGATGGCGCCGAGGACTTTCCTGTCGATTGTGCCATCAGGGCTAACCACTCGGTCACCAAAGGTCTCCACTATGTGCGAATATGCGTTTGTACCCGGCCGATAGCTCTCGTGGCCAAGCGGGTCACAGTTGATCACTACAGCCCCTAGGGACTCCAGTGTCTTGATGATGTGGCTTTTGCCAGTGCAGATGCCCCCAGTCAAACCAACAAGGTATGGTCGGTCGGGAAGATCAGGCCTTGGCTATAAACAGATGATCAGAACATGTACAATTGACATCAAAGTTTATAGGATGCGGGTTCCTCGTAAAAAGCAAAATTTCTGTTCAGTTCAGGCATGCTACCTCTAAATCAATGAAACACTGTAACCCTGTTACTCACACCTACTGATTCAGACTGCCTGGCCATGCTTCAAGGATGTACTTTATATTATTATTTTTTTGCTTTTCTACCTTTTCTACATTTTGGGATGCACTATCTATTTTTTGTAGATTGTGCTTCAGCAAAACTTTTGACATTGATAATACGTAATATATACAGTGCTGCATGAAAGGACTGAAAATGTTTTAAAGGGGTTGGTGGTTCGTTCTGTTGAGACTAAATGGTTTCTTAAATGTGTACGGCATCTTCGTAGGTGCCTGTTTTCATTGTAACAAGATTTAGCTGGCCAATAACTGAAGCTTTATCTGCAGCTTTGACACACCCTAGCCCGTGCAGCAAGGCATAAGGTTCATAAGCACAATAAGGTACATAAGGTATTCTGCTAGTGTAGTTGCCTTGCCAGGTTTTCCGATTTCTTGTCCTGACGCAAAAGTAAGGATAACAGGGGGAGTTAACATGGTGACATGAATAAAACATTGCAAAAACAAATCAACAAGATGAAGCAGTCAGTTTGCTAATTGCTTGAATTGAAGCAGATATGGGCCATTGTGGGTCTCATGAATCAGCATAGCTGCTTTAGCCTCAGCTTTTGTATGGCTACTGCGGTTTTCACGGGCTGGCTCAAAACACCTTGCGTTATCCCATACAATTATGAAAGCTATCATAAGCTTTCTCCAACTGGCGTTTTCATCAATTTATCCTTTTAGATGTGCTTAAAACGTGCTTTTGCTCTTTGTATCAGCTTGAGCATGTTACATACTACTTGTGCAAACTCGTCTCTCTCCCCTTTGTAACTGCCTTTTGAAAGGTGACATTAAATAATGTCATAATGATGTTAATGACATCTTTTCATGACATTAAAAGAGAAACTGACCGGCACATCTGTTCAAATAATCATTCCACGGCACACGTTTGTCTTTTACAAAGCAATACAGACAACTACATACAGTAAGAACAACTTCCTGAAACAGTGACAATCAACGATGTAAGGAATTATATTTGTTAAGTTCGTGAACACAGCCAGCTGCACTGTGAAATTGTACTTTGCTTCAAACGTACCTTGGGTGGAGTAAGAATTGTGCCGAGCTGCCGCCGCCTCAGTGAAGACGAGCTCACTTTAAATTCTTCACCGCTGCCTCGACAAACATCTTCAGCTAGGCCTACGGATCGGATAACCATTGGAGACATGCCCTGGAAATCAACGTGACATTTTTAAAAGAACAGTCAGGAATTCACAAGACACGTCTGGCTACCTCAGTAACATAACTTTTTGTAGCAGTGTCAAGAACAACGGTTTAACACCTGGCAATTTTCTTAACCCAAATTCACAAGTAAGAGAACTACTGAACAAGAAAGTTATGCTTACTAGAATTTTAATACAGTCAAGCTTCATTATAAAAAGCATACAACTAGGGATTGTATTTTTCGGCATTTATATTCCTCTGAAAATTTAGCACTTGTTGGCACCTCATTTTCTTTTTTTCCGGTACCACCTTTTCAACATTCTTGACCCTTACAAAAACTACTCGCATGTATTTATAGTATTGGGAAGGAAACAGCAAAATGAGAAAGTGTTATTTTTATAAAGGTACTACAAAAAAGCACGAGGGTGTAGAAGGTGTTTGCACATGGCGTGTATCAGCATACACACTCAAAATGGGCAACTGGTTCATCTATTTCAAAAACACCTCAACACTAGCCCGCGAAAAAAAAAAAGCCTTTTTTTACTGTGTTCCAAAAGTGTTTCAGGGCCCCATTAATGAGCCAAAGCAACACAGGCACAATGAGAAACATCATAGTGGATGGCTCAAGGTTGACTTATACCATCTTGAGTTCTATAACATCCACTCAAATAACAGTACAAAAACATTTTATTGCATTATGTCCCGATCACAATGCAGCCATCACAGCCGGAATTGGGCCTGCAATGTTGCGTACAGCACCAGCATGTCGTTGCAACTGAGCCACTGCAGCGGGAGTTACTTAGATCTTGGTATTGTTTTTTTTTTTCCTCCCCCTTTTTTTTTTCACCATTCATCACTTGTCTTGCCTCTCAATGATGTTTCTTTCCTTGGGTGGGGCCTCGTTGGCACCTGTCTCATCACTGGCATTACTTGCACCTAATGATGATTATTTTAGTTCTGTTGGCCCAAGGGCAAGTTCTGTCCAAAGAGTGCCAATCACTTACACCGAAGAAACACTCTGAATTGCATTCTTCACCTATGCCAAGCCTGTAAGACATGAGGCACACTGTGCCTACATTATGTTTTTACAAGTGGGAAATAAAGATTGATTTATTGCTTGAAAGTGGCATTTTCTTCCTCAATTCTTCCCCTTGAATGTTCTTAAATCCTCTTCATACACTTTGAGTTGACCTGAGCACCTTAAATAACCCACTGCTAAACCTACAGATCGGATAACCATTGGCAGCAACCATTGGATAACCATTGGCAGCCTTTTAGCAGCAGTTCTCAACCATACCTGCTACGGTGGCTCAGTGGCTATGCCGTTCTGCTGCACAGCACGAGGTTGTAGGTTTGATATTCGGCTGTGACAGCAGCATTCTAATGGGAGTTGGACGGGAAAATGCTTGGGTAGTGTGTTTTGGGTGTACGTTAAAGAACCCTGATTGGTCAATATCAATCCAGAGCCTCCCACTATGGTATTCAACATAGCCCACTGTGGTGCTTTGAGGCATTGACCCCACAATTTCATTTCAACCATACAGAATACAAATTTGACCCTACTTTGATTTAAAAGAACAAGAAAAACAAAAATAAAAGCATGTAAATTAGTCAAAGAGAGGACTACAAGATCATGTCAATTGATGAAAGTGCCTGTAGATAAAAGCTATACCACGATAGTAAAACTACCTAGCTGGCATGCATACCCGAGACACAGATAATGGTAAGGTAAGCCATTACCAGCCCAGATATGCGACTATAGTGATACACAGAGAAGGTAACACAGAATATTGAGCTTTCTCTGGCTCTTGTTTGAAATTATCCTTGTCAATAAGTACGCTATAATGATTTAAACAACATGGCAGCCAGCATGATATAGGCAACCGAACCAAGTAATTTCACTGTGAAGAAAAGCTGTGCTCCTATAGGACAAAACAGAAGAAACAGGACTACACTTTTTTTTTTCTTTTGTCAAGCTACTGAATCATCTTCCCTAGCAAGGCACAATCAACTTGCCCAGTTCCATCTCTTAATTGCAACCTGTCACTTTCCTACCATTGTATGATAAGGTAAGCACAGGACAGGTTGTACAAAAGCTTTCTTCCTCGTGCACTGGCTGAATGTGACACAATGATGACAGCCCTAGCTTATCTCGCAGAATGAACAAGCAGCCCTTGCATCAATGCCTTCCTTCGACACACGCAATGTCACGGTCAGAGCGGCACTTTTAAAGATAAGATAGGAAGGTAGGCTCTAAAAGTAACACAGTGTATTGATCCCAGCCTCTTGCTTATCATGTGTAACCTCTAAGTAACAATAGGGCAGGTGTTTGCTAGTACACGCGACAAAAGCAAACATCCTCATGCGAGTGTCGAGGGCATACATACCTATGTGTTGATGTTTTTAACGAAGCATGTTTTCACGCAACGATGACAAAAAATAAAGAATAGCTGGCACTAATTCACTAAAGCTCATTACAGTGTCATGTGCAGCATAGCATTCATCAAATGGTACTTACAATGGTCACCATCATTGGGGTGCCTGTGATGCTGAATTTTTCCTCAAATCGTAATCCACACTTGCCACAGATAATAGTGTGCTTTTCTTCAGGTCAAGTGCCAAGCTAGGTGGCATGCCTTACAATAAAGAAATGCAAGTAAGATGCAACTAAAGTGCCAACAATTCTGTTGCCTCTATCTTTGTCCCGTCACTTTCCATTATTTGCAATATGCTTTTCCTAAGGCGTCATGAAAATTACCCAGGAAAAATAAGTGAAAATATCAAGCCGCTCAAGGTTATGTGAAGCTTTTTTTCCCCCCTTTGTCTTGGAAACAAGGTCACAGATATGAAAACACCGAAAACGCACCCGCCTGGCTCGCTCCTCATTGACCAGTCTGCCTCCTTTCATGGTTTCTTCGCTCACGTACAAACATTCCAAATCATTGTCTTCAATGGTTGGCCCATAGGGGTTGTAGATGGGTGTCACATCATAGTGCAGTGTTGTGTCAATGTCACGCAGAAAGTCTAGCAGGGCATGCATACGAGCCTCCACTGGCTCTATCAGCTCCCAGAGTAATTTGCCTGTTAAACAAGAAAGAAAGGAGGAGAAGCACAGATTGTGCATATGAAAACGAAGCTTTGTATGAACTATTTTCCAGTGATCAAGGAAAAAGAAAGAGTAGTCGGAGACTTACTACATACCTCGCTTGTAATATACTTCTTTCAAAAAGATATCACTAAAGTGACATTCTTCGGAATCAACTTATATACTGTTACACAATAACAGCTTGCCCCATTATGATACAATTTTACATACACACAAATCATAGAAATATCACTGACTCTTAAACACAACTCAATCAATGATGCTTTAAAGGAACTCGATAGAAAGAAAAATATGTTATGTTTATCCAAAGCTTCCTTCACCCAAAGGTCAGAAAAATCACCAACAATTGTTTTATTTTAAGAGCTTCCAAGTGTTTTACTATTACTGTGGTGAAAAAAAAATACTTTATTGCACTCTAATTCTAATATTGTAGCTTCTTTTGCACGAGGTTGCGTTTAGATGCAAATGGGTTCTCCATAATTCAACGCAGTTGTCGCTATAGCGCTGTAGACTTTCAACTGCATCTCTTGCCGCGTGGTCCAAAATGGTAGCATGTACTGGAACATGCACTGTGATTCATCACTAGAATCGTAGTCTTCGCCACAATTTTCTGCATCTTAATTTTCAAGTGCATCCTAAAGCAGGTAACAAGGGCATCCTCCAAGGTCTCTTATTCCTGGTGGTGTGAATGAAGCAGTAGTGCCAACCTAATTTTAAGATTAACCCGGGAAGTGCTCTCTTCCTCCTCAGGAATCATTACTTGCCTGGCAAAGTTCTCATGATGAAAACACTGTTGCAACTTCAACATCCTTGATTTACATTAACTTTCATGCCTGATGGACTGAATTATCTTAACTATTTATAGCATCACCATTTGGTATGTTTGTCGTACTTTTCCTGTTCCATACGCCAATGAGATATGTGGTAGTTTTGGTGAAAGTTCCGTTTAACCGAAGCTCACAAAAGATTCATTCTGTGTAACCCAAGTTTGTTATCATTGAGCCTATGGCAAGACAACCGAGGTTGATACCATCATTCCGTTTATCCGGCGTTTCCATTTAAGCAAGTTTCATTAATCTTGGGTCCACTTCACAGTGCAAAACATCTGTGGCTCCATCTTTTCCTTTTTTTTTTTTTTTCAAGCAACTATAAATGAAAATATGCTTCCCCCAAAGCCACTTAAGCTAAGAAAACAAAACATAAAAGTTAAAATGAAACGGCAAATATAGATGCTTTCAAGGATGAGCACAAAAATATTTCAGTTATTAATTTCACTGTTGCATTTAGTTTTAAGAAAACATGAACCATAACGCCTATGCATTACAGCTGTGCAAATGCTATCTTTCCTGAGTAAAAACAGTACACAGCTATAATATCTGAGTCAGTAAGCTAGGAGGTGATAAATGAGATGGAAGTGAACAAAACGAGCAACTAAGTGGCTATGTTTTACCGCGACATCCACAAATTATGTTTCAAGTGCTGCGTTGATCGAATTTACCAGTTCCCTAGGTCATTATTTCTTTATGCATTACATTAATATTTTACTATTACTAAGAGAAGTGTTCAGCTAGGCTATCAACACAAAAGTTGTCTTGTGTTCTGAAAACAGCAAGGACAACTGGACCATTCACCTTTCAACATGTCACCATCTGTCACTCCAACTACAAGCTTGCCCGATGCATGCAACACTGCCTCTGAGAGCAACACCTTGTGGCCAAGATGCAGGCGGTCGAAGGTACCTCCAAGACAGACACTTTCAAATGTCTGAAAAGTGGAATTGTTTTGGACCCCATTGCTTCCGTGACTGAAGCCATTAAAGCTGTCTTCATTGGCATCACTGACAGTCAACTTGCAGTCAAGACAGTGGAAATTCGAGCAGCTCTTGTTGAACTGGTGTCCCACGTACAGCTCCAAATCGGTGCGGCCATGGCTACCATCCGTCAGCACAACATCAAAAGATGTCTTCAAGTGATTCTCCTTGTGAGCAGGATCCTTGAAGCAGCTTTGAAGAACTCTGATGTCAAGGTGTGCGCACACTCCAGCCGCCTTAAAATAGATGTCTGGAATGAGCTTTCGTAGTTGGGACAGCTCTGAAGGTGTGAAAACAGGTTGTTGGACAGGCCACAAGTGGTGCTGGTTGGGCTCAAGCTTAATGTACAAAGTCTTGTTAACGAAGTTCTTGGCAGCCTTCAAATAGGCAGATACATTTGATGTCAAGATCCTAGGTGATGAGGTTAAAATTAAGAGACCTGTCTGAAACATGGCAGGCCTCAAGACGATTCTTTTAGGATGTCAGTGCACTTTCCTTTCGCATAAACCCAACTTAGTACAGCTGAGATTTCCTGCTGAGACCTGAAAAAGAAAAAGGTGGAAATCATAAGGTGTAAAAAAGAAAGAAAAGTAAGTAGAGCGCGTAAATGTCGCACTAAACTAAATGTTGTTACAGGGATTATTACATATCTGCAATTAAAATTACCTTGTCAAATTGGACAGCCACTTATAACTTTCCTGATGGCGTACGGGAATGTATTTTGCAATATTATGGCTCGTAAAGACTAACACACCTTGATAACAACTAGTTGTACGATGCGCAATGCTATAGACGAGCAGCCTGAAAGCATGCGTGATTGAAAACGCGATACGAAAGAATCTCGTAACGAAATACCTACGGACAGTTCGCACTCGTCCAGTAGGAGGCACGCACCTGAATATTGTAGATGTGGTCCACTTTGAATTGTACCTACGCTAGAGGAAACCTACAAGGAAACATCAGCGCAAACCACAGAACACACAGCTCAGCGACGGCAGCCGCATTTCGCAAATCCTTCTCCCCTGCGTGTGGAAGGGGAGACGAAGGTGCGGAGGACGTGCGCCGTGGTACGCCGTGCGCCCCGTGCGCTTTCATACCACGTGCTTCCTGCTTCCGCTCAGGTCTTGCCCAAATGCACGCTGCGTATTAAACAATCTCACATCTCCTTCTCCTACACGATACTCCGCGCCTCGTTGTTATAGTTCCAAATTTAGCCGTCGCGGCTTTGCCTGAACAACCAACTGTAAAGAGTGGCGCTGCAAGACAACCTATTGGTTGGCCTGCAGCGCTAATATTGTGGTCTACGTGTACCGGTGTAGCGGCAAGAACATGTCGACGTGCAAGTGTGCGCGCTTTCTTAGTTGCGAATGGTGATAACGTGCTGTGAGAGTGACCGGGGTATTTTCATTCACCTATTTCATCCGATAGGACCGCCTGGACCGCCCTCTTGTTTTTACCTTTAAAAATACAATATTTTCAATAACGCGTCTGCGAGCATCCCAGTGGACTGGTTAATGAGGCGACGCAAACAAGATGCCTTCCCGTTTAAGTTTGTGGTTAAGTTGTTAACGTGTTGGTGTGGTGGGTGAAATGGTCACGAGACAAATCTTCGATGAGGTAAGGCTGTTGTGCACGAGCAGTTTCGCGTCGAGCGGCTACATGGGCCGTATTAGGCTTAATTTTTGTATCGATAGGCACGTGGCTCTTTCTACATAATTCTGCTGTACTGGTGCTAGTATGGTCCAGTGTAGTTTTAATCCTGCAAACGAAAAAGTTGGCAGCGCAACGTTTGCAGAGCGAGAGATGCCTCGATTCCGCGCTGCTCCCGGGCGGCGTTTCTGCACTACGGATCCGGTTAGCGTTCGCAGCCAGTTAACATTTCATTCCTCTGACTGCTAATTTTTATTGTTGTTAATCTCTGACAACGTGCAGCGCAGTACTTGACTTGGTTTGAGTTATCGAGTGAGTGAGCACTCGATCGGGCAGTGCGCTCACGTAGTATGCCTGTAGTGACGCGGTTCGGTGTAGTTACCTGGCGAGTATTGAAGCCGTGCAACCTTTAGTAGAATTAACTCACTTGCGTGTTTACGCATTTAGCGTTGCTAGAGCTTTCAGACGAGCTATTCCATAACGAATTTTTTTATTCAGATATTTACGCGAATATATGAGAACTTTCGAACACCGCAAATGACCGTGCCGGTTGTTTCGGTTATCGTGATGCAGTATTTGCTAGACATTGGGCAAGCTCGCTGCTGCAGCTACGTCTTCGCAAACTGATATGAAACTTAGGGTTGGCTGCTTTGAGTATTATAGAAATTCTACAGGTGTTTAATATCTCTGCCTCATCGCATGTGCCCGATGAAGCGGCAACATTGAAGTGTTTGTTAGTTTCTTATTTTAAATATTGTGTGCTATCTTATAAACCCTGATTTACTATATAGGTTCAGCTAAGCTGGCCTTGTTTCTTTTGTTGGGGTAGTCTGGCACAATGATAACTGATTTTCCACAATATTATCCAGTCTGGGTTGTGTAGTCAATGAGTCATTGGATGCAGTAGTTAGAATTATGTGAAAGTTAGCAGTTCCGCTGGCTAGTTGTTGACAAAGAACCCTTGAAACCTTTTATTTGCCAATGCTACAAGGGCTTGATGATAAGGTTGCAAGATGCCAATCTTTTTGTGTTTCCATTACAGATTTCGTCTTCTGATTTCAGATATTAGGTTTGGCTCTGCTTCTGTTCCAAAGCAGTTCTACCCATGACATGCTTGAATGATAAGATATATTGTCCTTCTGTAGTCAACTGCTTACACAATATAGAAAAACATAGTGGGGCATGTACATGTCTGATCAGATCTTGAATAAACCATGTTATGAACTGACTTGTGGAGGTTTGCATGGCAAGCAATTATCAGTATATTTCTTTACAGCCTTTCAAAAACACTATACCTGTTTGCTGACTTCATGTAAATTCCACTTAATGGCAACACTGATGGCTTTAATAAAGTGGTACTAGGAATCACTCTCACTATGGTGCTGTAGAATATTTCTGCCACAGTTGATGCTGCCAGGCAAGCTGCTGCAGATGTGCAGCTATGTTCTTTATACTAGCTTATCAGATATTGCACTGCACATGGAGACAGTAGTGCCATGCTAAAGCTGGCAATGTACTCTAGAACAATAATTTCTGGTGTTGTGCGATTCAGCATCCAGTGCCAGTCTGACACACAAAAAGCATTCCCTGGTTGTTTGTGTCCATGTTATTGTGACTTTTCTTTCTTTTCCTTTTTGCCTAAAAAGTCTTAAAGGGACACTAAAGAGACAGAATGAAACAGTTTAAGCTGATAAAGTATTCTGTCAAAACACAATTTTACGTAATTTCGCTAATAGGTTGAATATAAGAAGAGAAAATGAAGGTGAAAGCTTATTTTTTTAATGTCGCGCCGAAACCCCAGCGCCAGTACGTCAATGTGACGTCATGGGTTTCGAACTGTTATTTCAGCCGCTGTTGATGCAGTAAAGGTTAACCAAACTTGCCAAGTTCAGTCTTTGGTTCTTCTACAATACAATGTAGTCTATCTTTACTGATAGAAAATCAACCAGGTCCTAGCAGACGCCATCAAAATCCATGATGTCATGGCTGGCTTGTGCATTCTTTTCATGATGGCGTGACCACCTGTCTTTCGTTTTTGTTTTTTTTTTTTCTGACTTACCAAGCATCTTCTCATAGAGTGTCGTTTTTCGTATTTTAGAAGGATGATTTACTAATACAGCTCGAATTGTTTTTCTCTTTAGTGTCCCTTTAAAGGACCCCTCACCAGACTTGCGGATTGCCAAAAAACAAGCCTGGTGCGTAGATCGCACGATCACAATCGTGTTTGCAATATATTACGCCTGTGTACGTCGCGAAAGCAACTGCAACAAAAGTATGCATGCCATTATTCTAACAGCAGCCAGTCCCCTGACCAGCAAAGACATCATAGCTCTTGCGTTTCTCGTAACATGTCCCATCACCGAGATCAGGACGCAGTGCAACATACAAAAAGCCAATAGCAACAAGAATAACACGGAGATTCCCTTGAAAACCAGAGTGCACAATATCACCACTGGAAATTGTGGGTTTTAACATCCTAAAGACGCTGTAGTGGAGGGCTTCAGATTAATTTTGACCACCTGGGGTTCTTCGAAATACAAGAATGCCCGCACAAGCATTCTTGTATTTCGCGCACTTCCAAATGCGGCCACCATGGCTGGGATTTGAACCTGTGACCTCATGCACAGCAGCAGAACACCATAGCCACCAAGCTATTGCGGCAGGTGCTACCAAAAATATGCCTCATGGCAATAAATGGGGACAGAGAAGAAAAAAAGGGGGGGGGTCCCGGGGGGGGGGGGGGGTGACAAATGGGATGTGGGCTGTCGAATCCAATGTGTGAGAAGGCTGGGAAAGAATGTCGCTTGCAGGAAGCTGGTCACAGCAAGGGCCTCTACTGTAGGTAGGTTAGTTCGCATCATTGCCCTGCAGCATTTCATTTGCATTTATGTTCACCTTTACTAAATCCTTTTGAAGAAGTCTCGCTGTACGAACACTCCCTGGATTGGACACACGATAGCAAACTGGACGCTTGTCTTGCTAGTGTACCCTCACTTTATCCTCTATCTCTCCAGCTTAGCTCGGTGAGGGATCCTTTAATATTTTCCATAGCATGGCCCCAGTTCTTGGTGGCCCTGTGTTAACAGTAATATTTAGACCTGCCATGGTGGCTTTGTGATGATTACATTCTGCTGCTGAGCACGAGGTTTCAGGTTCGATTCCCAACCACCGCGGCCACATTCTTATGAAGGCAGAACGCAGAAACACTGATGTACTTAAGTTTTAGAACCACAGGTGGCGGAAATAATGCATTGCCCTCCACTATGACGTACCTCATAGTCTGTGTGTTACTTATGGATACCAACAGCATAATTTGATTTTGACTTTAGTAATGTTTAAGATGATTAGATCATATAGATGACCTTTTTTGTGTGTGTTTCTTTGCTTTTGTGTGAAGCCCCACCTGGTGCAAGCCGTGTTCAAGGGTGATGTGGAAGAGGTGGAGGAGCTGCTGGCGGAAGGGGAGGAGGCCAACTACCAGGACGCCGAGCGGCGCAGTGTGCTGCATGCGGCTGCATTCTGTGGCCTTCACCAGGTCACCGCCCTGCTTTTGGCGCATGGTGCCCGCGTCAATGCCAAAGACAACAAATGGGCCACTCCACTGCATCGTGCCTGTGCCTCTGGATACGAGGCAAGTCGCCTCTTTCTCTCTTTGCCAACTTTCTTTGGATCATTGACAGTATCAAAGTGGAGCTGCGCCCGTTCAAAGGTGCCCTGAACTAATTTTTCATCATGCTTAACAGAATGGTTTGAAAATTGAAGAGTGTACGTCTTAAGCAAAACATTTGTCAGAAATGCTGTACCGAATGCACTATATCATGAGAGTTTGCAGGGTTAAAAATGATATAATTGCTCTTCTCAAGTTTAGGTCCTCCCCCTCTAGTTGCGCTCTGCATCACTGTGGCTGCGGCCTACCTGCTTAACACTTATTGATTTATTTATTACTAGTCAATGGGCAGCCGATGTGTTCAAGGATCAGGTGCGTATTTATCAAGCCAGAAGACATTACTGCGCCTGTTTTTGAACCTACTATGCTGTGTGTAGGATTTTTGTAAAATGGACATAGTGGAAGTAGTCCAACAAGAACAAAGGAGTTGCGGGAAGATAGAAATGATTTAATCATTAGTGTGTGAACAAGGGAAGCCCTATCTCGGAGCCAACATTTAGGCATGGGTATTTGTTGAGCCTGATAAAGACATGAACCATTCATGAAATGCTGGTGCTGTGCAGAGTCCTCCCTTGATAAGGAAACTAAAAATTAGTCCATGTAAACGGCACAGTAACATGTTAGCTTTGTCCATTTGAGAAGTAGTTCATAGAATTGCAATGCCCATTTTTGTTGTAGTTATGCAATTTGTAAATTTTTACGTTAGTTTCTCTCTCTCTCTATTTATGTTCAGATATTCATCAATTCTAGTAAGACATTTGTAGGCCTATATGAAAGATGTGTTCTGTACTTTCACTAGACTTGTTATGCTATAAATTTCATTTAAATTGCTAGAGTCTTTGTGTATCAACATATTTGAATAAGGCAGACCCAAAATAGAGCTTTTTCTTCATGGCACAAACAAGAAAGGGACAATTTGCAGCTGCTTATATTTTATTGAATTGAAAAATAATTCTTTTTCGGCACAAAATTTGCACGCCAGAGATATTGGAGCCTGGTGCCTGCTATGGTTAAGCATGTGTCACATGAAGCACACCTTGATAAGTTGTGGTGAAGACATAAGCAAGGGAAAAATTATCTGGAGTGTTTTCTCAATTTGCAATTGAAATTGGTATGACATGTCAGAGTCGGACGCAGCGAAGAAGTCAGATGGGCGGCAGTCTCTTGTAAATTTAGTTGGTTTCAGTATAGTAGTTTCTCCACAAGGGTTTCCTCAGTGTTATTTGTTTATTTATTTACTTACCTATTTATTTGTTTACTTATTCATTTAGCTCAAGTAGCGAAACTAAATGAGTGTTGGTTTTCTCTCACATTGGAACATGTACAGACCATTCAAGGTGTTCTGAAAAAATTGAGAGGTAGCTAAAGATAAAGACACTGCACAAGGCATGTTACTTTGTTAGTGACATCTTGAGCAACATGTTTGCATCTAGATGAGCCATAGCTGTGTCTGATGTTGCAGCGTTCTTTTCTTTTAGCTATTGCCTCTGGTCTGTGTAATACCCCTGTCAAGCGGGCAAGTTAAATGCACTTGCAGAGAGTGTCACTCGGTTTAAGTGCACTTTGCCAAATCTAAACGTCGCAAGTGGAGTGTCACTCGCTGCAGAGTGTACTCCGGTCGAAGTGCGATCACGGAACGCACTTTGCTGGCCGAGTGCGTAGCCTCGTCGCCAGCGGTTTCAATGGTACAAAATGTAATGCATAAAATAAGGACACAGAAGTTCATTTTAGTGGTTGAACAGCTCTTGCACACAAATAATAGCCTAAAACGCATTCATATTCTGTTCGAGCAGGATCAAATGCCGCCTCGTCGCACGCAGCTATGTCGTTCTGGATTAGCTAGGTATTTTGCTTGGCCGGCATTGACTTGCCACACTCTTATAATAAAAAATCTTTTCGTTTTTTGTTGAAAAAAAACCTAGATTAAGTTTGTTTTAATTAATACTACAACGTAAGACAATCACTCTTTAGAAGTACTTTTCTTTTTAATCTACCACTTCACAAAACGCTCTCGCAGTTTGTCGGCATTTTTTTTACTGCGAGTGCGCTCTGTTTTCCCGTTTAGAACCGCGTAGCCTAACGAGTCACTCAAGGTCCCGAAGTGCACTCCCCGTAAGTGCACTTAACTTGCCCGCTTGACAGGGGTATAAGTTCTTGCTCAGCTGATTTGAGCTCTGTTGTTCCTGCAGGACGACAACACCCACCAGCTAAAGCCCGAGCCTGTAGATGTAAAGGTAAGCGTAGTAATATATTCCGAAGAAACCATAGATTTTTAAAATTGGTCATTCATCTTTTGGTTGTATCTTTCCAAACAACAGAGATTGACCATATTCATTTACCCTTTTTTCACAAGTATAACACTTACAAAACTAAAGAAATTCAAGTATAAGCCAGGATTGCTCATTGTGAATTTTCGCAGAAGTCTGGCATTGTTTTGAAGTGGCACCCTTAACAAAAATTTGCAAAAAAAAATGGGCTTGTGTTGCGAACCTGTACCTAAGGGTCACAGTAAATATTTAATGTAGTGAGCAGCTGCAGTGAGTGCACTGATGAATGAACACAAAAAAAAAAGGAATTTTTTTTTCTGGGCACTTGCCTGACAGGTTTTAAGATTTTAACGTTTATGCAGTTATTTGCATAATTTACATGCATAGACTTTTGTTTACCCTTTTTTCAAGAGAAGTAGTTGGTGTACATGTTATATTCTTGAATATATTATAAGTGTGTGATGCTATACAATCTCGTACATTGAAGAGCATAAAGTAGTTCTGTCGTGGTACTCCATGTGCATTGTCTTGCCGTCTCATATGGGCCTTCTACAGATGTGTGCCCACTTGCTTACCTGTGCAGCATTTATCTGCTGCTTTGAGTTTCTTTGTAACTAACCACTTCCTTTCCCCCCCCTCCCCATTTTCTTTTTGGCCATTGGTCACCACTTTTACCACCGGAATTAGCCAGTTGGTTTAAAGGATCATAAGGGAAAGTAAAATTTATTTTGGCAAAATGCTGCCTGTGAAGTGCATTTCCTCACAAGATTATAGAAGTGCTGATATTAAAAAGCATTTAAGGACTGTGCATATTTGCCAACGTTTACGAGTTTATCGTGAAATGCCCAATTTGTAGAGCTTCTTTACGATGGTCGTATTGACGCCAATAATTTTACGACATTTAATTTGCTTCCTATTTAAGGCAAGCGGTTTTTCTGAGCCTTAATTTTTTGTACCTGTTAGATTATCCTGACCCACTGGTGGCACCACCATCACTAAAATGGCAGGCAAAATTGTGGCTGTCATTATGCCGATGTTTCATGAATAAACATCATGAACATTGCCGTTTTTTGTGATGCAAATAAACTTTTGGTGCGAATTTTCTCATACAAATTATTCGATGCATTCTTGAAGCGTCCTTACAGGTAAATTTTAAGATAAACTGTGCGTCTTCACTAATGAGACAGCTTTTAGTACTTCAAGAACAATTTTGGTGTTTGCTGGCTTCGGCGGTAGTATTTTTTACATTTTAAGGGTGGCAGGTCTGACTGTGAGTGTGAATGCCTCAATTCGTGAATGCTGGCTGTAATAGTAGCGGTCATGTAAATCGTTTGATGTAATTCATTTTGATTTGAAGTTGGGCATGTAAATTTAACATGTATGCACGTGTGTGTGTGTGTGTGTAAACATGTATGTACATGTACAGTATGTATATATACTTACATGTACTTGTACGTTTAAAAAGCGCCAAATTTCCAAACTTTTTTTTGCCTGGCATATGCTGCCACTGTGCGGGAATACAGCAATTTTTTTCTCGCGCTCCTTTCTTTCGGTTTTCGTTGTATGGTTTTTTTTTTTTTTTTTTTTGCTTTGGCATGTGTACTACCTACCGCTCGCGCATTGCGCACGCGGGTGTGCGGCGGTTTCGGTTTCTTGAGCTCACAAAACTGATGGCTATATCGTTACTAATCGCTCAAAGGGTGACCGCCTGTTACTCGCTCGTTTATTGCTCACAGGGGTGCGCATACGAAGGATGCCGCTGTGCATACGTTTCCTTTTTTGGAGACTCGCGAAAACTAATTGCCTCTAGTTGGCGATAAGATGAAGGATTAGCAAAGTTTGTCACACGTTTTGCTTTTCTGACGGGCACACAAACACATAATTTTCTTCAGTGCGCTCACCTACGCAGTTCGATTACGTATGGACACTGAAGAAATATTAGTGTAAGAGCAGTAACATTTGAGACTTGCGAAATATTCTCGTGTGCACATTTTTCTGAGCCTTTGAACTAAATGTCTAACAATGCATCAAAATTTTAATTCTTAAAAGTTTATTTCCTATTTTTATTGTTGTTATTCATGAATAAACAGTACATATATACGAACACAAAATATTTATTTCTCACTTTACGGTCACACAAGAAAAATTACGGTAAATTTTTTTCGAAATAGATCCCTGAGAAGAATTTAAATTTGCAATAAACAAAATTGGACCCTGGGCGGTCGCATATAGTGAAAAAAAAGGCACAGGCCTGCGCGGCACACGCAGCACAGTCACAACGTAAGCTGGTGGGGCGGCTCAAGAGTAGCTCCAATTTGCGCACCACGCACAAAAGGGTCTTCGCGGCAGTCTGTTCACCTCGTTTTGACGAGAATGATCTGAACTGCCCGCCCGACTTCGACGGCGAGCTACGGCTTGTAATGCTCTCTCCACAGCAGTCTGCCGAGCCCGATCAAGCCTTCAACTTACATGTCGGGCACGCCACGTTTGCAGGCGCCACCATACTGGCGGAGGCTCGGCAGCTCGGGAGCGCGTTGATTGCGCGCCTCGTCTGAATCGCATATCGTCGTCTGCTCCTGCGGACTCTGCGTTTGCAGGCATCTTACCTAGATGGCGCCACCATACTGGCGGAGGCTCGAGTCTTCTCATCCTGCACTTGCCTTAGGGTATTTTCTGCAGCCCGATAGCAAGCGCTTGCGTGGCTCAGTGGTAAAGTATCCGGCACCCACGCAGCGAGCACAGGTTTGATCCCGTCGAGTATCGGGTACTTTTTTCGTGTTTCCGGCGATAGCGGTTACGCGGCCGCTGGAGGCGGCATCATCGCGACCCGAAACGGCTATTGGAATGAGCCCATAACAGCTTACGCTGTAAAAAGTCTACCTTAAAAGGGTTAACAAGAAAAATAAGATGAGTGCCATTTCGAGAAAAGCAGTTTATCCCAGGGTTGTCATATGTGTCAAAATCATGTGTCTTAAGCAGAAATTCACTTTATCCCTGTGCAATTTTCTGCATGTATGTTGTCTAACTTTACACACCCTTTTGTGAATTCATAGATGAGATGTTATTTAGTGTGCTGTCAGTATTTTGTTGTCTACAAGTATAAATAATCCAGGGTTGCAGTTGGGAAAATCCTTAATGCTGTTCAACAAGAGGTAAGAACATGTCGCGCAGTCTTTTTATTATATTTCTTTGGATTGCAGAAAACTGTGGAAGTGCTACTACGACACCAGGCAGACGTGAATGCACGGGACAAGTTTTGGCAGACTCCACTACATGTGGCAGCTGCAAATAATGCAGTGTCATGTGCTGAGCTGATCATTCCTCTGCAGAATAATGTCAACATCTCGGACCGTGCTGGACGCACCAGCCTTCATCATGCTGCCTATAATGGGCACACACCAGTAAGTGCATAATTCTCGTCCATACTTTTTATAGCATTAAATTTTAGTATAAATTCCTCTTCAACTCTGTCAAACCGTGTCTGCAAACAAATCTGTGTAGGTGTGGTTTACATTTGACTTATTTGTGGATCCCAACGGTACTGTCTCAAAATTTGTTGGCAGCAAAGTAAAAGCCGCAGTTGACCTCATCTAATCAGCAGACAGACTTGCACTGATTTTGCTGTCATACAGCAGTTCATCTGCTTGCCTGTAATTCATATCTGTAGAGACCTTATGAAAGACTTCTTTTTTGGGGGGAGGTGGGGAGGGAGGACAGTATCATACTTGCTTCAACCTCCTTCTGAATGAACTGATTGAGTGTATTCAATGCCACATCCTTCGCTTCTGAATGGTACAAAGAAGTCTTATCACTGGTGGCAGAGTGCAACTTATCACTGGTTGTAGAGCACAATTGTCATCGGGTGCCGAAGATGAGGGAAGGCATGGAATACAGAGATACGGCTACCTATGGAAGTGAATGCCGCTAGACTTGCTGATGTGGCAAGACTGGGTCGGCTGTGATTGCTGGCTCCTGATAAAGTTGCAAAGTGGTTGAAAATGGCAGACAAGTTGCATGACACTGCACAAAGCAGCATGCGCGGGTATGGAGTGAAGGCGGAGTGACATCAGTCACCTTGGCAACGGGAATGCAGCCAGTGCATTGGCGTGTGGCGGCTCGATTGTTCATATGTGAAAAGCTGTTCGTAACATTAGAAATTTAGCACATTGTAATCTAATTGACTATGGCCAGGACTTCATATTCAATATCTTGAAATTAATATCAGGCATGATCGTATCACCGAGATTGTACTGTATAAACAAGCTAAGTGGAAAGGGCTTCGAAGCAATAGACCATCACATTAGAACAAAAGGAAGCAATTGTAAAAGCTGTTGCGTTGGGGGCTAAAGAGTCACAAGTCGCACGTGCTTGAGATTCTTTTGCTGTTGTTTTAAAATTTTAACGCATGCATGGCTGTGGAGCTGTCTTATTCTGTGCATGTTTAAAGTTGTGCACACCTTTGCATATCTACTACAGTAAAGGGCCATAATTGATATAACAAAGTAATTTCGACTCCCCCTTCAACTTCGTTATGTTGAGCGTATTAGTAAATTCTTTAAAATCGGCGAATGCTATCTGAACTTGACAATTGCACTCCTGAAAAAGTAATCAAAGGCAGGGAAACAAGGGTATGAAATATGCATGAGCTATAGTTTGAGGGTGCTCGATCATAAAGGCAACGATAGTGCTACACTAGTATTTGAAGATGGCATACCAACAAGACTGTCGCGACCCTATGTGACAATAAAGAGCTCACCTCATGCTATTGCACTTCGCAGTGGGCAAGCATTCTGTCTCACGCGAAGCACATCCTCAGATTCACCTGTGGCACCATAAATGAGTGCATGCATCGAACTGTCATTTGGATGAATTCTAACATGTAAATAATTTTTCTAATACTGTGAGCAAATATTATTCTCTTGTTGAGTAAAACCTACTACTTATACCAAATTTATTTCTTAATGTGATGCCGAACTGAGAGACTACCTTCGTGACATAAAAATACAGGCTACATATCAAATACAAAAAAGACGTATGAAAGCAGTAACCTTGGTTACAATGATTCATGAGACTATGTCACGCATAATGGACCCTACGATAAACAGGTGGTGCACAAGGGTTTATAATCGAGACTACATTTTAGCATGCAGTCCCGGGCGCCATGAATTGTGAGATAGAGTATAACCCTGGGCTGGGAATCGAAATTAATCTTTTCTCATTCCCCAACCACGTAAGTAAAAAATGCATCGATCATGATTGTCATTGATAAGGTGGCATATTATAACAAGCTAATCACCCAAGTTCCATAAGCTGGCAGTTGGGCATGCTTGAGATAACTCTTTTTACGTTTGCATTTTATGTACCTTCTCCAGATGGTGGAGCTTCTGCTGCAGAACAACGCCACATGCAACTTCTTTGACAAGCGTGATCGCCGGGCCATCCACTGGGCTGCCTACATGGGCCACACAGAAGTTATCTCTCTCCTGGTCAGCCATGGAGCCGATGTCAATGTGCGAGACAAGGACGTATGTGCCCACATGCATCATTGAACCTCGCTTTAATCACTCTCAGTTACTTAGTCAAGTCACTCGTGTACAGTCAATGTCCGATTTTTCGGACTCCCTAGGGGCTGCGAAAATGTCCGAAAAATTGGGCAGTCCGAAAAAACGAATGCATGCTTTTTACTGCCCCCAAGGGCTCAAATTGCCACAGGCACGTCCGAAATGGCTGTGAAGGCCTGCCAGTAGGTGTATCAGGGCTCGTACTGTGATAGGAGACGGCGGGTGCTAGCGTGCTTAACTAAGGAATACATACTGCGTCCCGTGACAATTGCCCCCTTCCCATTTTCAGTATGCTTCACTGCAATACTTCGCATATGCTTCACTGCGTAGCACTCCTGTATTGAGGCGAAGCTGCCTTTTGGGAATCAGTATTATGCAATGCGCCGTGCTTTCCAAGCTTCCAAGACATTGCCGAGGATTACAAAGGCGGAGTCGGTGCCATTGCTCGCATCGGCGAATTATCTCAATGAAAAACATGGCACCGAACAGAAAGAAGCTTGGTAGCGAACATCGAAGTAGGTAGGCCTAGCGTTGCCAGTGTGGTGCACACCTTTGCATATCTACTACAGTAAAGGGCCATAATTGATATAACAAAGTAATTTCGACTCCCCCTTCAACTTCGTTTTAGGCTGACAGTGGATCTGCGTGCGAGAGCGCCGGTTTGAGGAGGCGAGATAATCAAAATGGCGGCCACAATTAATGCCGTTTTGGACCTGTGGTCATGGCAAAGAGTACGCAAAATTGGATGGCGAAGGTTTTTTGCGTCCGAAATTTCAGACGTTCTTATACATTGACTCTATGGGGCACGTGGCAGTGCCGGAAAGGCGTCCGAATTATTGGGCATGTCCGAAAAATCGGTCGTTGACTTATTTAGATTTCGATGCATTTTAAAGAACAGGCGGTCCAAATTAATCCAAAGCCCTTCAGTACAGCATCTCTCTTAGCCTTGGTTTTGCACTGGTACATGAAAGAATCAATTCATGCATTCTTTTCTCTTGTTTACCAAACCACCTTTATGCTATGATATATACCGTATGTACTCATGTAAGGCCCACACTCCCTCTTAGGAGTGAAACATTTTTTAAAAGAAAAACAAATGGTTAAGTGCACATGGTTGTGTCCTAGTTAATTTCAGCAAAGTGTGTAAATGGCACTAGTTGTCCTGCCAACGATGACATTATCATCACCGTATAAGTGGTGTCCAAATCCATGCCCTGGTGGTGGCACCCTCTGGATAACAGAAGCGATTGCGGGAGGAGGAAACACGTTCAGAGTTCGAGTTTTGGACGTCACCTATTCCGAATTTGGCATAAAGCTACTGTATACACTCATGTAAGGGTCGCACTTTTTTTTCTTCCCAATTTTGATGAGGTGTGGCCCTTACCAGGGACCGCACCTTTTGGTCAAAATGGTGCTGGCGCAGCCAGCGACTTGTGCAAACCCCGGATCTTGTGCATACCCCGGCTCTCGCCATCTAGTAGTGGCAAGTGGAAGTGCACAGCACACGAAAATTCACCGATGCACGCGCATGGCATCGAGGCAACGAATGCGATTGCTTCTTCATTGCAAATTTTTTTTTTTTTTTTTTTTTTTTTTTTTTTTTTCAAATTTTGAGCTGCCAAGTTGGGGGTGCGGCCGGCCCTTACACGAGTCTATATGGTATCACTTTGGTCACCATCGCCGACGAAGCGACGTTGTGCTGGTTAGGACCTATCCAGTGGGAATAGCACTAATTCAGTAGTTTTAGTGGGAAAAAAAAAAGCATGATTCTCTTCAACAGAAGTTCTAGTGATAAAAACAATATTTTCACCTTCATATACTAGAACTGAGCTGTAATCAATGCTGCCATACTAATTTGTTCTTTCTAATAAGAGTAGACCGTACTGTATATCTTGATTTCTATGTACCTATGTTACTGATAGCTTGTAACCTTCTTGTTTTGCAATTCTAGGAGACTACCGAGCATGTGCATGATCGAATTTTTTTGCCCAAAATTTGTAAGCATTAAATTTTTAGACATTTTTAAGATGTTCGATTTGATATTTACCTTTTTTTTTCTTGCTTCGATATTCAATTCGAAATCTACTATTTGGTATTTGCACACCCCTACTTTTAATGCAAAAGCAAAAGAGAAGAGTGTGGACAGTCTCATAGACTACATTGACATTTCTTTGTGCTTTGTGTACCTGCAGTCACAGAACTGCTCTGTGGCTAGACAGATTAGGCATTTAACTTCTGTATTGGTCTGAGTAGCTCCTGTCATTTTCTCCACACTGCTGTCAGGAAGGCAGCAGTATGGATTAGAGTTCAAATTCCAGGTATCTCATAGTTTACTTGGGATTAAGAGGAGAAAGTAGAGTTGGGCAGCTTTATAATGTGTATATTAGATAAGTGGGGGTCTTTCAAAGAAATGAATAGATGCCAAGAGGAAGGGAAATGCAGTTGAGGGCATCAGAGGATTAGATGGCACTATGGCATTAAGTTTGTAGGCTTAGAATGCAGTGGGGCTGGCACAGGGCAGGGTTAAGTGGAGATAGCTGGAAGAGACCCTTGTCCTGGGGTAGGCCTAACTAAGATAATGACGGTGATGATGAGGTCATAAAGGGAAGAGTGGTTTACAATGTGTGTTTGAAAGTTGAACATTGTGTGTTGTGATTGGTAAAAGTTGCCAAGAACCGAGCATAACTTCTGCTCACATTCTTCCTTCTTGGCAGTACTATACTCCCCTGCACTGTGCGGCAGCCAACGGGCGTCTCAGTGCTCTGCGTCAGCTGCTGACCCTTGGTGCTGACGTGGATGCACCGAACGGCTGTGGCAACAGTCCCTTGCATGTGGCATGTCTCAATGGCAAGGAGGACATCGCTGACGAACTGCTTGCAGCCGGCGCCCACATTTGCGCTGTTAACTGCCGTGGCCAGGTGAGCTCGCTGTCAAATTTCATGGTTGTACACCGTTCCACTTTTATAATTTCTTTTTGATGTGTTTTGTGGTGAGACAATTACATTATTGGCCGCTCTTGGGCATCATGTGGCAGGTACTCTCCACTTATGTTTATATCCGAATAGGAAAAATAAATATCATCCACTATTATGCAGTTGCACTAAAGGCTCATTCACACCAGCCACTGACAGCGGTGGCGCGACCAGTTGCTCTCTCCTCTATTGTTCAGTTGCGCGACCGTGGTCACAAAACTTCTAAACCAATCAGCAGCGCGCCGAAAGTGACGTTATCATGTGTTTTCATCTGGCGCCCTCCTGCGTCGCGCCAAATACCATGTCCGTGCCACCATGGCAGCATTGTATTTTTCTTCGGAGGCTTCTGTGCTGCCATAGCTGACACCACGGGAGAGCACATCAACACAGTGATGACGTCTTCCTCTTAGCTCGAATCGAAACCTATGGTCGTGTCTTGTGATGCTGGGACGGAGCAGTTCCAGCAATGTGTCAAATGTACACGGTGGCATTCGCACAAAGCTAAACAGCAGCAAAGGAAAGCACAAAAATTATACAGCAATTTCTACGCAACGCGAACTAGAAATTACAGCTTACTCTCGATAATATACCCCTCGTCATGCGCACAGAGGGAACACGTGGAATTTTTTACTTGCGCCGAAGCCTCTCCATTTTTTTTTTTTTTTTTTTTTTTAATGGCAACGGCGCGTCCGCTATCGCTCGCGCATCCAGGTGTGCGTGGCGGCAAGTCTTGCTTTTTTCCTGCGGCGGCTCCTGCTTGTACGTGCTAAACTGATGGCTATCTGGTTTCAAATCTCTCAAAGGGTGACCGCTTGTTACTCGATCGTTTATTGCTCACCGCGGCGCTATTACACCTGTTCCCAGCAGGCGTGTATATACACAAACGATGCTGCCGTTCTTGCGTTTCCTTTTTTTGGAGACCACAAAAGCTTTATCGGACCTTGTTGGTGATAAGACGAAGGCTTCTCACTTGTTTCGGTTTCTGGACGTTAACACAACTTTTTTTCAGTGCACTCGCCTGCACAGTTCGCCTATGCTATGAAAGTGCGCGCCGGTTGCTCTGCTGCCAGTAAGTCGAGCAGCGATTCCTCCGATGTGAACTACCACCGTACAGACGATTGGAATCGGATTCATTTGATGTCAGCCCGTCAGACGAGGAGTTAGCTACAAGCTCAGACTCCGAATGTGACGAAGGGGCGACATCCGAAAAGCATGCGCGGCGAGACGATGCCAAGTGGATCAAAGGTGACTTTTCTCCCTCCGTGTTCACATTTGATGCGACTCATTCTATACAAGTGCCTAGCTCTGCATTGCCGCCAGATGCAAAAGAAATCGACTACTTCAAGCTTTTTTTTGATGAAGTGCTAGTTCAACAGATTGTAATGGAAACAAATAAGCAAGCTAATAAGAAGCTTCACGAGAGCAGGCTGCCCCGAAAGTCGCGACTGTGGTTTTGGTTGGAGATAGATGTAGGAGAACTTTACTGCTTTCTAGCGGTTGTGTTCTTGATGGGCTTGGTCCGGAAAAATACCCTCGGAGAATACTAGTACAAAGACACCATGTCAGAAACTCAGTTTTTCCCGGTCAATCTTTTCGGCCAACCGCTTTTGCTTGCTGCTGCAAGTGCTGCACTTTAGTTCCATCACAGATGCAAAACACCGCCTATGAACAATCCGACCAATAATGGAAACACTACTGGAGAGATTTTCCACCTTTTTTGTTCCTTTTCAGGATCTCCGCATAGAAGAGTCTTTGATGCCTTGAAGAGGAACGCTTTCTTTTCGACAATATATTCCTTCTAAGCGGCATCGATTTGGGGTGAAGATGCTCGTGCTTTGTGATGTTCAGACAGGCTACATCTTGAGGTTCATTGTCCATACCGCTGTGACCATTATGATGGGGTTGGGATTGACAGGCTCCGTTGTTGTGAAACTCCTGAGAGACTTTCTCCGCAAGGGACATTCCCTGTTTGTTGATAACTAGTACACCAGCCCAGCACTGTTCGAGTTTCTCCTCAGCAGGCAGACAAATGCTTGTGGCACGGTGCGCACAAACAGGAAGGGGCTTCCAAAATTTTCAAGGAAGCTGCAGCAAGGCGAAGTCGATAGCTACCACACGAATGCCCTGCTGGCCCTGAAATAGTGTGACAGACGAGACGTGCATATGCTGTCCACAATGCACGGAGCAGAGCTTGCCGAAGTGGAGAAGGTGGGTTGGAAAACTGTCGAAAAGAAGAAGCCGAAATGCGTGCTAGAATACCACAAGAAAAAGGGGACTAGTAGACAAAGTTGACATGCAACTGAGCTTCTCAGAAAGTATAAGAAAAACGGAAGTGAAACAGGATTTTTTTTTTTTTTTTTCACTTGCTCCACATGTCGCTGCTCAATGCGTTTATTCTTTTTCGTGCAAACACCGAATCCACAGCAACGTATGCGGACTTCAAATGGCGGGTAGTGAGCCAACTCATCGAAGACCATCACACAGAGAAGCGGAAGCGGGGAAGGCCAACTGGAGAACATCCTCTTAGGCTGACAGCACGACATTTCAGACAGAAGTTGCCACCCACCAGTGGCCAAGGGAAGCAGAACCCAGAGAAGATGCACGTCTGCACCAACACCACTCAATGACAAGAACTTCGCAAGGAAATGCGCTACATGTGCGTTGAGTGCAACAAAGCACTGTGTGTGGAGCCATGCTTCAAGGACTACCATACGGTGAAGAACTATTAGTGCAAAGCATGAACATTTTTTACTAAACAAGTACTCTGTTGCACTCATTTTTCTACGTTTGTGAACTATGTTTATAAGAATGTGTCCTTTCTTAAATTTGTATAAACTTTTCTTTTTGAATTTTATCTTTATTATTAATATGCCTAAAAAAAGTACGACCATTTTTTCTTTGTTTTTCCCAAATATGCTTTTACGAAGGATTTAAGGGGGGACGCGGGGATCAGATCGCGAAAATCACGAGAAAAATCGGTTTTTGGAAACCCTGCATTTCGGTATCTGCAACGCCTAATCTACGCTGTATCAAAATGATTTGGCTGGAAACGCACTAAAAGTGCACGAAAAAAATTAATTTGTCAGTGCGCAGGGCGAAAAAACAGCTTTAAATCGCGCAAAATCACCGCAGTTCACGGAGCCATATCTCGTATTTCCCGCCACCGAGCGCCGCCATCTTGGTATCGTTCGAAAGCTCAAAGTTTCGCCGTTCCGCTTCTCAATTCCTCGGTCTTCGCCATCTTGTAACAAACGCACAAACACAAGAATCGCGGGTCTGCTAGAGGTAGTCACACGGGCCCTTCGATGAAAGCGGGCCTGCGATTGGCTGCCGTGCTGAATGGCGTCTTCCCATTGGTTACTGCTGCGGCAGCGGGCAAGATGGCTACCGCAGTTGTTCGCTTCGCAAACCATGCCGGCGTCTTCACTTGACATTCAGAATTCGGATTTCTGAGAGCGCCCAGTTTAGTTAAGGATCGTCGCTTGTTGGAGAAGAAAGTTTGGACGAAGCACGTCTTCGGAATACGGAAGCGCAAGCTTCCTACGGCGAGAAAAATACGGCGAATAGCGGAGGAGCACCCGACTGAACGTGCCGCGCTATCTTGCACCGTGTGACTCAAGCAGCGAAACCGACAATCGCCCTGTGCCATCGGTACCGATAACGCAGTCGACGGAAGACGCGCCAACGGAAGCTCCCGCGCCTCGGAACAAGTAACTCTGTTGCACTCATTTTTCTACGTTTGTGAACTATGTTTATAAGAATGTGTCCTTTCTTAAATTTGTATAAACTTTTCTTTTTTGAATTTTATCTTATTCATGAATAAATATTGGTTATTTTAAACGCAGCAAATTTTTTCGTCACTTTACTGTCACCCTAAAAAAAGTACGACCATTTTTTCTTTTTTTTTTTCCCAAATATGCTTTTACGAAGAATTTAAATCAGCAATAAAAAAAAAAACGACCAAAAAATTCGACCCTCAAAGGGTTAACCTGCTTGCGAACAGAGGCCCGGGCGCACCCACTAGCATTGCTTTTTCTTCGGAGGCTTCCGTGCTGCCACAGCTGACACCACGGCAGAGCATATCAGCACAGTCTTCCTCTTCGCCCGAATCAAAATCCATGGCTGCTGCCGAAATGCGAAACCAGCAAACAGCGCCAGCGAAGTGCATGTGAACTGTGTAGATCTCTAGAGTTCTTGCTGAGAACGATAATATCCAGGATTATTGCGACTTGCAGGTCGCGCTCAGCCGGGCTTGCCGGTGTGAGCATCAGTCGCCTTCAGTCTCTTTTTTTGGTTGCCAGTCGCAAATGGTCGCGCGACCTCTTCAAGTCGCCAGTGTTAATGAGCTTTAAGATTCAATGTACAAAACGCTGCACAGCTGGCTTCCAAATATGATGTAGCTTCAAACCTTAGTGTCAGAGCCCCAGTCACACCAGTATCCCGAATGCAGGTTAATATGTAAATGCAAGACCTCCCGGTCAATTCATGTTGCCGGTTATTGAATCAAAACTGCATGGAACAGTATTCCAAGTTATAGACAGTACATGCTAATACTTCACTTTGTATAGTGGAGCAGCGAAGCCCTTTATTTGAAAACTGCTTGTGGTTGATGCAACTTTCATGTTGTGAGAAAAGTAGTCAAGTTACAAGAGAGATGTGCTTCACCATGCCTAATAAATGATGTAAGGCACCTACTGTAGATGCAAAAATAAAGGCTGTGATTGTATTGTCTGCAAGGTTAGCCGTTGGTTTGGTCCACCGCACTCTGTCCTTGATATGTTTAAATCACATTGAAACCCAGTCGCACTAACACCTAAGTATATTTAACTGGGCTGTGTGTGATCGCATCTTGTTAAAGCATCTCGTCAGGGACCAAGAATTATTTCTCTCACATCCATAGTGCTAAAATACCCTCGGTTGAGAATTGTTGGTTCTTAATTGCTGTCGAGGACGGCAGAAAACTAGGTGGGGTGATGAAGTTAGGTAATTTGCAGGTGCAAGGTTGGAATCAGCAAGGCCTTCGTCCTGCAGTGGACATAAATATAGGCTGATGATGATGATGAATTGCTGCTATACAATTGAATGTTTTTCTCGTGCTTGGTACATTTGTGAACGCAGACACCACTGCATTATGCGGCAGCTTCAACACATGGAGCAGGCTGCCTAGAGGTTCTGCTGCGTCATCGAGGTGTTGTAGTGAACTGCCCCAGCCAGGATGGCCGTACGCCATTGCACATGGCAGCAATTCATGGTCGCTGCAGCCGTGCCCAGACTCTGTTGGAAGCCGGTGCCCATGTTGATGCCCATGACGTGCAGGGTTGCACTGCGCTCCACGTTGCTGCTCGTCATGGACACGACCTGTTGCTCGGAGGACTGCTGCTGGCTGGAGCTGCCTGTGACACGTACGGTGCACCCCCTCCCTTTTTCTTTTTCCCTTTTTTTTTTTTCTTTTGTTTCTGTTCTGGATTGTTTTTTTCCACTGGCCATCTAGAAAGATAACTTCTGACAATGGTTTTTCACTATTGTGCAGCATTGTACATGCTGCCTCATCGCTACAGATGACTTTTGTTGATGGCAAATCAGTTCTGCGGAAGCCCACAAGGACAAGGAAGGTTCATGAAAGGGAAACTTGTCATCGGCCCAGCTCTAGAATGAAGCTACACAAACTGGGCTTTCTTTGTAGCTTCATGCTACAGTCGAGGGGAGGATAAATTTTCCTTTCACCTTTCTTGATCTACATGTGTTTCTTTTGCCATCCATTTGATGCCTGTTACCATCTCGCAGTGTGAAAATAATGTCCTAGGGGACTTGCATTAAGGGAGGACGTGGTTATGAAAACATTTTTTCTTTAATTTATGGGAATAAATTGATGAAATTTGGCATGCAGGTGTGATTTGTCATGCTGATATCATAGCTAAAATCAGTTTTGTGCTATCTATTATAGTTTTTGAGCTATGCACTTAACAGCCTCTAATGTTCATCCCCAAGTTAATTAATTACAGATAAGTTCGCCAAGGTTTTCACATCAGCATGTTCACAAAGGGCCATGCTGTGCAATAAAGCTTTTGGTTTATTTTTTAAATGCCGAAATGAGCTCAAAAATGTTTTTGAACTTTCCTATCCCGATTGCCTAACAACATTTCTAAAAAACCCATTATAAAATTTTTTATGAGGTGCAGATAAAAATGAATAGCTTTATTGCACTCATCAATGTTTCAGGATCTAAGTGCAAAAAACAATGATTTCGTCTCTATTCATTGTGAAATGGCACTGGGATGACTGAAAGCAACTGCAGAAAAAATGTAAGCTGGGAAAATGGAGCTCAAAGTTTTATTTGTTGTAAACATTTAAATAGTTACTTCGAGAACCACCTAAAACCTTCCTTGAATGTAGTCCTTTGCCTCTGAGGACACATTTTCTTTATATTTTGATGTAGTTTATCACTTCTTTACAGCATTTTCGTGCACATTAGTTGCATTTTTTTATGCATATTTCAGAGGTAGCGCAATCAAACGTCCGCTCTTGTTTCCTCTCGTGCAACCTCTTCATAACTGAGAGTTGGAGCTAAAATCTGCTGCTGAATATTTGACGCGAGAACTTCAGCCTCGCCGATGTCACGTTGCCGTCACGACCACACGCGGACGCACCGTCACCATCGCACTTGGACGCGCATTCACCATCGCTTGCGGTTACGTCAACACAGCCCACGGTCGCACCTTCCGATCACCCACGTGCGCCGGTCGTGCCTCGTCGACAAGGTCGATGGCATTCGCTTCTACGAGTAGTTTTCTCCGTCTGTTCCACGCCTTTTGTGGTCTTCTGTATGCATAGGCTGTTTCGAACTTGCTTCCTTTGGGGCTCATCCCAGCACGCGTGTGTTAGGCTGCCACGATCGTCAGTCACATTGATCGGAACACGCAGATCGCTGCTGCGCAAATGTGCGCAAGAGAGGTTCATCAGCAATTCAAATCTACAACAGCCAATAGGAACGCGCCCTGTGCCCCACGTGACTACTGCGCCCAATCGCGATGCCGCTTTTGCAGTTTTTTTCGCTCGCGTTTGCTGGTTTTATATTTTGGTGGAGAAATACGTCGCTGTGGCAGTCTTGAGCTCTAATCTCTCCTCTTTTGCGATGATACCAAGATGGCAGCGCCGTGTCAACGGATAGCCGAGCGATCCGCGGTGCAATGGCGCCTTCCGAAGCCCAATTTCTTTTCTCAATTTTGGTGAGAGCATTCTAGGAAAGTGCTATTTTCTCGATTTCAACCGTGTATTTTGTTATAATATTTCACCACAAGGCAAATGAAGGTTCGAAGATCGTGAAAAAAAAAGAAATAAATTGAAAATTTTTACCACTTCAATTGTCATGTCCCCCTTTAAGTCGACAACCCTGTGCCGCAGTCGGACGATGCTGGTTTTCAGCCGCCACTATGAGAGATAAACACGGACAGGCTCTAGTTGTCAATTATGTCCCCCACAGCGTGCTTGTATGTTTTGTGCTGTTTCTCCAGTGTTCCTCCAGTGTTCCTGAAATTTAACATGCAGGCATACAGCCGTGTGCCGCCACTTGTACATTTGTGGCCATATGGTGTACATAAGCGGGCAAAGTTTAGTACTGTGTTCAAGGCACATACTTCACTTGTGAACTCTGCCGCTATGTGGCCGTGCCAACTATTTATCCGTATATCACACTAATTGTGAAAGTCAATTGCAGCAGCGTTGATCCACTAGTCACTCCTTATATACAGTAAAACCTCATTAATTTGGAAAGTCGGATAATTCGGACTTGTCCTGTGGTCCCAGCAGGCATATGCATTATTTAATGGCATCAAACTCTCGTTACTTTGGGCGTATTTGGCCTCACACCGGTTCATTCGGACAGCTCTCAGAGTGTGGCAAATACAGACCGCCATAAATGTACGATGCAAATGAGCAAAAGCGGTACTAGCGTCCAACCGAAACGAAGCAGCATACATAGTCTGCATTGCCATCGTCATCAGCGGAAACCATACGGGAACAGGAATGCCGGAACGCGTCATGCCAATCAGGGCCTTTATGGCCTTTATTCTTGCGTTCACTGCTTTGCATGACACCGTGTTGTCCTCAAGCTTTTAGAACTGCGTTGTCACCATTTAGTATCATGACTGCATCAATAGCCGCCGTGGTTTCGTCCGCAAAGGTTGAGGCAAACAATAGTTTTGTTTTGACTCGTTGCACGCATTGGCTGCAGGCCTTCAGAACTGCATGGTTGCCATCCACGATCGCGTCGATAGTGATCACGGTTTTGTCCACAACGGTTTTGGCAAGTAGTAGTTTAGTTGTGACTCTGTGCAATGTGCTCACAATGTCACAAGCACGGTGGAAGCTGTCGAGGATGAACAGTGATTCTGCTGCGGCATGCACGCTACCATCAAACCCATTAGCTAAATAGCGATGGACGGGCACTCTGTTGCCAACTAGCTCACTGGCGAAAAAAATTATCGGCATTAAAAAGCATGTGTCTCTGAGGAATTCGCTTGTCTTGTGCCACAGCCGCACTGCAAAGGAAGCGCGAGACATTTACTGCTGCAAGCGCTAATCCGGTTTATGCAGATACAAAACCCATTAGGTTCAATGACAGCTGAGTCAGGGATTTGACTGTACTACTTTTAAAACGAAACTACTGTTTAAGCGGGTACTGTTTAACGAGGTTTTACTGTAGTAAGTAAACGCATGCTGATTTAGTGAGCATTTGTTCATTGTTTTTTTATAATTAACAAGCTTTTACTGCATAAAGGATTGTGTACTATGAATACCTAGCTGGTTATCCTTTTTTCTGACTCATGAACTACAGCAACGTCATAATGCGCAATCACTCAGCTAAAGCCGTGTAGGCGACAGCATTCACATTGTTTGAGAGAGGGATGACGCGCACCAAGCAACGGTGGCTATGACAGGCTGACTCGATTGTGTGGCTGAATACTCCAGCGTTTATGAGGCCGCTTTGGCCGTACTTGATGACCCTGCTTGACTGCTATTTTAGTACACAAAATATTGCAGCATGCCACACTTCCCTCTTTTCCGAATAGGTTGCTATGATAAAATTTGAAAGGACGTAAGGCCCGACAAAAGCTGTAGCTACTAGAGCACTGCACGGGCTCGGGCTTACCCGAAAGCCCGGGCCAGGCCGGGTAGAGCAGTTTTTTCATGGGCTCGGGCCGGGCTCGAGCACGGCGGGTGCTTTTTGACCCGGGCCCGGGCCGGGCTTGGGCACGGCGGGTGCTTTCTGACCCGGGCCCGGGCCGGGCTCGGGCTTTCTGCGAGTTATTCTCGGGCTTCTCAACTCCGAAAAACATGTATTTTTCGGTCTCGGGCCGGTTTCGAGCCGGGCTCGGGCCGGGCTCGGACTTAAGGTAAAGGGGTGGCAGGCCGGGCCGGGCGGGTAACGTAGATTATTTCCGGGCACGGGCCGGGCTCGGGTCTCGCCATAAACGTTTTGATCGGGCTCAGGCGGGCCGCCCAATGTAAAAATCGGCCCGTGCAGTGCTCTAGCAGCTACTGCAGAGTGCTGTGGACAGCCCCAGCTGACAGAGTTGCAAACTTAAGCCTCTGTGAGCGCTTCTGCTGTATTGCATGCACTCCCCGATGTTGGCATGATGCTGAGATAGCACACACAGTGCCCAAATGCTGCAATTCGCAAAATGGTGCCACGTAGACCAGAGCCACCTCTGTCGGTACAAGGTTCATACAGGTCAGCAGGACTGATCGAAACAATAATGCAATGCATACAAAAGGAATAGCAGCAAAAGCAGCATGTCATTCAGAAAGTGCGAAAGCATGTGCGAAGATCAGGCCAATGAGCCAATGGATAGTGATAGGTACGCGGAGATGAACTTAATGCTGCTTCAACAGTCGTCAGCCTAACTCGTACGGATAACCTCGGGACCAATCACTGATGAGCTACCCGTACAAACATATTAGCGTCAAGCATTCCACGGCTGTTTGTTGGCGGTTACCACATCGGACAGTGGTGAATTTTTGCCACGGCCCCACTGTTAAGGCCATTTGGCCTAATCGGCGCTGCCTCGATAGGGTTCAGCGACTAAAATTAGTTTGCTGCCAAATTGACGCAGACCTATTTGCAGCAGCTGCATGACACTAGGAAAGCTGACAACCGCCTCAGAAACGAAGGTGAGCGTAGGGGATGGCAACAAAGTCGTTCATGGCCGCCATCGTTGCGACACACCATACGGCGACCTCTCATACCCGGCACCATTCATAGACGCACCTCGGTCTCTTTTTGTAGCTTCGAGCAATCCGTCACAAGACTATCTGTGGATTTACATGTCGGGCGTGAAAGTGTCATGTGACTAGTGCGCTGACCGCCCAGCTGCATACTTATGCATGGCCGGCGGATGGATGAAGATGGAGGGGAGATGGCTTGCACGAATTAGCCGTGGCCCTTTTGATTTCATGATAACGTCATCCCACTGCGAGCGGCAATATCAGCTGCTGGGGTGGAGTGGATGCGAAAGCGTGGCTGGCTTCGACATTCGGCACTTCTTTCTTCATTCAATTTGACAATACATCTATAAAATCTACTGTTCGGTAATTGCACAATCTACTGTAATGCATACAGTGGAAGCTCATTAATACGATTCCACGTAATACGTTTTTCGGGATGATATGTTTTTTTCTTTTCCCGATAATACGATTTGGTTGGATAATACGTTGGATGATACGATTTCCGGATGACATGCTTTATTTTACGGTTCCAGTGAAGATCATATCAACAAGATTCCACTGTAAATGCTACATACGTGTGCTATGAATGCTTAAGTGTGTCCACCTTCAAAGTCAGTCAGCAACTTCATTTATGTCTACAGATTTCCATAGCTGCAGAACTTCATTGTTCTTCTATCAACTTCCTTGGGAAAGGGTGTAAGATTCATTACTCCTCGTACTGTGCAGTCATGGCTGCTCAGGAATGACACCACTGCACATGGCTGCCTTGGGTGGATACACCGACTGCTGCCGCAAGCTTCTCCATGCTGGTGCGAAGATTGATGCTAGAGATGACCAGGGGCGAACAGCTTTACATTTTGCTGCATATGGCGGGTAAGTAGCAACATTGCTGATGTATGCCCAAATAGTGAAATTTTCAAATCGAGTAGGATGTGAATGGTTTCAGAATACATTTTCAATTATTGAATCAAGTATTTCTCTATGTTTGAAAGAGAAAAATAACACATTGCTGCAGCAGGGAAACCATGGTAAGCTAAAAAAATATTTAAGATACAGTAAAATCTCGGTGATACGAATCTCATGAGGTCGCGTGAAATATTCATATCACCCAAAATTAGTATCATCAAAACATACACAGAATCAAGAAAATATGAATTTATTTTTACCAGAAAAAAATCTTGATAGTGAAACCCCGTTAATATGTTCATCGCTGCTGCGTTTTCCCGGCTGCTACGTCGTGTTTTCGCAGTCTCTTGTATTATAAGTTCCCTGGGATGCATTGCCAATTTGTAATGTTCCAGCATCTTACATTGCGCTTGAATGTGGCGGTCACGTGAATTTGGCAGTGCAGCCAGCTTGTACGTTGCAACAAGTGATTGGCATGTTGCAGATACGGCGCAGCCGTGCGGGCGCCGTATCTTGAAAGCGATCTGCGACGTGTGCAAAGTGCGCGCCCGCACGGGCCTCATCGTCAAAATGATCTGCGATGTTCACATTGTGCGCCTAGTGCCGGTAGCTTTGTATGCACTGTACTTTTGACGTTTAGTTCGCGTTGAAGTGAGAGACAGTGCGAAGGTCAATACGCTCGCTGCTGCTGCTATGCTTCCTCACGCCAGCGTTTCGACAGTGAGTGTCCGTGGTCATCTAGAAGGATGTGTTCTTGTTGTTTACCTGTGCGCGCGTGACATCGTGCTTGTTAATTTAGTTAGTAAACGAATGTTTACAAGTTTATACAGCTGGTACCACTACTATCTTTACTTCGTACAGCTGTCTACTAATTTACTATCGCAATCATTGCTTCACCTTTCTGGCGAAGCTGCAGGCTTTTTTTTTTTTTTTTTTGCACGGTTCCTTGCAAAACTTATCAGTGGGGTTCTACCAACCGTGTACGTTTTCTTCTTTCCCAAATCGTCAACGATCGCCTTCTGAAAGGCGTAAAAGTGCGCGCACGTGATCCCATGAATGTTTGCGCACGCCACTGAATGCCTCAGTACATCGAATGCAGAGAGCGTTTTGGCCGTCGGGGCTGCTGCCGTGGTCATTGTTGCTGCAGCGGTCCTCGCCTACTTTCTCGCTAGTCAAAGTATCAGCTAGGCTGTGATGTGGTCCGGTCCGCTTGACGTGGGGACTAATGAGAGATTAGTGCAGCCGAGTGACGTGGCTGGTTGCTTGGCAACTATGGATCCCGCCCAGATCCCGCTGAGCCGGCTTGTTTGTTTCGGCCACTCCGCTGGCTCGGCCGCTGCCGCCGCTGTTGGTCACGCGTTCGTATGAGCCGCAGCAGCGCAGCAACGCGTTCGGAACAGCCAATTGTTTTTGTATTGTGAGCAATGTATTTCGGCCGGAGAATGTTACGAATTCGTATCACACTGAAATTCGTATCACACTGAAATCACCGGGATTTTACTGTATTAAGATAATCAATCTGCACTTAGCCTAAAATGTAAACACCTCTATAATAGAGTTGTCTGTTTTTTCACACTCCCTAGGGGTTGCGGCAGTTTCGTTTCGTGTGCCCGCCACGTACCCCAGTATAGCCAATGTATAAAAATGTCTCAAATTTGGGACGCTGGAACTTTTCACTGTCCGATTTTCCAGACTTTTTTTCGTGACCGCAGGTTCGAAATGTCACAATTTTTGTGTTCTTGCAGCCTTGAATTACGAGCACCAATAGGCCTTATAAGTTTACTAGCACGCCTTTGGAGCTATTTTGGATGTGCCTATGACGATTTGAGCCCTTGGGGTCAATAAAAGGCACACTATAATTTTTTCGGATGTTTTCGTGGCCCCTAGGGTGTCCGAAAAATTAGATCTTGACTGTAGGTTGTGAATAAAAAAATATGACTGTTACGCCCTCAACCATTTATTTTAAAGTGCACAGTGCCTTAAACAATTCCTCTATCATATTTTGCAAGTCGTTCAGGCTTGGGAGAACCCCAAATGAGAAAAAAATTGTAAGTACAGCTCAGACCACTTGTAATGTTACTGCTTCTAGTGTGGGACGGGATATAATGCAGTGCTTACTGATTTCTGTTTAACTTCGCATAGAACTCCGTGTATACGCATACCGCTTACAATCCAGCTGTGCAAGACAAAGTGAAAATCCCGCAGACAAGTGAGGCAGTGAGTGCGCTTCTCAATGAGGCGCGCCAGCTGAAGGGAGAGTGACGAAGTTGATGTGAAGGAGGATAAGACTGAGTGAGCAAAATGAACAAGGAAGGGAGGGGGGGGGGGGAAGTGAAAAGAAAAACGCAGATGTTGCCTAGGCAAAGGAGAAGCCTTCAGGCCGCTTGCTGGTGACGCGCGGTTTGCAGCGAATGCATCTGCTCTGGGTGTTCAGTTTGTGTGTGGGAAGTATATACAGTCGCCGACTCATTTTTTCAAACACGAATGGGGTCGTTAAAATGTCTGCATTATCAGGCAGGCCAGAAGAATGAATTTTGACAGTAAAATCAATTTGCTTTTTTGCAACTCCAGCACCGTGGAAAAATCACTCCAGGGTGCGAGTGTGTTTCGCGTTCCTTCATCGCAAAGTGCAGATATTGCGTGTGCGACCTTGACGGTACGACGCTGTCAGTTTAAACTGTTTTCCGCAAATTCATCGGTTCAGAAAATTGTGCACATACAAACTTTTGCTATATGCGTTCGCAGTAGCTGCCTGCTGATCACCAGTGAACCCCGCTTTTGTGGGAAGAGGGCATTGTGGCCATGCTTCCTCTGAACGAGTCATACTTTTGACGTCACCTATCAATTTTCCCGTACTCCTGCTGTGTGCTTTCAACCACCTCCTGTTTCAGTCTAATCATATTTGAAGTTTCTGATATCCAGACACCCCTAATTGCCATCCAGTTTCAGGATAACTCCTAACACCATGACACAGTAGCTGCATTCCAGTGTATGCATATGTGTACATGTATATGCAAGTTTGCATGTACTTAACAGTTTTGAAAGGTGTTACATGATGTTTTTCTTTCTTTCTCTTTTATCACACAGCAATCAAGAAACCCTGGAGTTGCTCATTAGTCGAGGCGCTGACTGCTTTGCCTGTGATAGCTTTGGAAGGTGAGCAGCTGGTCAATCAAATCAGTCACTGGAGTCTGGTTTTCTTTCTTATACATTCGTTCAAATTTATGGATATTTTGCACATTTAAACGAAATTTTAGCTCGCTTTTTTAGCCACAGAAAGGTATCACAATTGTTCTGTAGTTTATGAAATATGACAAACAACCTTTTTTTCTTTTTTTTCTTCAGTGGGCAAAATACTTCCCACCAAAGTTTTTTAAATAATACTACTTTAAGAAATCTTAAAATCTTTCAGTGAATGTTCACGACCATGTCTTGTGAAAAATTTATGACACCCTGTGGTGTCAGAAAAATTATCCCGTTAAAAGGTTAAATAGCAACAAAATGGAATGCAAGCACATGATGGTTATAGGATGTGGTGCAACTCCTAGAGTGTGGCCTCTTGAAATTTTCAGTGCATCGCGGTTGCTGTCTAATCTCAGAAAATCATGCTCAGGTGCTATGCTGTTCATTTCTTTGATACCTTAAAAGGCCCATGAAAAAGCATTGTGTAAGGGCGGGATACATCACAAGTAACGCAGAGCTACCAACAAAGTCCTAAAAAAAAAAAAAAAAAATTACGGAACACACAAAAGGTCTACACTTACAGCAGGTTTGGAACACAGGATTGTGTGGCCAGTAATACTGTCACATTATCGAGACTGTGAAGAATTGGACCGTGGCACAACTGAGAGCCGCGAAACTGTTTGGCGAACTTGTGCCCACAAAAGTTACTCAGGCTCAACCATAGTAGCATGCACGGGCATTGATGGTCGAAATCTTATGGGTCAGGCATGTCAGCTACACTTGAACCTCGTTATAACGAAACTGGATATAATAAAATAATCGATATAATGAAGCAGCTGAAATTTTCATTGAAATCACCATAGAGATCCATGTATTTAAAACCTTGTTTTATCGAAGTAAAATTGTCCTGCCAATGGATACAACAAACTAGATATGTCTCCGAAACCAAAACATACCTGACTATTACGTGCCGAGTGCATCGCTTTCCATAGGGCTCAGTACTCGTTTGCCGCGGCAGTTCAGAACTCCTCCATCCCACATCAAATACGCCATTGAGCAACACTGATGTTTCTCACCACAGCGCATAGCTGTGCGCAGGCAGCGTCCACTATCGCACTTCTCCACTGGCCTCTCTCTCTCTCACTGCACCTACCTGCCTGTGCGAGCTGCTACAAACGGCGGTGCGAAAGATTTGTGCATTCACTTCTGTCTCTGCGGCGCGCAGCTCAAGCTAGCAGCTTAGCGTGGCCTCGGAGATGCAAAGTTCACTTGCCTCGTTAATCACACAGCAAAGCATTGTGTTGTGTGCCATGTGCTGCTCAACCACGCCGACCAAGTGGAAAGCAGAAGCAAAAGACCATCACACTGGAACAGAAGGCAGCTATCTAAAAGTTGTCGCTTCAGGTGCTAAGAAGTCGCACGTTGTGCATACTGAAGATTTTTCTGTTTTATTTGTAATTTCATTGCACATGTGACCATAGGGCGGTTCTGCAGGTCGCAAAGCGATCGTCTTATTCCCATGTTTGCAGTTGTCGACACCATTGGGCATATATTACAGGAAAGTGCAATAATGGATATAGCGAAGTAATTTGGGCTCCCCCTTCAACTTCGTTATAATGAGGTTCAAATTTATTTTTACGTGACTGGTTGTACATTTGAGTGTAATCGCTGGTGCTCGCATCTGTTCTAGAATGTGCAACCCGATTCGACTTAATCACACAATGTTCAGCGACAACATAAGCAGCAGATAGTCAGCGACAACAATCGGGAAGTTTTGATACAGAAAGGTGTGTCTTGCACTGAGCAATAACTTTGAAAACGATCATCAGAAAAAGATAAACAAGTATGCGTGTGCCTAATGTACAACAAGTACAACAAGTAACAAGTACAAGTGTGCCTAATGCAGCGCTACTTATAAGTCCTCTATTCAGTGAAACTCCATTTAATTCGAACAAATTTTTGGGCCCCTTCATGTTCAAATGATCAAGATTTGACCATACACAAAGGTACACACCTAGAATGGCTCTAGCAAAATTATGTGTATCTAGGTATAAAACGTGTTGTTTATGTTCCAGGTTCTGTGGCATTCTCAGCGAGAGGTAATGATGGTTTTTCTTTAAATTATATTATTATTAATTTATTTATTATGTTTCAGTATTAGAAACTCTTGTTTTTGCAAGCTTTTCGGGACTCGTCCCCTCATATTTCAAACGTAATATTTTTTTAAGGAAGCCGCTCTGCGTGTTTGCATCCTCTGAAGGGTTGGGGCAGTGGAATTAAAGATAATGATTGTGCACCGGCACCGCATCTGTGCACTTTCCAGGCTGCCCCTGCACTACAGCGCTGGCGGAGGGCCTGAGCAACAGCAGCAGGGCGGTGGCTGCCTGAGTGCCCTGCTTGCACTGGGCTCGGACGTGGATCGGGCAGACGGGGAGGGGCGCACGGCACTGTTGGTGGCATCAGCATCTGGCGACCCCGAAGGGCGCTCCCTGACCCTCCTGCTCGAGCAAGGGGCCCAGCCTGCAACACAGGACAGCAGGGGCTTCGGAGCCTTGCACCACCTCGCCGCTGCGGGGCACTTAGCCCCCCTCACGACGGTGAGTAGCCTTCACTTGCACTTTATTTACTTAAAGAAATGCAATTTTCTTTAGATACAGTAAAACCTGCATACAGTGAAACCTCATTGATACGATCCTGCGGAATGCGTTTTTTGGGATAATACATTTTTCTTTCCTTTTCCCGATGATACAATTTGGTTGGTAATGCGTTGGATGATACGATTTTCGGATGATATGCATTATTTTCCGGTTCCCATGAAGATCGTATCAACGAGATTTCACTATAATTCAATATCAGTTTACTTGAAAATTCGGTCGGTTTGTAGAATTTGTGCAGTTCCGTAATTTGCAATGGGAATTACACTGGATAATTTAATAAGCTGGTGCACAGCCATCAGGATAACTCATAGTTTCCGGTTGTGGCCTTCATGATTGGCATGATTAAAATGCTTTAATTCTTGGTGATATCAACATAAAACTTATTAAATGATTCTCACACTGTGACAAAAGACTACCTCACCTGCATGTATAGCTCTGGCTACCACTGTCTTATAACAGGCCCTACACACTATACAAACAATAGCTCACAGTCTTTAATTGACCACATTATCTCTAATTTCACCCTATCAGCTCAAATTTGGGTTATTAAAATTAATATTACGGACCATGACCCTATATTTCTGTGCACTGTCAAATCTATTTCCTAAATAAATAAATTGCACTTCAGAACCTGTTTTGATAACATTCAATACACTAAAATTATTGAAAATGCAGACTGGTCGTCAGTTCTTGAAGCTCTAAACCCTGAAGTTGTGTTAACCGAACTTACCCACATTATTAATACTGCCGTGAGATCATGCACTACCATCCTGTTCTCAAAGTGACGTTATCATGCTCCCCTTTGCCCCTGGCTATCAAATTCCCTGTTACGTTGTTTAAGAAAAAAGGACAACCTCTACAAAAAAACCTAACGCCAGCCTTTCAACACCCGCCTTTTCTCGATAGGGGAAGGGCTCTAAATTATTAAATTTCCTCCATGGTTTTCACCTTCCTTTCCTATTTTTATTGATCTTAATATTTTGCCTTTGTCTAGTCTTTATTTTTATAATATAGGCATTATATTTTTTTTAATTTATAACCATGACCTCACTTTGAACATTTTCTCACAAGATGTACTCTCTAATCCTAATTCTACTTGCCTCGCTACCCATCGTAACTTGCTCTTGCCTAGTATCCGTACTAATTATGGTAGATCCATTTGCTTTTTTCCTTCATTTATATTTTGGAATATGGAATCATATGGAATCTGTAGCTTCCTTGCAAATGTTTAAGAAAAACCTTAAGCAATTTCCATTTTTAAACTATATATAATCCTATCTACCAGTGAACGTCATTGATACACTTATATGTATATGTATTTTTCTTTTGTAATATTATATGCTCTCTCGTTTGCTTTGCTTTTTTTACTTTGTAGTTTTACTCCTTTTACTTGCACAGGAGGGGACGTCCCGCCAATGATGATTAAAACCTTGAGACCTCCTTCTGGATATGCAAAACTATGTATAATTTCTAATGTATGTAATAAAATTGAATTGAATTGATACAATACACTTCCGGCTTCGCCTATCGCAGAAGCAGTGTAAGAAATATGGCAGTCTAGTGCTATATTTCACGATGTTGGTGCTGATAAACCATACTGCTGTGTGAAGTGCCTACAATGCATGGCGGTGCAGGTTAATTTTGTGTGTTTCCGCCCGCTACAAAGACGAGTCAGAGAATCATCATCATCATAAACATGGTGCATTTGCTTTTCCGTTTCTGGTTTTTCTAGTGTGAATATCAGCTGCATCGCATGTGTTGACACATTTTCTCCAGTGCTCATGTGTTGTGTCCATACAGTTCCCAACCGCATGAAAAATCTCGGCCATGTGCATGTTTCTGCTAGTGCATGAAGATTAGGCTGGCTACGCTTCAACTACTTGACTATAGTTATTGTACACTAACGTGAAAGACTAAGTCAGCGACAGTGTGAAAGTAGGTGATAGCAGGTAGATAATGAGGTCACTCATGCACCTCTTTTAGTGAGGGTATCGAGTCCCTGAACATCGTCTGCAGCTTTGTTGAGTGTATTGGTAGTGACTGGGAGATGCTGTGCATGATTAGCAGGTTAGAGATCATGATTCTTTGTGCAGCAAGCTACCATACCAAGCAATCTCGCAAGACGAAAGACAAGTAGCTGGGACAGTCTGAAAATATTGACTGCATGGTGCATGGCACCAAAGCAGGCCATTTCTTCTTGTCTAGGACTTCGTCCCCTGGTTCGCCATAATGCCACTTCTCTGTCACTCTCCAATAATTGCTTCTCGCAAACATAGTCCTGAGATGCTAGCTCTAGATCTTTCCTTGCAATTGCACCAGCCCACGCTTGCAAATGCATCTCTGTAGTTCTGTCTTGGATACATTTGCCACTCTTGCAAAGATGCCTGATATGAATGCACTGACAACTTAAACATTGTGGGGTCTTAGGGTCTCACAGGAGATCGACCACCGTGGATTCGCACTTAGCAACAGGGCAGCGTCAGCCGTCGCCTCCAGCACCGCTGCGCGCGAGCTCAGGCCGCAAGGGGCTACCGAGCTATGCACGCAAGAACACAGTTTTGCCCTGAGTTAACGGAAACCGTTTATTGAATCCATCGGCACCAGCACTGCACAAACGCTCAGGCGGCGGGGAACCAAAGGAGGCACCAAGGGCGAAAATACAGACTCGGGTGCCTATAGCACGTCGCTGCGAGAGCACAGGCTCAAGCTGAGACATGCTGCTAGGAAAAGTCCCAGTGGCTATGCTACTTACTCTGGCGATAACCAATGGGCCAACTCGCGAGAGCTCAGGCAATCTCCTTCAGCAAGTGCAGCTCGGTGTGGTACAACCTCGCACGAGCACTAGGCACTGCTCTTCAGCTTAGCGTCAGGAAAAGGATCAGCACAAAGTACACGCTCCCCACACGGGCAAAGGGACCGTGCGCAAGCTCAAGTCCTAGTCACAAATGTGGTGGACAAGAGGAAAGCATGTACGTACCCTGCGCTGGTCCCGGAGATAAAGGGAGCCACACTGAGCAGCTCACAGCCAAATGTGGCCGCGTAGTGAGGTCAGCGCGCCCTGCCCCCATCGCAAACCACCGCGAGTGGAGAGCCACCGCTGAAACCGGTTGGGAGCAGGGCAGGGATAGACGGAGGACGGCAGACAGGTGAAGCCCGCGCAATGGCGCTGGCGCATTCCTCAATCCCCACAACATTGACTAAAGGTAATAAATAGCTAACAAGCAAGATCCTTGCAGCTATGTTTAACCCCTTGGCTTTAGCACTCTCCGCGGCAAAAGTTTTGCGCCAGCAGAGGCGGCATGGGGCTGTGTATAGAAATCGCAATAAAGTCTGCAAAAAACGTCATAGAAGAACAAATCTTGCTTTATACTGTTCGCAATGCTTCACTGCTTCAACTCTTTTAGTACGATTTTCTTGTGTGAAAAGCTTTGAAGCACACGGGCATGTGAAGCACAACTGCGCATTTTTCGCACTCCCATCGGCTCTCGGACTTCTTGCCATGTACCTTGCAAACCAAGCACAGCCTTGGGGGGATTCTTCTTTACCTTGTTTGGCAGGATCTGACAAGGAAAATGAGCCCACTTGGCGGCTTGCGCATTGGTGTAGCCACAACAGGCGGGTTGCAAAAGCTGCTTCTCGCTTGCAAAGGCGTTTGTGTGCAACGCGATGATGTTCCAAATATCCTCTCCAAGAAGCGCGTTGAACACTCCAAGAGCACTGGGGCTTGCACCTACTTGAAGCTCTATGCCTGGCTGACCGCTGAAGGGGTGCTTGACAATTTTTTCCACACTGTCATCTTCTTTTCATTGCCAGTCTTCCATCTTTCACTTCTTTTAGATGGTGGCAAAGTATCCATCGTAGCTTCCGCTGAACACACATTCTCCTCATCATCACTACTACTTTCATCACATTGGTACTCCCCACCGTCTAACAGAACATCGTCATCATCACAGATATCACTTTCTGCGTCAATCTCAAACACAAGTTTAAGAATTTCTTCTTCCGTCACACCACGCTTTTTCCGCGACGCCATGTTTCGAACGAGATGGGAATGTGATCCCTTCGCCGCTAAAAAAACAAACACTCAAACAGCTCCAACAGCAGACAACTATGCCCATCTAGCAGAGAACATATCAAACAAGAGGCAAACACCAAATAATGTTCTGCCATCTATGAAAGATCATCAAAAACAATCTTTTTCTAAGTGGCCGGTGGTTTGCCGGTCAAAGTACTTTTGGCCTCAGCCATTACGGCTGGCAATCGAAGCCAATGGGTTAAATCATTATCAAGCCTGCCTAAAAGTGCTTTTTTAACCAATGTGCTATGCTAGTTGTCCCAGAGGAATTAATAGGTAAGAAAGCAAACTCGGTATGCATGCTTTAGAATATTAAGGTGTGCTAGCAAGCCCTTGCCACTATAATTGTGAATTACTTAATTAGCTCCTGCTTGGGTGTGGTCGTGCTGCCACAGGTACATCAGTAAAGAAATCTGTCGGCCAAGCCACAGTTCTGTTATGTGCATAGTTTTTTCACATCTCTTGTGTGAATAAGTTTCATGTGTTTCGTGCAGCTTTTATCTGTGATGAATGCCGAAGAAGTCGGAAGAACAAAGTCTCACACTGGACTGACACCTCTTCACCTTGCGGTAAGTTGGGAATGAATTGTCAAATTATATCAGTATAGCAATCAAACCCACCTAAAATGAGCTTGATTATTCTTTAAAAAGGGTTTGTTATCAACAGAAGTTTTTATCCGATACTTTTCATCACATTGGGCTCCAAGTGTGTACAGTGCCACCAGTGCTGCTGGAGTACAGCAGGCTATGACTATCTTTATGTTAGTGTCTGTCCTATTAAGCAGGTGAAAAAAAAAATGTAATAGGCAGTGAATACGGTGAAAAACACCCAAAAGCAAAAATAATGAAGCATGTTAAGTTGGTCTTGCACCTCTACTTTTTGTCCACTCATTCATTATGCCTGCCCAGAAGTGTAGTGAAGGAAGTGATCTGGTTTATAACATGATGCTCTTTGCATCCATATAATTAACTGATCAAACTTTCTTGTGTTATGGCATTAACTAGGTATCAGGAGACAGCAGTTACCATATGTTCTTGTGTGAGGGATGCACCCCTAAGTTAGGTCCTAAATATTCGACGAAAAAGTTTTTCAGAAAGTATTAATGTAGGGGCCATACGAATCACTCCCAATTGCTTGGTATCAATGGGGTGCATAAAGTTCTGTTGGCCTCTTTTTCGGTTTTTGTATTTTATAGTCTATTTTTGGGAAGCTCGTCTACTTACAAGGATCTGCGTCGTCATGAAATTCATTTCTGGGCACCCCTCATATTGTCCTGTGGGACTTTTCCCCTGTGCGTGCACATTTGTGCAAGAAATGTATGTCACTTTATGAAGGGAGTGCTTGCCACTATGCACCACCGTGAAGTTGTGAATGTGTTCACTTTGAGCGCAGGCTGTGTGTGCTTTGTATGTACTGTAAACATTTGCGCAGTGAACCCTCATCACTCTTGCACCACCTAAAACATGCATAGGCACTAGAGTGGGCTTGTTAGTACGTTACTGAACTTGAAGGAAAAAGTGCTGTGATGAGAGCAACCTTTTCTTTTTTTTTTTTTTTTTTCTTTTCTTTCTGTCTGGGGTTTTACGTGCCAAAACCAGTTCTGATTATGAGGTACGCCGTATTGGAGGGCTCCGGATTATTTTGACCACCTGGGGTTCTTTAACGTGCACATAAATCTAAGTACACGGGCGTTTTTGCATTTCGCCTCGATGAGAGGAACCAAACACGGCGCTGACTAACAACCAATTTTTATTGCATGTCGACGTTGCTATATACTGCAGGTGCAGTCAGTACAAGGGAACAAACAAACAGGGACAATAGATATTTATATGATTTCATAGACAAATTATAACGAATATAAAAGGCTTTTCAAGGTTGTTGCATACAGTGGCGTGCACAGCCTAATTTCTGAAGCATATATACTGTGGGGTCTCACACGTGCTCTTGGAACAAGGAACGACAACACAGTAGTACAAACAATCACAAGGGCATTTATTGCACCTTTCATATACTATTGCCTGCTTCCTGAATTACTGGCCATGGAACATTCCGATGGGCACGGGACAAATAGAGGAAGTCCGACTCACGGCGACCGGATAGCGAGTGAATATGTTCTCCCCGTGCTGGACACCAACGCCTACTCGTTAGCCTGTACGGTCACGCAGGTTCGAACGATCGTGTTTGTACATCCCGGTGCCTTGCTCCAAAGCCTCGCGAGATCGTCTTGCAGAGAGAGTGTTGGCACATGCGCGGAACGTCCGCGCCGTGGAACAGCCTTCTCCTTTTCGCGCCCTACTAACCCCGTTGCTAGGTTGCGTTAGCAGTGCAACACTCGCACCATCTCTCGTAATATGCCGCAACTACACCAACCGCCACCACCGTAAAGCCACTCGGCGAAGCCAGATTACAGGAGATGGGAGCCATGCGGTTTTCCGGAAAACAACATGAGGGGACGCGTGAGAGTCGCACATGCCCACAACACATTCATTTACATTTTACTTTTGTTTGCCTCTTAACTGAAACCTCAATTTAAGGGAAGAAATTCGACCCATACATGAGAATATACATTATTTTTTTCGTACTTCACTTAAATGCAGAATACTTAATGCCAGCATGAATATTCTTGCTTATTAATGAGATACATGTGCTTCGTTCTATGCCTGTGCCATGTTGTGCATGTTCAAGTACCGTATTTTCTGGTGTATAAGTCGCATTTTTTGTTGATTTTATGAATTTTTTTGTTGGTGCACCTTAAGAACAGTGCGACTTGTTTTTTTGTTTTTTTTCGAAAAAACTGCCGTCAAGATCCAATTGGATGCTATGGTCACGCGAAGCGAGCTGGGTTGACCTCCTGTAACAGTTGCTATGGGTTGTGTGCGAGCTACGGAGGTGCCGGGTTGTTCTTGTGATCGAGTTGCTGACGGAGCAGCAACCTAAGCAGCGACAGGCCGATCGCGAGTCGACCGACCCCAAAGTCGTCGCATCTGCTGGTCGCTTTCTTATACACCGGTGTGACTTATATACATTTTCTTTCGGAAAAACTGCCATTTCTGAGGGGGGTGCGACTTATACAAAGATGCGATTTACAGACCGGAAAATACGGTACTCGTAAACGAGAGCCACAGGAGGCGTTCATGGTTAGCATTTTGGCATAGAGAACTTGCTCGATCTGTGATTTAAATACTGCTGACAGACATGTTCAAAATGCAGATTTTCTCTTATTTCTGCTTGAATAGTAGCCACGGTTTTTAGTAAAAGCTATGGCTGTTGCTGTTGCATTTAACAGGACGGTTTAACTCATGGTCAGCTCCAATTATCTCATTTAAGTACATGTGAAATTAGAAAATTATCCCACTAGACCTTAGCTAAACCGATTTTGGTAAAAATTGTATTCTTATTGTATTAAAGAGAGAAAGCTAAGTTCTGCCAATCGTTACAAGCAGAATTTTTATTTTAGAGCCTCAAATTTGTTTAGAATGCTTGCCAGAAATCGGTAACTATTTTATAATATTAAGGACAGAATTTTTTTCATTTGTGTAACTCTGCACCAAGAACAGATTTATTTTGCTTTTTACAAATTACAGCAAAGTACAACTGAGGCAAGTTCTGCAAAAGTCCTACCCAAAAATTACTGGTATACCGTATATACTCGTTGGAGGACCGCACTTCTTTTTTGAAATTTTGATGAGATGCAGCCCTTACACAAGACCATTCCATTTGGCCTAATTTTTCTGACTAAGAGCTCAGCAAACTTTCACACTTTCCCACGCAACCACCTTACTCGATTTGTTTGTTGCGCAAGCTTCTTTTTCTGCTTCAATTGCTGACGTATACACTTGTTGTCGACAACAAAGTTGTGGCTGGCTTCTCACTTGCCATGCTCCTCTGCATATGTGACTACCTTGAGCTTAAATGCAGTGTGGTATGCAATCAAACGCTTCCTTTCCATTGCGGACTCCCAGCAGCTGACAGAAGAGCTGGCTGGCTGTCTGAACTGGCTGCGAAAAACTAATTGCACAAAGAAAAGAATGTGGCCGGCGACTTGCGCATTGCCATGGAGGAACACGGAGGAGACAGTCATCGCCATGCTGCTCGAACTAGAGTGCGTCGGAGGTCAAAGTGCAGCTCTCGCCATCTACTAGCGGTGCACAAAAGTATACTCGATGCTCAAAAGTACGCTGCGCTCGAAAACTTGCCGATTCACATGCTTGGCATCAGCCCACCGAACGCAATTTCTTCTCAGTAGGAATTTATTTTTTTGTTTTCCAGATTTCAGGCTGCCCAGTTGGGGATGCGGCCCATACACTGGTGTGGCTCTTACTCAAGATTATACAGTATTTCACTTTATATGTTACATGAATTTAGCCCACATTAAAGATCTCCAATAGAAGCAGTTTACAGAATTGATATTTTTTGTTTCTGTGCTACACTTGTAAGTTTGACGCCCCTTTTCTGCTTATTTTAGGCAATTTTTCTTAAATATATTAGTGGCCTAAATCAGAAATATGCTTGCAATGGTTGGTACTTTTTTAATGCAGCAAACAATACAAAATTTCAGTGGGTGTCAAGCAACTTAATCGTTGCTTTGCTTTCATGTGTGTAGATCAGGAGCTCATGAAGTAAGGCTTCCTCATGAAAAACCTCTGGCAGAGATCACATTGCAGGGATGTTTTCATATAACAGGCGGTGGGGGGACACACCGATTGTCTCCAAGCGTTGCTGTCAGTAGGATGCATGGAAGACATGTTGGAGTGCGCTGAAGAGGAGCAGGGCTGGAGCCCACTGGCCCTGAGTGCCCTGTTGGGCCGAACTCCCTGCCTGCGCTTGTTGCTGCTACATGGAGCCCAGCCGCTGGGGAGCAACCCTCGCACTGGGGCAACCCCGGTTCATGCCGCTGGTGAGAGCATCCCTCTTTGAGTCTGCCATTGGAAGAATACAAAGCTTTCACTTGGCCTCACTTAGCCTACAAGCCAGGCAATGCCCACTCTAAAAGTGCTCAAAAATTTAAAAGCAAAGAATTTGAAATTACTCTACTTCGTTGTTCCGTTGCCATGTTCACCTGCATTTGCAACAGCACTGTAATTAGGACTCCAAAGAGTACACTCGTGACTACTCCATGCTTTGAAACCAGCTACAGAGCTATTACATGTTGCACTTCCATGTAATTAAGCGTAAAAAGCATTCGTTACTGTTTGCATTTCAACATTTTATATTTGTACTTGTCTTTTCATGGTTACAGAAGCCTTTATGATATCTTCAGAGGCGATTAACTTATTACGAGAAAAAGAAGGAAATCATTGTCCTATGTAAAACCTGGGCTGCTTGAGTAGTTGATGAAGATTGAGGAATACTCTAAAACAAGCTTGATGTGGCAGGCAGAGATGCACTTCAAGGGGGCTCTTGTCACTAGAAAAGGCTTTTTGGATAGAGCTTTTGAGGATGTCGGTGTTTGTGTACTTCATCGACATTTTACGCCAACTTTGCCTCTGCAATGTGCTTAAGGCTTTGAAGTGGCTACTTAGCGGTGTCCCTTATTGGAATTGTGTATGTGATGAGCCATGCAACTGCACTTTTAAAATGGCTACTTAGCGGTGTCCCTTATTGGAATTGTGTATGTGATGAGCCATGGCAACTGCACTTGTAGAGAGAACCACGGCATCTTGAATCTCTCAAATTCTTGTACCCTGCCTCAACTAAAGACTAAAGCTGTCATGATTATGCAAGCATACACATGGCTTTACTCTGCTGGTCTGTGGACCTTCGGACCGGTTTTCTGTTTTAGAAAAGGCCATATTGGCCATACACTTGTATTCTCCAGTGTGAAGGCATTGGCGCACAGTATTTCCTGGATTCACTTGGTACTAGCAGTGGCGATGGTGGCAACATTGTTTAGATGTGTGTATGTTCTCGGCTCATGGAACATTCATGGTACTGCATACCCGCAAACGACCGCACATAAAGTGTGCTTTGGAAATTGTGGAATGTGTATGTTGGGGATATGCTGACATGTGTGAACATGCTAATTACAACTGTGGCCCCTCTGGAGACTGCGCTCTTGAACTAATTTTAAAAATATATCTGAATGCAAATTTTGTCTAGGTCTTTTTTTAACTGAACAGTAGGTACTGTTACAGTGAATATATTAGCCTGTGTTTCGCTGAAATATCATGCAGATTCTTTTGAGCAGCGTGCCACACTGAGTCATGCCAGCTAACAGCCTTCAGCCTGTTGATCGCCTGATTTGATGTATGTGTGGCTGCAAGTTCTTTTTCTTCATTCAAAGTGGGCTTCGTTGCAGCCGCCTTAGGTCAGACGGAGTGCCTTGAGATCCTTCTTCATAGTGCCAAAGGATCTGATGCTGCCAACACAAGAGATGCTAGCAACAGGTAAGTGTCTGGCACTGAAGAACTAAAATGAACACATTTTTAGCTCTTGGGCCCTTTGTTCACAGATTAGTGTAAACCAAATAATAAAAACGAAAAAAAAAAGACATTCGTTGGTGTATCTCAATGTTGATATACAGCTCAGATGGAAATATGAGTCAAGGTTAGAAAAATATATGAGCCTTCTGCATCACCACATAAATTGCTCTTCTGCTTTTCTGTTTTCCGTGAAATTGGTTTGGGCAAGACAAAAATTATGGTGGATGATGCTTATCAGGACGGTCAGAACAAGTGCACTTTTCGAGTCTTTTCTTTAGGCCAGCTTATGGTTGGGTATACGTATCTGGTAGATAATATTAATAGTGAAAAAAGTATTTCATCAAGCAGGAATTCTGGAAATGAGGTAGGCATCAGGTGCTCTATACACATGTTCCTTGTGCCTCTGTCTAGGACTCCTCTGATGCTGGCTGTCTTGAAGGGTCACACTGACTGTGTGGAGCTACTGCTGCGACATGGTGCTGCTGTAGATGCTGAAGACGTTTCCCGGAGGACAGCCCTGTTTTATGGAGTAAGCATATTAGACCTGCCTTTGTTGGTAACTGGGTGCAGTGTGATCTTAACTTTAGTGAAAGCTACTACGTGCAGCAGCACAAAAGCATATAACACAGGTGTCTCTCTTTCTTTCTTTTTTCATAATTTCACTCATAAAATTAAGCCAAATTTCATCTGGCACTATCATGATTAAGCGGCCAACATTCATGTGCATTACTGATGAAGACTTTCCACTAGCCATTAGTCAGTAATGTTTAGGGTCTTGTTTTGTATAGATGTGTGCACTTGCGATCTTGCTGCAGTATGGAACAAAGGAGCCATTATTGCCAGTGTAACATGTGCACTGCTACAGCTGCAACTGGTGCAAATTGTTACTGTGATCCCCTCCCCCCCTTTCCAAGATTGCAAAATTTCTTGGACTGGGATGGGTGCTCAATGAGCTACGTGGCTGCTTTTATATTACAGCATGCAACAAACATAGCGCTAAGATTATTTACTAAGTAACAAAGTGCCAAGAAGTTGTTGGTTGGAAGTAATCAAAATAGCTTCTTGCACATTGTCTGTTTTTGGGATATAGTGTAGTGAAAAAAATAAATAGCCAATGAAGTCATGTACCCAATGCTTGATAATTCTGCAGCAGTATTGAGTGTCAAACTTGATTTTGACGAAGTGCGCAGAAAATCAGTGGCAGTAAATTGGCATGCTGGATGGAGCTGCGTAGTGTTTAGAATGTACTGTTGTGTTGCTGGGTTCTGTAGGCAAGAAATTGGTTCTGGAGGCTGAGTGATCTCTCTGTCCCTCGCTTTGTGTCTCGTGCAGGCTTTTGGGGGCAGTGAGGAATGCATGCGCATGCTGCTGAAGGAGGGTGCGACTGTCTTGTTGCGTGACAACATGGGTAAGACCCCACTGCACCTGGCAGCAGCAGTGGGCAACGGCGCTGTCCTATCAATGCTGCTGCGCCATGGCCCTGATGGAGAAGGCCCCGACCGACTTGCTGATCTCCGGGGTTTTACGCCGATCCACTGGGCATGCTACGGAGGTGAGAAACACAGTTCGATGAAAAATGAGCAAAAGGTGGGAAGTATCATGGTACGAATGTCCCCCAGCCCAGCATTTTTTGGGGGGGTTAACCATATGGCAAAGGAGCCAGGGACACTCGAACTCGTGTCAAAACCCATTGAACACAAACATCCTTAGTAACACCACCACAGAAATGCAGTACAACCTAGTTCATATGTTATAGGAGAAAATTCGAGAAATAAACGTACTAACTAGTAAAACGTACGATCCGAAGTCTCTAAAACATTTGGTAGACATGACTGCAGCTGACATCTATGTAATGCAAAGCATCGTGCAAATCATTAAACCACTAGGTGCTGATGCATACCAAGCTGGTGGGGCCTGGGTGGCCTGATACGCGCATTGTCGTTTTTACGCCTTCAGCAAGCTTACATTCGCACTCCTTTGGGCAGGGCATTTTGGTGGGAAGCTTGGCGAGAATGCTTCAAAGAGAATTATGCCACATGCACTGTGAAACAGATAGGTGAAAATGCTTATCGCAATAGGAATTGCGGTGTAGCACCCTCCTTTGGGCGGCACGTAGAACCCGGAGCATGCGCCCGCATGAGAAGAAAATAAAGACAGCGCCGGGCCGTGGCACATGAATCCACGGCTCGCGGTTCTATTCTGGTGTTGATTCGAGTCACCCGTGTCTTTCCTTCGCTTCTGTGGCATAAGCGAAACAAGCGGTGACCTAGGACGAACACAATGGCTGATCCGCTCGCACCCTCCACTGAACAGGACTCAGGTGCGCAGGACGTCTCGTCGATGCAATTGCGCCTCTCACCCATCTGGCTCCAGAAACCGCAAGTTTCGTTTTGCCAGATAGAGGCACAGTTCTTCCTCTACCGCATTACCTCGGAAACGATGCGCTTCTACCATGTCGCCTCAGTCCTTCCTCCTGATGTTGCCGGCGAGCTTTCGGACATCCTCTCCAACCCCACGGGTGCTGCACCATATCAGCACACCAAGACCAAGGTGCTGAAGAGATTCATGCCGTCGGAACGCACCCGCCTCCAGCAGCTGCTTATCGAGGAGGCCCTTGGCGACTGGCGTCCCTCCCAACTGCTGCGCCGGATGCGACAGCTTGTGAGGAAGCGCGACGTACCCACCCATTCAGCATTGCTTCGCGAGCTTTTCCTCCGACGCCTTCCACAGCCAATCCGCCTCGTCCTCGCGGTGGCCGGCGACGTCACCCTCGACCGCCTTACAAAACTCGCCGATCAGGTTCATGAGGCGACCTCCCCGTCCGTCACTGCTGTCTTACCGCCTACAGACCCGACGATATTGCGCCTTGAGGCTCGCATCGACGAGCTCGCCGCCTCAATCGCTGCACTCCGGAGCCCCCTTCAGGAGACCCGTTCGCCTCATCTCAATCATCGCGCTCTTTCGCGCACACATCAAGCTCGGAGTCTCAGCCTTCCACATCTCTGCTGGTATCACCGGCATTTCCGACACCTAGCCACGAAGTGCATACCTCCCTGTTCGTGGCCGGGAAACACCCGCCGGGATCACTGACGGTGGCATGTGGTCTCGCTGTTTGTCCCAGCAGCCTTTTTATGGTAACCGACAAGTTCTCCGGCGCCCGGTTCCTTATAGACACAGGCGTGGAAATCAGGCTGATCGTTCCAGGGCACCAGGGCAGTCGCTTCGTGATGCCAACGCGTCTATAGCAACGTACGGACTACGATCTCTCACCCTCGACTTCGGCCTTCGTGCTTTTCGGTGGGTCTTTGTCATCGCAGATGTGGTTCACCCGATCATCCGCTCGGACTTCCTCTCTTACTTCCACTTGGACGTCAGCGTGCGGCGGCGTCGCCCCACAGACGGTCTGATTCCTCTTTCCATCTCTGGAGTCCTGTCCGACCTTGCACCCATGGGCATCCGCACACTGATACCTTCCTCTCTGTTCGAAAAAATCTTGGCGAATTTTCCGGCCATGCAATGCATTTTTGCCATGCAACCTCACTCAGCCGCCTAAACATATACATAGTGACACACCACATCGTCAGTCGTGGCCCACCTGCAGCCACTCGACCACGGCGCTTGTTTGGGGACCGTCTAGCTTTTGCCAAACACTCGAAAAACACTTTTATATAGGCCGTATTGAGCAACAGAAAGCTGTATTGGGAGTTTTTCATGTTGCTCTACATCTTTCTCATTGACACTTTGATAATTAGGAGAGTACTTCTTGAGTTAGATAATAATTACAATTACCTAACGAATTACCTCAGTAACGAAAAAATTACTGGCGGCTCTACTCCACTGTACTGGAAACAATACGCACTAGGTTTGCTTTGCGTAACGCCGTTCCTCATTTTTCAAATCGTGCTGCATGATAGCTGGGACACCCTGTATACAGGGTGGCTGTCCTTGCCACTTGAATTTGTGGCGCGTATAAGCTATGACGCTCAAAGGATGGCGGAGGGCACGGACGCACCAGCCTTAGTGTTGTACAGCAAGTGCATCTCTGAGACATAGTGGCCGTACGAACTAATAGTTGAACGAACAAACAAGCAAACGACTAAATTAACGACGACTAAACCAGCCAGTGAACGATCGGGTGACCGCGAGTGCTCCACCCCCACATCGTAACCTTCACACACTTTAAAGCTCATGCGAATTAGCACGTACGTCTCAAAGACCTATGAGGCTGTCGTTCGGCGACGAACGCAGCCCGTAACTTGGTTTCGGGAGAGCATGCACGCTTTTCATCAGTGCCTTTGTATTGCAAATCCACTGGGCGGCCGCCAATGACGAACAAGAACAAAAGAAATAAACAAAGCTATTCGCTCTAAAGAAAGCTAGTAAGTAACCATAAAAGGCAGAGCTGCTTTCCTAAGATGAGTTTTCATCCTCGAGCCTCAAATGTCAAAAGGATTGAGCTGAATCGTAAAAGTTTCGTAATCACGTTTTCACATGCAGTTTCGCGTACCAGCGAATTCAAGCCTGTTGGCGTACAGAGCGATTAAGCTTCTTGCCTTTGCTGAAACTAATTTGGCATCCGAATGCGCAGCAGGTCATGGTGAGGGAAATTGCCGTGAAGCGACGTCGCACTTGCCGAAAAACATAGTTCCAGGCGTTCACAAACTAAAGCAACGCGGAAGAGCAATGGCGTCAACATGTGCTCCTCGCCAGTCTGTAGACGCTTATCAGGCGAAAATGCCTGTGGAGCGTGATCGTAAACAAACGCAGCCAGCGCCCGGCGGCGCGACGGCCCACGTGATGCTTTATTAAGCCAATACTGACGCGGCGACGGCCTCGGACAGTGCGTGCGAGGAGGAGGCGGCATTCTTCAAAGCATGGCGCTACTTTTTACATTGAGGGGCTTTAAGCGCGTGGGCTTCTCTGCTTCATCTAGTGACCAAGCGTGATCCCGGTGACTGGCACCCCTGCGGAGACTATCGAGCGTTGAATGCCAAGACTGTCCACGACAGCTATCTGCTGCCTCACATCCAAGATTTTACATTGCGTCTCGACGGCTGCACCATTTTTAGCAAAGTTTACTTGGTTAAGGCCAACCACCAAATTCCCATCGAGCCCGCTGACATACCTAAGACCGCCATCACGACGCCGTTTGGTTTGTTTGAGTACGTGCGGATGCCTTTTGGTCCCCGTAATTTGGCTCAAACCTTCCAGCAATTCATCTCTGAAGTCATGCGGGTCCTCCCTACTGTGTTTGCGTACCTTGATGATGTTCTCATCGCCCGCCCTACGCCCGAAGAGCACGAGCACCATCTACGTGCTCTGTTCCAACGTCTTCAGCAGTACGGTCTGGTTGTGAACACCTCCAAGTGTGTTTTCGGTGCATCTGAGCTCGAGTTTTTGGGCTATCACATATCATCCGAAGGTATACGCCCTCTCCTGTCCCACATCAAGAACATCCAGGGTTATCCCCAGCCTACAACACTGCGCCAATTGCGCCAATTCCTGGGGCTTGTGAATTTTCAGGTACTTCATACCGCACTGTGCAGAGCTGCTTCGCCCACTCACCGACCTCCTTCGGTCAACCGCCGACCCGTCATCTGCCATTTCTTGGTCATCAAAAGCCCAGGCCGTCTTTACTGCTGCCAAGCAAGCAGTCACCAAGTTGCCGTTACGGCGGCGGTTCCCGGAGATCGAGCTAAGCGCCACGCTCGAGCTGGGGGACAATGCAATTATTATTACAAAACACAAGTAAACAAACACTTGTCGGACCTGTAGCCAAAGGCTAGTTGAAGGTCCGATAAACAAAATACAGGCAATACCTAACTCTCATGACCTGAGAACGATCTTTCATATAACTTGAAAGGAAATCAAATACTTTTCTGCAACACCCATAATGTTTAAGTTTGTCTTATAAATTTTAAATAATCCAAAGTGTCAAATACTTTTTTTTTAAATCAAGAAAAATAACACCAACTAGCTTACTGAGTTGCAGTGCCATGTTTATCTTCTACGATAAAGTCATAACTGCAGTAGCCATTGAGAACCCAGGTCTGAAACCATGCTGCTGATGACAAAATACATTGTATTTATCTAGAAATGTTTTTATTTCTGGTGATATAATTCTCGAAAATATTTTTTATAATACTTATGATCAGTATGTGATTACATTACTGTAATTTAAGGGGGCAGACGGGTCATGTTCCTTGTGCATAGGAATTACTTAATTTTAGCAATTACAACACAGATTACAGGCACCAGGAAGAGTGCTTTATGAAGCTAGGGCAAGTTAGTAACAGTTCATTTTTATGGTGATCACAGTGTACATGGACGCCACCATAATGAGCCAGAATTACGCTTTTTCAAACGATAAAATTAATGGAATAGCAAGCTACAGTACTTGACAGTTGCATTGTCTGCAAGAAAACAAGGTTATAAATATTTACACGCGTATTATGCAGTTGCCGACGAATAATTCAGACTGGATGGGCACCGCCAGAATGTCCGAATAATCTGGAATTCGAAATACCGGATTCACCAGAAAATAAGTGACCTTATTCCACTAGTGGGCAAAAACAGTGTGCCATATCAGTCACATTGGGGATACCTCCAATTTCACATAACTAGCGAAGATGCAAGAAATGTAGTAAAACTGAATGTTTAATGGACAGAATTAATTGGCACTTGAAAGACATACACTTTGCTGGTACCATCATCACTATGTGATCTGCAAAGTGTGCTTGTCCATTTGCAATGCTGGAACCTGGTGAATGGGCTTTTTAAGAAACCAAGAGCACATATGACTTGCAGATCATTGAATTTACCTTTGTAAATAAAATGTGTTATGTTTTAACTGCTTCCTTTGGTGCTTTGTGTGCTAGGTCATGGCCCATGTCTTGGCATGCTCCTGGAACACTCTCGAACAAATACATTTTACGGGAACTCCTTCAGTCCGCTTCATTGTGCAGCGTGAGTACCACATCTGTGGCATTGACAGAGTATGCGCACATGCATGTGTGTGTGTGTTTGCGTGCATGTGTGTTTGTGTGTGCAATTAAGCCTACTGTCAGTATTGTGTCAACCTAGCCTTCTGCCTTTATTTTACTGCCTGGCAATGCTGTAGGCTTACATATTGATTTACGAAAGTACAGTCTATTTGCACCAAGCCCCTTTTCCAGGAACTATGCTAAGTTGGGCTTATTTGTTCAAAATGGTCGTCAGCTAATCATAGCAAAATGTAATGCGGCATGGCGATTGCATGTTTTGAGTCCTCCTAGATAAGTTTACCATCATTGATTTAACAGCCATGCTTTTAACCTGCACAACGGTATCTCTCGGCAAGAGCATTGCCTGCACATCGTGAGCACTTTGGGCATGACTTGTACTTCTGCAACACTTTCCACTTGCATCAGAATTGCATTTTTCATGTTCCCACTCCATTTCCGAGCCATAGAAACTCGGCAGTTGCAATTGGTTTATGTCGTGAAACACAATTATTTTTTTATTGGCTTGAAGTGGTTTCATTTGATTGGAATTATGTTTTCGGACATAAACTTGTTGAACCTGTTGGTGTTTCCTCATTTTATTGCTCTTGTGTGATAACTATTTACCGTATTTACTCGCACAGTGAACAGACTTTTTTTTTCCTGAAAATTATGCGCAAAGTTGGGGGGTGAGTTCATCATGCGGGGTAAAATTTTGAGCGATTGGAGGCCGTGCGGGAGCAACAGCTCCTAGTGGCCATCTAGGCAACCCCAGGCCCAGGCCTCTCAATCGCCGGATTTCAAATAAAGTTGATGTCACTCGTTATTATCTGCCTCCACCTCTAGTCGCAGTTTTGGCCGAAAGGCGAACCATTGATTGCGATAGCAAATGCGTAGACAGCTGTACGAAGTAAGGATAGTAGTTTTATCGGCCGTATAAACTTGCAAGCATTTGCTAACTACGTATGTAAATTAACAAGCATGGTGTCAGCGCGCACAGGCAAACATAAACACTCGACAACCGTGGACACTCGCTGTCAAAACGCTGGCGTGAGGAAGCGTAGCAGCAACAGCGAGTAAAGTAACCCTCATGCTGTGTATCGCTTCAATGCAAACTGAGCCTCGAGAATGGAGCACACATGAAAGTATAAGCCGCCGTTGCACCTAGGCTCAGCCGCCAACGCAGATTGCTTTCAAGATAGGATGCTCGCAGCTGCGCAACGTGCAGTTGCTACGCCGCCCCCCTCTCTCCACCCAACACCATGCACACGAGGGAATACAGCTCAGTTCCTCCCCACTTTCCTCCCTTGAACGCGGGAGATAAAGCCGCGATCGTCGGCGCCGATGGCAAAAATACGCGTGGAGTGTCCATATAATTGCTATCGCAATAAAAGGAGACACGCTACGATTCGCCGTCCGATACAGCGTCCTATACGACGTCCAACGCAATCGTAGCTGCCGAACGCCATATCATATGCCAAATCGTACCGTGTCTCCTACTTCACGGCAGCAAGTTCAAGGATGATCATTATGCGAGGAAAAGAAAAAGCATACTTCTTGATTGGAAAAGTGGGGGGTGGGGGGGTGCATTCATTATGCAAGTAAATACGGTATATTCTTATCGCTGTGCTTAAGTTGAAGAGATTACACAGCATTCCGGACGGTTTTAAATTTTGCGCTGAAATTTGAATTCAAGGCTTACATGAAGTTTTGTTGTGATATGCTAATTACTGAAAGACTGACATCTGCATTCCTGTAAAACAGTGGATCTAAGTGTTGTCATGTACAGACTGCTGCTGTGATGCGAGGACCACTTGATGTTGCCAGAAACCTCATGATTTAAGGACATCTTCCAATATTCACTGCAAAAGCTGTGCAATGTAGTATTTGTGGTGATCACTACCTCCGGAATGGTGCGTCTTGCATCACTCACATTTCTTAGGAGCCCTTCATAACGTTTTATGAGGTACCCTTCTGCAGCTCATTTTTATGAGGCATATGAAAGAATTTGGGTATTAAACGACACTTCCTCACAAACCTTTTTCAGGAAACATTTTTAAATGTATATTGTGTGAGCATTCATCGGCAATCAAAAGTTACTCTTGCTGTGCCCTTGTGGCCTTCTTTCTACACCTCATCGTTCCTGCAGCAATCGAAGCTGAGCCACTGTTTCAATGCAGAATGATGCCCACCATGCACCACGCACCTTAGCATACTGAGCTTGGGTTTTGGCCCAACCTCCAGTCAGGCAGTGCAACAGCTGATCTTAGAGGGCATAGAATTATTGTGTTAGTATCTTCCTCTGCCACTAGATGGCACCACCTTGTTGATTCCTGGATAAAAAAAATTACATTGGTATACGAGGGGTGCCATAATGGAGGGCTTGGAAACCATTATAATTGCCTGTGATCCTTTAACATGCATCTAAATCTAAGTACATAATCATTTTTGCATTTTTCCTTCATCAAAATGCGGCCGCCGTGACCGGGTATCAAACTCCACCTCATTTCATGCTCAGCAGCCAAACGCTTGTGGCTTGAAGCCAGGTCAGGGTGTCTGAGAACACTGAGTTATAGAGGGAGAAAATGTTAAGTGGAAACGATTCATGCACAGAGTGTGAAAATGGAACAGAAACAATTAAGCATTTTCTGTTAGGATGCCGCAACAGCCATCGAGCAATAAATGTGGACATAGGCTGCCTGAGGAGTTGGGTTGTAGAGGAAATGTAGATGGGTCTGAGGGGGAGACAAGTAAGAGATGGCTAGAAGACTTATGGTGCAAAGGAAAGGAAAACATGCAATGAAGTGATATTTCTATTTGGAAAAAAAAAGGGAAAAAAAAAACAGAAGTAATGAGCTCGGTGGCATGTGCCATCACCACTTTTCAAAGAGAACGCTCATGTCGTCGTCACCAAAAAAAATTATGCCGCTTCTTCTGGAGACACTGCTTAGTCTTGACTTACAAAAATATATGGCCAATCTGGATCGTGAGAATAAGTTTGCCACAATAAGTGCGATAGTTGGCATGTATTTCAGGAATACGAGGCAAAGAGCATGTGGTCATTTGTGCTGAATCATAGGCCTCATGCTGCATGTGCAGGAACAAAATTTGACTGGGATGTTCATGGCAGCGTTTGACATGCAAGCACATTCATTTACTTCCTGTGTTTGAAAAGTGTTACAAGTCCCCTTTAATGCTACTCAGACCAGAGGATACTACACGGTATGCTGAAGTGATGCTCGTTAACTTCTTAATGGCCAGTGCTGTTATCGGAGCTTCTGCTGCTGCTCTTGTGTGCTGCTGTGTTTTTGTGCTGTGAAACGTGCAAGGACGCTGATTTGCTGATACATTGTCCTGTCTTCTTTCCCACTTTCTCTGGGTCCTCTTTTCAATTCCCTTGCACACCACCCCTCCTTTGCTGTGCTTTCTTAACCATTCCTGCGGCTTGATGCGGCTTGGCGCGTGGGCCACAGTTGCAACCCGTAAGTAGCCCTGAGGCTGCTGCCCCCGCTTTTTGCTACTGCGTGCTTTTTTTTTTTTTTTTTTGCATGTCCTGCTGTGAACTAGTTCATTTGGCTTGTATCTGTGTTGTCAAATTACAGGCCATGTTTGTCTCTTGGAACAACATAAGCAGTTTTTTTGTTATAACATGCACTAGTACTATAAGAGTTTTTCAATTCTGTCGAGCATGCTGCTGTCAGACTGGTCTTACAAGACCTGAAAAATTCAGTTCGTGTCATCTTGCTTCCCTCGCTCTTATTAGTTATTATTAGGCTCCTACATGTTTTTAGGTGTTCAATACATACTTAACTTGTATAGTAGATGGGAAGTCTTTACCTTATTGGGATTAAATAAGTTCAAGACTCCAACTGTGGCAAATCTGTGACGTGAAAGGGAACACCACATAGCTGCTCTAGTCCATTTGCTAACCTTTAAGTCAGGTAAATGTTAAATAGATATTAAACGAACCTGTGCAGTTGAAATAATCCTGGAGTCCCTGTCTACAGCTTCTGTCAAAGCCCAGGCATAGCTTTGAAACCTTAGATTCTTGGCAATCAATTGAGCATCTTCTGCTGCCTAGCACACTATTTTGCAACTGTGTTCCTGGTAATGTGGTATCCCAGTTTAGTTTAGGCATAAAACCTAATCTAATTAAATGATGTGATTATTAGTCCTAAAGCAACAGTGGAGCTATGAAAGACACTGTTCTACAGGGCTCTGTATTAATTTTGTTTGCCTCGAGTTTACCGACATGTACCTGGACATAAGTCCACAAACCATTCTCGTATTTAGTATTTGTGAGGTTGTGGCTGCCATTGTCGGACACTGAAACTTTTAAGTTTGTGCCCAACAGTGAAACACCATTGTTGCTGAGCTACTGTGGTAGATATACAAAATCAGACCTGCCTGCAAGCAGCCACACACGAGCTGCCTGTGAAGTGGTTGCTGCCATGTCTCGTTTTCTGTTGTGATTGTTCCACCTATATTGTAAAGCACATATGGGACAGCTGGAACCAAGCACATCTTCCTGAATTCCCTCTCCCTCCCTTTTTGTAGATGTGAATGTGTCTTTTTCTGTTGGTGTTCGCCTGATGTGTTGTTCGTAATGTTCTACGACTTTTCTTCCTCACTGATTGATGGTTTTCTTATTACACAGCATTTTCATGCAAGTATCTTTGTAATACTGTGCCCTGCTTCTTTTCCTCTTGTGTGTGCTTGCTGGTTTGTATTGAGCACTGAAATTATTATTGGACAAACTTGGTCGTCCCTGTTGAGTGCTACAGCTCAGACATGTGTAAATTAGTGCCAAGCTTTTTTTCGTGGGGATGGCTGGTACATTCTTGACTCTGGCGGCTGCAGTGTAGGCGCAGCTAGGGCCCATACCTTCGTGTGCGCTATAGCACCCATACGCTTGCGCGTCACTTGCGTTCACGAAGTGAAATGTCACTAACTTTTTCAAGCTTGTTGTAAGGCACAAATTTCGGTGGCGTCCATGTACGCAAAAAACTATCATCAGCATTGGCTTGAGCGTTGTCGTTGTCTTCTGCAGCTGGTTCGTTGGTGACCAGGCAGTTAGCATAGAATGAGGAGGCTGCGTTTCGCCCTGCCATCTGCTAACCGCCTGGTTAGCTCAGATGGTAGAGCGGCTGCCCCGGAAAGGCGGTGGTCCCGGGTACGAGTCCCGGACCAGGACGAATTTTTCTTCAACTGCGAGGTTTTCTTTCGAGGAACCCATATTGGTTTCTTTTGTAGCGATTGCTACATTTGGGTGGATGTCTCATTTTCCCTTTAATTACCTCTCTCCACCTAGCAGGTTTCCGCTGAACTATTACGTAAACACTTGCCTTTGTTTCAAGTTGTTGACAAATTCGACTTCACCCTGCCATCTGCTAACCGCCTGGTTAGCTCAGATGGTAGAGCGGCTGCCCCGGAAAGGCGGTGGTCCCGGCTTCAAGTCCCCGACCAGGACGAATTTTTCTTCAACTGCGAGGTTTTCTTTCGAGGAACCCGTATGGGTTTCCTTTGTAGCGATTGCTACATTTGGGTGGATGTCTCATTTTCCCTTTAATTACCTCTCTCCACCTGGCGGGTTTCCGCTGAACTATTACATATATACAGTAGTAGCTGTCAGGTACGATTAGTACCACAAGCTTTCATAAATTAGGCCCTTATATTTCATGCTTATCCTCTCATTCTGTATACCGTATTTATTCTCATAATTAACAGGCTTGTTTTCCCGAGAAACTTTGTGCAAAGTACCTTGTATTCATTATGCAAGTTAAACTTTTCAGCAGTTCTTTTTTGTGGCCACCTCTAAAAAGTAGGAGACTCACTGTTGATTCGGTGTCCAATATCTTGTCCGACATGCCGGATTGGCAGCTGGATCCGAGGCATTTTGCCATGCTGTAGCGCTGGATCAAAAGCACCGGATTGGACACCCGGCATGCGCAGGCATTCGATCTGGCACTACAGCACCGCAAAATGCCTTTGATCGGGGTGTGATCATTATGCGAGTTCGGGGTGTGATCATTATGCGAGGGAAAGCAAAAAAGACTTTTCGATTAGAAAAGTGTGGGGTGTGTTTATTACTCGAGTGTGTTCATTAGGCAAATAAATACGGTAGTCCTGAAGCATTATGGCAGCAAAAATTTAATACTAGCATATTTTCATGAAAGACACGTAACTTTTTTTTTGTGTCTGCTCAAATACATAAGTGCATTAAGGTCTGAAGGGTAATCTTAATAAAACACTGAGGTTGCGCATGTTCTGTGGTCTTGCATTGGCAAAACCCTGTGCCAAACATTTTCACCACTTGGAGCTTCTTTGTTCAAACGCTGTACAACTCATGCCATGCCTTTGGACAGCTGCATGCAGGCAGTAAACTGTACGGCAATGCCAGCTGTGTTATTATGACAAACCTTTGTTTGCAAGTCTGCGCCCAAAAATAGAAGTTGACCAGAAGGGCAAGTTATTGCAGCTGAAATAGCTTTGTTTTGTAAATAGCACAACAATATATTCTGTTCTGGCCAGAATGGTCCGCTTTCAAAAAACTAGCTTTCACTGTCGTTTCATCATTTTGTTATGCTGATCTGTTTGAGCCATGTGCACCACAATATATGTCACGCTATTGTTCTTTGCACAATTGTGTTATAGATTTAAGAACTATTAACAGTCACTCACGAGGTTTGTGGTTTTCTTTTCCTGTCTCCTCGTCAACAGATTCCATGGAAGCGAGTTTTGTATAGAATTATTGCTCAATCATTTTGGGAAAAAGTTAGTGCAATTACGGGACAAAAAGCAAAGGTAAGCAGCATTTTTGTATTTGCTCTGCCTACCACTTTTCCCTTATTTTTCTTCCCTCTCTTTTTCCACAGCTCCTCACTGTCTGTATGAATATCTTCACTTTTTTTTTTTTTTTTTTTGCAAGTTCATTTGTACTTTTGAGTGCAGCCCTTATCGAGTCTTGCCGCTGTCTGTGTGAAACGAAAATGCAGCAGCACTGCCATAAGTGCGTTTCTCAAGCATAATCTTCTTGCCCTATTTGTGAGTGTATGTGCATATGTCATCAATTACAATGTTCACTGTCTTTATATTTTTAGGGTGTATATTACTCATGTATATTAATGTGTTTCTGTTTTTAAAATTAGTTACCTAACACTGTTTTGTTTCCATTCTTGTATTTATCTCCACTTAATTTCTAACAAGAGGTCCCCTATCAGCCGTGTGCTATGGGACCTCCTTCTGAATAAATACCCTATGCTTGCAGTATTTATTTACAAGTAAATGAAGAAATATTGATTGATTTTCTCTTTCTGTAAGATTTCTACATGGTGATGCAGGAAATCAAAAAAAGGAGCAAATGAAAACTCGCCCAAGCCAGCCACGCACACTTTTTATTTGTTTGTTTGTTTATTTATTTATTTATTTATTCCAGCAAACAAAAGAAAACTTGTTGCCTTGTCAGTTATTAGTCATCATCAGTCCTTCTCTCTGTAATGATGGTTACAGGACTGCGCTCCATGCGGCTGCGTGCGACGACAGCGTGCTGTGCCTGCAGACCCTGGTCAAGGAAGGGGCTGACATCAATGCCGCTGACTGTAGGGGCCAAACGCCACTCATGATGGCTGCTGCCCATGGGAGCTGCAAGTCCATAGGTGGCTGCTCTTTTCTTGCCTTAAGCTGCAGTGCTGAGCAAAATGCATTAGGGAGGGAAGCTTGCCTTGGCCTAATCATGATCAAGCAGTCGGAAAATAGTGTGAGCTTGTCCATAAACTTACTTGCAGAATTCCAGGTTGCTGGAGACATGAGCAGCAGTAGCAGCGCTTGTAGCAACATCTTTTGTCCAACAATCTGTTAAGAAATATTTTTGTGTTAAGTGGTTGTCCTCATTGAAGGAAAATAATAATAAACGGCATGTTGACAATTATGTCAACGTATAACATGGTAGGTCACTGCAGTGATGGCTACATGTATTCTCTGGTTAATCTCTGCACCACAAGATGGCACCACCAACATGGCCATTCGCGTAAACATCCTCTGGTATTCCACTATTTCATAAAAGGTAATATGTACACACAAAGTATTCTGCAATGGGTAATACATATACGGCAGGCTAATAGTAGGGAGGCTAGCAGAAGTTGACACATGTTGCCACATAAGCACATGTTGGAACAAAAAGCAGCACCAACAAATGGGACATGAAAAGACATGCAACTGTCCCCCCCCCCCCCCTTGTGCAAAACACTGAGTAGGGTGGTGGAGAGAGTAGGACACACAGGCTTGCTTTGGACCTATCGGACAGCGCAACACCAATAAAATTTTGCCGCCGCACATAGATCTCAGAGAATGCTGATTTAAATTCAATATCACCTAGATACACTGAAGAACAGAGTTCCTACTCTGGAATGTCTCTAGCTTTGCACTGTACGCAGCAGCCTTCTGTGTCTTACCGAACACATGTCATGTGAACATTGGCTGCCTGGCTCTGTTTGTTGATGCAAGAGAAGCATGGAGAAACAGGGAATAGTAAGAGTAGTTAGCTATATGTTACCCTATTCAGGTCTTTAGTCTTTACTGTCTAATAATTTTTGTTCTGCTGTCATTGCAGAAAGCTGCTCATTTCATTCTGATATGTGCCAAGGTTTCAAGCACGTGACTTAGTCTAAACAGGAACCATATTTAGGGTGCTTCTTCATACAACATATTGTGACTGTTTGACATTGGTTTTGAGAAAACGCCCGTGTGCTTGCATTGTAGTGCAAGTTAAAGAACCCCAGGTGGTCAAAATTAATCCGGAGCCCTCCACTACGGCGTGCCTCATAATCAGAACTGGTTTTGGCACGTAAAACCCCTGAAAGAAGAAGAACATTGGTTTTGAAAGCAAATTAATATGTTGAAAACATTTTGGTTAAAGCCATAAGTCACTTTGGGCTATGTAGTACATGGCATATAATTGTGCTGGAAACAAAAAAGCGCAGCACACACACCTTCCAAAGAAATAAAGTCACTTGTATGGCTGTATCACGTGTACGTATTCTTCTGTTGCATCTTTTTGGTATATGTGGCTTAGTTAACATGCTAACATGTCATCTGCCCAGCCTCTTTTTATTATCCTGAAGCTGAAATGTTGAGATTCACTGATAGGGGAAAGGCCATTTGCCTTTATTCTTGTAGGCATAGAGAGCATTTAGCGCACATCTTCTGATAGAATTTGTTTGATAAGTATCAAATGGAATTTATTTTGTCTTTGATTTTTTAGAGGCCTTATTGGAGCTGAATGCAGACATCCTTGTTCAAGACAGCAAGGGTAATAGTGCTCTTCATCATGCTTGCTTGCAGGTAATTGGGTTCTTTCATTCCTTTTATTACACTTAAGTGTTGCTCTTACACCACTGACATGGTGCAATGTCTGAGCATTGAGCAAGACTGAAACCTCACTTTATAATATGTGTATTCATATGGCTGTCGCACACATTTTGACATTCATGTTCTCCATCTAAAGTTTACAAGCAGTATTTTTTAGACACTAGCAGACATATATTAGCCAACTTATATTAAAGGCCAACTGCAACGAAATTTCACTTTGGCTAAATTTGTTATAAATGAGTAGTATATACCACTGAACCAATCCAGGCCCCGCGGATGGCGCACGCCTGCCCATCAACCGAGGTTCGGTAGAAGCTCAAGGAAACTATAGACAACAACCGCGTGTACACTCGGAAAGCATTTATTACGATCACAACTAACACTTCGGGCAGGCCAGCTAGCTATATTTGACATTGCTGAAGGTTCCCTCTAAAAGAATAATACGCTAGGTAAAGAAGGGCTTCCGGCTTACCAGCTGGGGTCCCATACGGGCGGCCGCAGCAGGAACGAGGTTGACAAACCACGTGCAGGAAAACGGGTGCGGCGGCAGAGACTTCCACTTTCGCTGCTTGCTGGTGACCAAAGAGGCTTGGCTGATGTCGGAGGGATCTCGCGTGGAACACCCGGTGGCGCTGATAGTGCTTGCGATTCCCGTGCACTGCCCGCGAAAGGAAAGTTTCCCCTCTCCCCACCCTGCCTCGCGCGCCTGCACCCGACACTACGTTCACCGCGCGTGTGACGGTGATGGGACCCAAGGATTCCCGAGCACATAGGCAGCCCGGGCATCCTATTCTAGAGGTAATCTCCCGCGTGTGATAAGAGTGGGCATGCCGAGATTGCATGGCATCGTATATGGTGCCAGTGTGTATATATATATATATATATATATACACACTCTCTTTCCATGCATTTAGTACTGGAGGTTACTTAACTCGAGTTTCAAAGACGCATTGAAGCATGAGGCAGACGAAGCATTCGCTTCCTACTGCCGGTGCTTTTCATGATACCGTTGTCCCACTGCTGGCGACACTATCAGCGGAGAGGACGAAGTGGATGCTCAAGAGTGGCTGTCTTTGCTCCGTACCACCAATGTGAAGATATCGTCAACACTGCATGAAACTATCTTTCATCGCCGACTCTCAAAGTGAACAAAATAAATTTTTTTCTCAAACTTGTTTTTCTGAATTGCCCGATAATTCAAAAAAATTTACAGTCCCTTCCGTGTAAGAAAAATTCATTGGCAACTACTTAAGGCGCATTCACACTAGCGACAAAACGCGTGCGGCACGCCGGCGGCGGAAAAACGCGTGCCGTGCAAGCAACCGCAAAGCAGGTTTTTTTTTTTTTTTTTTTTTTTTTTTTTTTTTTTTTTTTTTTTCCCGCTGACAGGATTGGTCCTGGACTGATTGCCGCGAGCCGTGGATGAAAGAGACTAATGAGAGCGAACGGTTCCGTGGCGTGCGTGCGGAAAACTGGTTTGATGTGAACCCGCCCAACCGCTCGTTTCGTACTCACGTCCGGTGTCAGCCAGAAACTCGTTTTGCACTATCATCTGCACACGTCAGACAGAGCTGACGGATATTTCGAGAAGTGGGGAGGAGTCTATTTTGTCACGTGACTGCCGCAGCGGCGCGCCGCCGGTTGGTGTGGCCACCCTGCCGCAGCTGCGTTTTATCGCC